>NC_086444.1:845328330-845642130 GCF_028390025.1 Pseudophryne corroboree | reverse complement strand
GAGAGTATCTGAACTGGCGGCTTTGTTTTATAAAAGCCCTTATTTAATTTTCCATTCGACATAGGGCAGAGCTGCGGACGCGTCCGCATTTTCTCCCTAAGGTGGTATCAGCGTTTCACCTGAACCAGCCTATTGTAGTGCCTGCGGCTACAGACGACTTGAAGGACTCCAAGTTGTTGGACGTTGTCAGAGCCTTAAAAATATACATTTAAAGGACGGCTGGAGTCAGAAAATCTGACTCGCTGTTTATACTGTATGCACCCAACAAGTTGGGTGCACCTGCTTCTAAGCAGTCGATTGCTCGTTGGATTTGTAACAAAATTCAACTTGTACATTCTGTGGCAGGCCTGCCACAGCCTAAATCTGTTAAGGCCCATTCCGCAAGGAAGGTGGGCTCATCTTGGGCGGCTGCCCGAGGGGTCTCGGCATTACAACTCTGCCGAGCAGCTACGTGGTCAGGGGAGAACACGTTTGTAAATTTTTACAAATTTGATACCCTGGCAAAGGAGGACCTGGAGTTCTCTCATTCGGTGCTGCAGAGTCATCCGCACTCTCCCGCCCGTTTGGGAGCTTTGGTATAATCCCCATGGTCCTTTCAGGAACCCCAGCATCCACTTAGGACGATAGAGAAAATAAGAATTTACTTACCGATAATTCTATTTCTCGGAGTCCGTAGTGGATGCTGGGCGCCCATCCCAAGTGCGGATTATCTGCAATACTTGTACATAGTTATTGTTAACTAATTCGGGTTATTGTTTAGGAAGCCATCTTTCAGAGGCTCCGCTGTTATCATACTGTTAACTGGGTTTAGATCACAAGTTGTACGGTGTGATTGGTGTGGCTGGTATGAGTCTTACCCGGGATTCAAAATCCTCCCTTATTGTGTACGCTCGTCCGGGCACAGTACCTAACTGGAGTCTGGAGGAGGGTCATAGGGGGAGGAGCCAGTACACACCACCTGACCTGTAAAAGCTTTACTTTTGTGCCCTGTCTCCTGCGGAGCCGCTATTCCCCATGGTCCTTTCAGGAACCCCAGCATCCACTACGGACTCCGAGAAATAGAATTATCGGTAAGTAAATTCTTATTTTTTCTCCATTTTAAGCACCAGATTTCTAAGCCAGTATAAAATAAGCGCGGAGACCGTGCGCCATTGAAGGGGCGGGGCTTTACTATGAGAGGATCCAGCAGCTCAACAGTGCCATTTTCCCTCTGCAGTGGACACAGACGCTGACAGTACAGGGATGCACAGCTCCTCCAGTGTGACTCCAGATTACCTCAGCGGTACCAGGGAGTGAAAGCAGGGGGCAGCGACTATTCGTGTACTAAGGCCCTTATTCCGAGTTGATCGCAGCAGGAATTTTGTTAGCAGTTGGGCAAAACCATGTGCACTGCAGTAGAGGGGGGGGGGGGCAGATATAACATGTGCAGGGAGAGTTAGATTTGGGTGGGTTATTTTGTTTCTGTGCAGGGTAAATACTGGCTGCTTTATTTTTACACTGCAATTTAGATTGCAGATTGAACACACCACACCCAAATCTAACTCTCTCTGCACATGTTAAATCTGCCTCCCCTGCAGTGCACATGGGGGGGTCATTCCGAGTTGTTCGCTCGCTAGCAGATTTTAGCAGCATTGCACACGCTAGGCCGCCGCCCTCTGGGAGTGTATCTTAGCTTAGCACAGCGGTGGCCAACCTGTGGCTCTTGAGCCACATGTGGCTCTTTCTTTCTTCAAATGTGGCTCCTAACGCACAGTCACATGACCACAACAGATCCGGTAACCCCTGCTCTCCAGAAAAACACGCAGCAGCACTACGGGGACTTAGAACTGAGGGAGCCAAATACTAGAGATGAGACACCCACCAGCAAACAGAGGACACATAACGGGCTGCTGCAATGGCATGAATTGGGGGAAGCTGAAGTGACACTTGAGGGTGCTGGCTGAAGTGACAAGAGAATGCTGGCTGAAATGACAGGAGGGTGCTGGCTGAAGTGACAGGAGGGTGCTGGCTGAAGTGACAGGAGGGTGCTGGTTGGAGTGACAGGAGGGTGCTAGCTGAAGTGACAGGAGGGTGCTGGTTGGAGTGACACATGGGGGAGCTGAAGTGCATTATGTGAATCTGGATTTTTCAATATATTTTATGTGGATCTGGCTTTTACAATTATTTTATGTGGAAGTGTTTTTTTCAATGTATTTTATGTTGGTTCTGGCTTTTTCAATGTATTTTATACCAGGGGCGTGGCCTAGAAGGCACAAGGTCACACCCCATTTTTGCATGTGCGCCTTCGGCTCGATGTCTGCTCTTTGACGTACCTAACAAATTTTTTTTGCCTCTTTGTCTCTGACTGGTTGGCCACCCCTGGCTTAGCAGAATTACGAATGAAAGATTAGCAGAATTGCAAATAAATAATTCTTAGCAGTTTCTGAGTAGCTCGAGACTTACTCCTACACTGCGATCAGCTCAGCCCGTTTCGTTCCTGGTTTGACGTCACAAACGCCCTGCGTTCGGCCAGATACTCCCCCGTTTCTCCAGACACTCCCGCGTTTTACCCTGGCACGCCTGCATTTTTCCGCACACTCCCAGAAAACGGTCAGTTTCCGCCCAGAAACACCCACTTCCTGTCAATCACACTCCGATCACTTCAACGATGAAAATTCTTCGTTCGGACGTGAGTAAATCTACTAAGTTTTGTGCTAAAATAATTAGCGCATGTGCACTGCGAACCATGCGCATGCTCATTTTTGCCTTAATCGCTCCGTTGCGAAAATCGGCAACGAGCGAACAACTCTGAATGACCCCCATGGTTTTGTCCAACTGCTAACAAAATTCCTTCTGCGATCAACTCTGAATTACCCCCCAAGTCCCCTATCAGAGTACTTAGTCTGCGACCTGGCTAAGCTTGGCATTAGCGATAAGTGCGCGGTGGGGGCTCGCTCCAATAAACTCTGTGTCTCCCTGAAGGCTCTTTGTGGGTTAATTGTGCTTAACCTTTCCTGTGTGTGTGTGTGTGTGTGTGCTGTCACATTTACATTATGTCAGGCAAAGTGTGTCTCTTGTACCGCAGAGTGTTCCTCTTTACCAGGGGGCTCACTACAGGGTTCATAGACTAGCGGTGCTGAACCAGAAAAATAGGTTAATTCTCTTGAGGGAATGATCTCAACTCTTTCTATAAAATTGTCCCGCAATGAGAAAGAGACACAATACTTAAAACAGACTTTGGACAGAGACTCAGTCCCCAAAACAGCGTCTCACTCCCCTCCCATTTGTCCGCAAAAGCGATCTCTGTCCCATATCCTGCAGTCTGACTCTGACGCTGACAGGTCACACATGGAGGAGGGGGAGGGTGGACTCAGAGGGGTAGGGGGGATGCAGCTCTGTCACAGGGAATAGAGGCTCTTATAGAGGCTATCAGAGATGTTCTGCACATTCCTGTTAAGGTGTCAGAGGAGTGTGAGGAATCTTATTTTAATGTAAAAAAAGAAGTCCTCAGTTACTTTTCCTGTGTCAAAGGAATTGAATACCCTGTTTAAAGAACCATGGGTCAATCCAGATAAGTTTCAGATCCCTAAAAGGTTCCTCTCATAGTTTCCTTATCCTCTGGAGGATAGGAGTAAATGGGAAAATCCACCGATAGTGGACGCATCAGTTTCTAGGCTATCACGTAAAATTGTATTGCCTGTTCCTGGTGCAGCCTCCCTGAAAGACACGGCTGAGCGTAAAATTGAGACTACACTCAAATCATTGTAACAACAGGTGGTCTCTGGCGCTAAGGTGAGTAGTGTAAATAACAGTTCTGTATATCAGCAGCCACCCTGAGCTGGAGATGCCAATTCCAGACAAAGAAAAACAGCGCAAATAAATATTCCAAGTGGCGCTTAATAATACATAAAGGATATATATATTTAAAAAATTATCTATATAATATTTTTTTGTATAAAATATACAATGGTATAACAAAACTCCCAGGAGTCAATAATCATGTAACATACACTTCAATAAAAATATATAGAATTTTATATGATAGAACTAGGTAACCTTAATGTCCATACCACATCAATGAGCCCGACTGAGACTCAGTGGGGGGAATTCAAATGTTTGAAAAGTCAGTTGGGTGTATGTTTTTTCCTTTCTATTAGATAGTTAAAAAACAGGTATCCAACTGACTTTTCAAACAATTAAATATCCCCCATCATATCATTTGATAATTGTGCTTTTGGTGAGTAAATAAAGTCATGCACTGAGCACCACAACTGATGTTTGATGGTGCAGTCGTTCATCACAAATGTGTAATAGAGCACAGAAGTTAAGATGAAAATGAGGAGTTCTAAAATATTAAATTCACTCACATAAGTATGTAGGATCCTTAGTTCCCAAATGATGGTGCAGCACAGCGAGTAGAGCACCTGGGATGGATGGCAATAGGAGCCGGCCACTGATGTAGAGCTCGGTGTCTGGAGCCACGTGTCTCGCAGCCAGCGGGACGGGGATGTGCAGTGCTGGTATGGCGGTCACTCGATATGGCTGACTGTGGGCGCCCCAGTGGTGTACCTCCAGTGTGCCAGTGGAGGCAATAGATGATCATGGCTGCTGGGCGCGCTCAGGGCTGGTGAAGCCCGTAAGGTGTCTGGCGCTGCTGTGAGTGCTGATCCCCGTGTTAGGAGCGCTCAGGTGAAAAGGCAGGCTCCGTTGATTGCAGCTCAAGCCGGTTGTTAGAGGTGGAAGCAGCTAGGAGTCCAAAAGCTGCTGCTATAACCATATGTGGCAGATGTTATCGGCTGTGCCGAATGAGCCCCCAGGGCTGCGCTGCTGAAAGCAGTGAAACAGGTAGGCTGATGTTGGGTGTGGAAGAGGTTCTGCCGGGGAGAATTCTACGTATGTCCTGTGTCCTTAACGTGTTTCAACGCACAACAGGGCGTCTTTGTCCAAAGGCAGGTAAAGTATTGTACACAGCTGCTGGGGTGGCCCAAAGACCCACTATTGCATGTGCATGGATCACTAAATGGTCAGGTAACCTAACTGAGGGGTTAGATTCCCTATCTAGGGGGGATGTTGTCTTACTCCTGTAGCATAAACAGGACTCTGCAAACTTTATAGTGAAAGCCATAAAGGTAATAGGCGTGCTTAACGCACGCACCACCGCTATGTCAGTGTCGTTACGCAGGGGCTTGTGGCTACGCCAGTGACCTGCTGAAGCAAACTCCAGGAAAGACGTGGAAGGCCTACCATTCACAGGAGAGGCCTTGTTTGGAGATGAATTAGACAAATGGATCTCCAGGCTACTGCGGGTAAGTCTATGTATCTTCCTCCCGCAGCCCACTCAACCAAGAAGTCTTATTTAGCTTCTAAGATTCAGTCCTTTCGGACAGCCAAGTTCAAGGGCAAATCCAGAGGTGCTTCTACGTCCTCCAGTGGCACAAGAGGTAAACCAAGCATACCAGCAACAGCAGGTGCTCAGGAACAGAGCTCAGGCTCTGCTTCCTCAAATTCTTCTTCATCATGACGGTGAACCGCAATGCATGAAAGGCTGTCCGGTGGGAGCCTAACTACAGTTCTTCAGTCAGATCTGGTCAAATTCGTACCAGGATCCCTGGGTCATAGATCTTATTTCCCAGGGCTACAGACTGGAGTTCCAAAGGCTCCCACCTCACAGATTCTTCAAATCAGGCTTGCCAGTTTCACAAGAGGCAAGTATAACTTTACAGCATGCCATCCAAAAACTGGTGCAGACTCACGTCATTGTTCCAGTTCCACCTCATCTACTAAACAAGGGATATTATTCCAACTTGTTAGTAGTACCGAAACCGGACTGTTCGGTAAGACCACTTCTGAACCTCAAGTCTTTGAACCCATACTTACGAGTGTTCAAATTCAAGGTAGAGTCTCTGAGAGCGGTGATCTCAGGTGTGGAGGAGGGGAAATTCCTAGTGACTCTGGATATCAAGGATGCGTACCTTCATATTCAGATCTCCGGATAAAGGCGCCGTCCAGGGAAAGGTTGCTGGATAGCATTTCTCTCTCAACCAAACTCCTCCAGGATCATGGGTGGATTCTGAACCTTCCGAGATCTCACCTAGAACCAACACGGAGGCTCCCATTCCCGGGAATGATACTGGACACTGTGTCACAAAAGGTGTTCCTTCCGTGGGAAAAGGCATTGGTAATCCAGTCGATGGTTCGGGATGTCCTGAAGCCAACCCGGGTGTCGCTGCATCTGTGCATTCGCATTCTGGGGGAAATGGTGGCCTCTTACGAGGCACTTCAATACGGAAGGTTTTGCGCAAGACCCTTTCAGCTCAATCTGTTGGACGAATGGTCTGAATCACATCTTCACATGCACCAGAGGATCCGTCTATAGCCAAAGGTCAGAATCTCCCTTCTGTGGTAGCTACAGTCTTCTCACCTCATCGCAGGACGGAGGTTCGGAATTCAGAACTGGATTCTGTTAACCACAGAAGCAAGCCTCAGAGGTTGGGGAGCAGTCACTCAGGGGGTGCAGTTTCAGGGAAGATGGTCAAGTCAAGAAGTCATCCTTCCACTCAACATTCTGGAGGTGGTGATAGACGCCCTGACAACTCCATGGGTTTCTCAGATGGTGTACGTGTTTCCTCCACTTCCTCTGATCCCAAGAATTCTAAAACGAATAAAAAATAGGAAAGGTTCAAGCAATACTCATTGCTTTGATCTGGCCAAGAAGGGCCTGGTACGCGGATCTTCTGGAGTTGCTCCTCGAAGATCCGTGGCCTCTACCTCTTCGCGAGTATCTTCTGCAATAGGGCCCGTTCGTCTATCAGGACTTACCGCGGCTACGTTTGACGGCATAGAAGTTGAACGGCTAATTCTAGCCAGGAGAGAGATCCCTAACAAGGTTATCCCGACTATGATCCAAGCCAGGAAGGGGGTAACGTCTAAGCATTACCAGCGTGTTTGGAAGAAATACGTCTCTTGGTGTGAGAGCAGAAATTATTCTGCGGTGGAATTTCATCTGGGACGTTTCCTGTTTTTTCTGCAGGCAGGCGTGGATGTGGGCCTACGTCTGGGCTCCATAAAAGTCCAGATATCGGCCTTGTCCATTTTCTTTCAGTAACAATTGGCTTCTCTCCCCAAGGTCCAGACGTTCTTGAAAGGTGTTCTGCACATCCAACCTCCCTTTGTGCCTCCCATGGCACCTTGGGATCTCAATGTGATGCTGCAGTTCCTCCAATTGGGCTGGTTTGAGCCTTTACAGGAGGTGGACGTAAGATATCTTACATGGAAGACCGTCACACTGTTGGCCTTGGTTTCAGCAAGACGTGTGTCGGCGCTGAGGGCTTTGTCTCACAAACCAACACCTATGCTACTTCAGTCTTTGGATGTTGTGAGGGCTTTGAAGGTGTATGCGAACAGAACAGCTCGTCACAGAAAGACGCAGTTTGTTCTTTATAATCCCAATAAGATTGGGTGTCCTGCTTCAAAGCAGGTAATTGCACGCTGGGTCAGACTTACTATCCAGCATGCTTATTCCATGGAAAGTTTGCAGTGTACAAAATCTGTACAGGCCCACTCTACTAGATCGGTGGGTTCTTCCTGGGCATCTGCTCGGGGTGTCTCAGCTTTGCAGCTCTGCCGAGCAGCTACTTTGGTCAGGTTCGAACACGTTGGCTAAGTTCTTTAAGTTCAATACTTTGGCCTCTGAGGACCTTCAGTTTGGTCGATCAGTTCTGCAGGAACCTCAGCACTCTCCCACCCGGTTTGGGAGCTTTGGTACATCCCCATGGTACTAAATGGACCCCAGTATCCTCTAGGACGTAAGAGATAATAGGATTTTACCTACCGGTAAAACCTTTTCTCTTAGTCCGTAGAGGTTACTGGGCGCCCACCCAGTGCTTCGTTCTTCCTGCACTTGTTACTTGGTTAAGTAATGTTGGTTCAGCCGTTGCTATTCCTGTTTCAAGTTTGGTTAGCTTGGCTTTCCTCTTGTTGTGTGTGCTGGTTCGGAATCTCACCACTATCCTTATCTATCTTCTCTCGAAGTATGGCCGTCTCCTCGGGCACAGTTTCCTGGACTGGGTCTGGTGGGAGGGGTGTGGAGGGAGTAGCCAGCCCACACTATCAAATTCTTGAAGTGCCCATGGCTCCTAGTGGACCCGTCTATACCCCATGGTACTAAATGGACCCCAGTATCCTCTACGGACTATGAGAAAAGGCTTTACCGGTAGGTAATTATAATCCCATTTTCCATCTGTCACTGCCTCATTGGAGCTTACAGTCTAGATTCCCTAGCACACAGAGGCACTATTATTATTATTATTATTATATTTATTTATTTTATAAAAAAAAAATTTTTAGTTTGCACCTAATTAACCTATTAACCCACTGCAGTAAAGCAGCAATGCTAACCAATGTGCCCCTGGTAGATAAATGGCTGCCTTACACATCTGAAGACTTTCTGCAAGTAGCAGGCAGTTTCCTAATCTGTGTTAATAAAGTAGAAAAGTTATGTTTCTATTTAGCAAAATTGCCCATTGGAATCCATATTTTTCTACAATTCGAAAAATTGCCATCTTTCAATAAGATAAATAACATCACTAATTTATGCATTAACTGTATTTCTAATATAGAATCATTTTAAAAACGATGAGAAATGAAAGCAGAATATTCTCTTAAGTGGATCATTTTTGTTTAAAAGGCATGGTAGAAAGAATTGAACAGTTGTCCAGACTGAGGGAGAAAACCTTGCTTCCTTCAGTATTTGAGACAGAAGTTGGTTATACTGTATTGGTGAATTGCCATATCGCTCCGAATAAACAGTGCTTCAACATAGCATAATGGATATGCTCGCCCACTGATTTTTTTTTTTTATTTTTTTTTTTCTCATTGGTTACCAGATTCTAATTCAGTAGTAGAACCATGGAAGCACCATGCTAGTGTCCTGTGGTAGAAAGGACTGTATAACTAATTATAATCTGATGAATTCTTTTTGTGATATGATCTGTTTAGTATAAGAATCTTGTTTTATAGGTGCCTTCAGGATGCTGAAGAAATGCAAAAATTAGCAGCATCTGTAGCTGCAAATTTGCAGTGTAAAGTAAGTTTCTCAATCTAAAGACTTCTCTGGTTAAATGCTTTATCATTATCATTATTATTATTATTATTATTATTATTATTATTATTATAGTTTTTATTAGTTAAAACGAGTGATACCTCTCTTCATCCATGGGGGACACTGGAACTGTGGATACAGGTGGAGCTGGAGGAGTCCGGACACCACTTTCTATTTATTTTATTTACTTTACTATTGTGTGACCAGTGGTGCCACTTCAGGCGCAGCGCTCAAGCTGGTATGCGCCATCAGCAGCCACCCTCTGGTGGCCAGAGCTCTGGCTCTGCAGTCATCTGCTCAGACCGATCTCTGGAGCACACGGGACACAGCAGCTGGAACAGGGACAGAAGGTAAGTGGCACCTCTCACTTCTGGGAGCCGGTGTACAACGGCGATTTCGCCATTTGAGGGAGGATGTTTTCTAATGGGGACACTGTTAAAATGTCAGAAAGTCCCTGCACTTGTTCCGTGCAAATGGAGATTATGCGCTCCAATAGTTAGTGCAGTGTGGCTCAGCAGTGCTGTAATGATTATTCAGATTGCAGCACCAATTCAAAATCTAAATTGATAAAATATCAGGTCCAGTTTCTCAGCTCAGCCGGAGCTCACGCATGGTAGTTTGTGGACACTGCTCCTGCTAGTGATCAGGGGGGCTCGACAGCATGGATTTACTTAACACTCCTCCACATAACCCGATAGGCTGTTGGCTGAATCCCGTGGATAACAGAGTGCCATCAGTATGGGTCAGAGCCCTGCACCGGGTAAGGCTCATTAGTAAGGCCCACTGGTCAGCTGCATAGGACGGAGTCTCTGGTGCGGACAGATGTAGTTAGTCGTCTCTACTCCTCTTTAAACTAACTGTACCCTTAACGTATCAAAAGGCAGGTGATGCATGCTTTTTGTCAGGAAGTTGGTGTCGACGAGGGCCTCTTATTGTGTGTGACAAGCTTATTTTGCCTGGTGTTCATTTCGCAAGCTGGACCCAGCAGTTTTCCAACTTCCAAAGTCTTGTCATTTCTGCAAGAAGGCTTGCATATACTGTAGGTCTCTGTCTTCCCACAAGGTTCAAGTCCTTTAGGTTTTTTCCAACACAAGCTTGTGCTTATACCACCTGTGCGGACTTTTATCCAGAGGGTGCTCCACCGTCAGCCACCGTTTTTCCCCTAGTTGCCCCATGGGATTTGGTTCTGGTGTTGTGGGCTCTTCAGACTTCTAAATCCCTGGCCTCAGTTGGCTCACACGGAAACATAGTGCTCACTACCTCCTCTGCCCAGTGTATGTCTGACTTGAGTGCTTTGCCTCATAACTCCGCTTTTTTGATCTGCCACCCATAACACGCAGTCTTTCTTACCAGATTAGATTTGTCTGGCTTCTAATTTACATATACCCCAGTAAATTGTATTATCATTACTTTCCTTGCCTATTTAGGTGAAGTGAGGATACTCCATGTTTACATAGATAGGGAACACTTCCACAGATCAGATTCGCTTTTTGTGCACTGTAATATCCATAAGAGGAGTTGTCCTGCTACCAAGCAGACACTGACGCATTTGATTAAGATGGCCATCCAAAAGGCCTACTCCATGGCCAAAAATCAATTTCTGGACTTGGTGAGGGCCCACTCGAACCGGGTGGTTGGCACTTCCTGGGCAGCTCAGCAGGGTGCCTTGATGGCTCAGCTTTGCATAGGGATTATGTGGTCCTCGGCACACACCTTCATCATAAGGATGCTAGTTTTGGGGAAAAGGTCCTATGCACAACACAGGAGCATTCCCTCCCTTGTGGGACAGTTTGGAACCATCCACAGTTTCAGTGTCCCCTATGGATAAAAGGCAAAATAGGAGTTTGAGGCTTACATGAGAAATCCTTTTTCTCTAACGTCCTAGTGGATGCTGGGGACTCCGTCAGGACCATGGGGAATAGCGGCTCCGCAGGAGACAGGGCACATCTAAAGAAAGCTTTTAGGATCACATGGTGTGTACTGGCTCCTCCCCCCATGACCCTCCTCCAAGCCTCAGTTAGGTTTTTGTGCCCGTCCGAGCAGGGTGCAATCTAGGTGGCTCTCCTAAAGAGCTGCTTAGAAAAAGTTTTTTTAGGTTTTAAATCTCAGTGAGTCCTGCTGGCAACAGGCTCACTGCATCGAGGGACTTAGGGGAGAGATTTTCAACTCACCTACGTGCAGGATGGATTGGAGTCTTAGGCTACTGGACATAGCTTCAGAGGGAGTCGGAACACAGGTCATCCTGGGGTTCGTCCCGGAGCCGCGCCGCCGACCCCCCTTACAGATGCTGAAGATCGGAGGTCCGGAAACAGGCGGCAGAAGACTCTTCAGTCTTCATGAAGGTAGCGCACAGCACGGCAGCTGTGCGCCATTGTTGCTACACACTTCTCACTGACCAGTCACGGAGGGTGCGGGGCGCCCTGGGCAGCAATATTAAATACCTTTAGTGGCAAAGAATACATCACATATAGCCATTAAGGCTATATGTATGTATTTAACCCAGGCCAGATTTCTCAAAACCCGGGAGAAAAGCCCGCCGGAAAAGGGGCGGAGCTTATTCTCCTCAGCACTCAGCGCCATTTTCCTGCTCAGCTCCGCTGTGAGGAAGGCTCCCAGGACTCTCCCCTGCACTGCACTACAGAAACAGGGTAACAAAGAGAAGGGGGGCATAAATTGGCGATATTTATATATTAAAAGCGCTTATAACAAAAACAACACCTTTTAGGGTTGTTTATATACATTTATAGCGCTTTTGGTGTGTGCTGGCAAACTCTCCCTCTGTCTCCCCAAAGGGCTAAGGGGGTCCTGTCTTCGATTAGAGCATTCCCTGTGTGTCTGTACGTGTGTGTCGACATGTATGAGGACGATGTTGGTGTGGAGGCAGAGCAATTGCCGGTAATGGTGATGTCACCCCCTAGGGAGTCGACACCGGAATGGATGGCTTTAGTTATGGAATTACGTGATAATGTTAGTACATTACAAAAGTCAGTAGACGAAATGAGACGGCCGGAAAACCAGTCAGTACTGGCTCAGGCGTCTCAGACACCGTCAGGGGCTGTAAAACGTCCCTTACCTCAGTCAGTCGACACGGGTACCGACACAGATGAATCTAGTGTCGACGGTGAAGAAACAAACGTATTTTCCAACAGGGCCACACGTTATATGATCACGGCAATGAAGGAGGCTTTGCAGATCTCTGATACTGCTGGTACCTCAAAAAGGGGTATTATGTGGGGGGTGAAAAAACTACCTGTAGCTTTTCCAGAATCAGAGGAATTGAATGACGTGTGTGATGAAGCGTGGGTTAACCCAGATAGAAAACTGCTAATTTCTAAGAAGTTATTGGCATTATACCCTTTCCCACCAGAGGTTAGGACGCGCTGGGAAACACCCCCTAGGGTGGATAAGGCGCTCACACGTTTATCAAAGCAAGTGGCGTTGCCGTCTCCTGATACGGCCGCCCTCAAGGATCCAGCGGATAGGAGGCTGGAAACTAACCTGAAAAGTATATACACTCATACTGGTGTTATACTGCGACCGGCAATAGCCTCAGCCTGGATGTGCAGTGCTGGGGTAGTGTGGTTTGATTCCCTGACTGAAAATATTGATACCCTGGATAGGGACAGTATTTTATTGACTCTAGAGCAATTAAAGGATGCGTTTCTTTATATGCGAGATGCTCAGAGGGATATTTGTACTCTAGCATCAAGAGTAAGTGCGATGTCCATATCTGCCAGAAGAAGTTTATGGACGCGACAGTGGTCAGGTGATGCGGATTCCAAAAGGCATATGGAAGTGTTGCCATATAAAGGAGAGGAATTATTTGGGGTCGGTCTATCGGATCTGGTGGCCACGGCAACTGCCGGCAAATCCACTTTTTTACCTCAGACCCCCTCCCAACAGAAAAAGACACCGTCTTTTCAGCCGCAGTCCTTTCGCTCCTATAAAAACAAGCGAGCAAAAGGACAGTCTTATCTGCCGCGAGGCAGAGGAAAGGGTAAGAGAGGGCAGCAAGCAGCCCCTGCCCAGGACCAGAAGCCCGCCCCGGGTTCTACAAAGCCATCAGCATGACGCTGGGGCTTTACAAGCGGACTCAGGAGCGGTGGGGGGTCGACTAAAGATTTTCAGCAATCAGTGGGCTCGCTCACAGGTGGACCCGTGGATCCTGCAGATAGTATCTCAGGGTTACATGTTGGAGTTCGAAAGGTCTCCCCCTCGCCGGTTCCTAAAGTCTGCTTTACCAACGTCTCCCTCAGAAAGGACGACGGTATTGGAAGCCATTCACAAGCTGTATTCTCAGCAGGTGATAGTCAAGGTACCCCTCCTACAACAGGGAAAGGGGTATTATTCCACACTATTTGTGGTACCGAAGCCGGACGGTTCGGTAAGACCTATTCTAAATCTGAAATCCTTGAACCTGTACATACAGAAATTCAAGTTCAAGATGGAGTCACTCAGAGCAGTGATAACGAATCTGGAAGAAGGGGACTTCATGGTGTCCCTGGACATAAAAGATGCTTATCTGCATGTCCCAATTTACCCCTCACACCAAGGGTATCTCAGGTTCGTGATACAAGACTGTCATTATCAGTTTCAAACGCTGCCGTTTGGTTTGTCCACGGCCCCTCGGGTCTTTACCAAGGTAATGACCGAAATGATGGTTCTTCTACGAAGAAAAGGCGTATTAATTATCCCTTACTTGGACGATCTCCTGATAAGGGCAAAGTCCAGAGAACAGCTGGAAGTCGGTGTAGCACTAACCCAAGTAGTGCTTCAGCAACACGGGTGGATTCTGAATCTTCCAAAATCTCAATTGACCCCGACAACACGTCTGCTGTTCCTGGGAATGATTCTGGACACGGTTCAGAAAAAGGTGTTTCTCCCGGAGGAGAAAGCAAGGGAGTTATCCGAACTGGTCAGGAACCTCCTAAAACCAGGAACTGTGTCAGTACATCAATGCACAAGAGTCCTGGGAAAGATGGTGGCTTCTTACGAAGCAATTCCATTCGGCAGATTCCATGCACGAACATTTCAGTGGGATCTGCTGGACAAATGGTCCGGATCGCATCTGCACATGCATCAGCGGATAACACTGTCACCAAGAACAAGGTTGTCTCTCCTGTGGTGGTTGCAGAGTGCCCATCTGTTAGAGGGCCGCAGGTTCGGCATACAGGACTGGGTCCTGGTGACTACGGATGCCAGCCTACGGGGCTGGGGAGCAGTCACACAGGGAAGAAACTTCCAGGGTGTATGGTCAGACCTGGAGACGTCTCTTCACATAAATATACTGGAGCTAAGAGCGATATACAATGCTCTAAGCTTGGCAAAACCGCTGCTTCAGGGTCAGCCGGTGTTGATCCAGTCGGACAACATCACGGCAGTCGCCCACGTAAACAGACAAGGCGGCACGAGAAGCAGAAGAGCAATGACAGAAGCTGCAAGGATTCTTCGCTGGGCGGAAAATCATGTCATAGCACTGTCAGCAGTGTTCATCCCGGGAGTGGACAACTGGGAAGCAGACTTCCTCAGCAGACACGACCTTCACCCGGGAGAGTGGGGACTTCATCCGGAAGTTTTCCACATGATTGTGAACCGTTGGGAAAAACCAAAGGTGGATATGATGGCGTCTCGCCTCAACAAAAAACTGGACAGATATTGCGCCAGGTCAAGAGACCCTCAGGCAATAGCTGTGGACGCTCTGGTAACACCATGGGTGTACCAGTCAGTGTATGTGTTTCCTCCTCTGCCTCTCATACCAAAGGTACTGAGAATTATTCGGAAAAGGGGAGTAAGAACAATACTAGTGGCTCCGGATTGGCCAAGAAGAAATTGGTATCCGGAACTTCAAGAGATGCTCACGGAGGATCCGTGGCCTCTACCTCTAAGAAGGGATCTGCTTCAGCAGGGACCTTGTATGTTCCAAGACTTACCGCGACTGCGTTTGACGGCATGGCGGTTGAACGCCGGATTCTAAAAGAAAAGGGCATTCCAGAGGAAGTTATTCCTACCTTGATTAAGGCTAGGAAGGAAGTGACCGCACAACATTATCACCGCATTTGGAGAAAATATGTTGCGTGGTGTGAAGCCAAGAAGGCCCCAACGGAAGAATTTCAATTGGGTCGATTCTTACATTTCCTGCAGGCAGGATTGTCTATGGGCCTCAAATTGGGGTCTATTAAAGTTCAAATTTCGGCCTTATCAATCTTCTTCCAGAAGGAATTGGCTTCAGTGCCTGAAGTACAAACTTTTGTCAAGGGTGTACTACATATACAGCCCCCGATTGTGCCCCCAGTGGCACCGTGGGATCTAAACGTAGTTTTGGATTTTCTCAAATCTCATTGGTTTGAGCCTCTCAAATCTGTAGATTTGAAGTATCTTACATGGAAAGTAACCATGCTACTGGCCCTGGCTTCAGCCAGGAGAGTTTCAGAGTTGGCGGCTTTATCGTACAAAAGCCCATATCTGATTTTCCATTCGGACAGGGCAGAACTGCGGACACGTCCTCATTTTCTCCCTAAGGTGGTTTCGGCTTTTCACTTGAACCAGCCTATTGTGGTGCCTGGGGCTACTAGCGACTTGGAGGACTCCAAGTTACTGGACGTTGTCAGAGCATTAAAAATATATATTTCAAGGACAGCTGGAGTCAGAAAATCTGACTCGTTGTTTATATTGTATGCACCCAACAAGATGGGTGCTCCTGCGTCTAAGCAGACGATTGCGCGTTGGATCTGTAGCACAATCCAACTTGCACATTCTGTGGCAGGCCTGCCACAGCCTAAATCTGTAAAGGCCCACTCCACAAGGAAGGTGGGCTCATCTTGGGCGGCTGCCCGAGGGGTCTCGGCATTACAACTTTGCCGAGCAGCTACGTGGTCAGGGGAGAACACGTTTGTAAAATTTTACAAATTTGATACTCTGGCTAAGGAGGACCTGGAGTTCTCTCATTAGGTGCTGCAGAGTCATCCGCACTCTCCCGCCCGTTTGGGAGCTTTGGTATAATCCCCATGGTCCTGACGGAGTCCCCAGCATCCACTAGGACGTTAGAGAAAATAAGAATTTACTTACCGATAATTCTATTTCTCATAGTCCGTAGTGGATGCTGGGCGCCCATCCCAAGTGTGGATTGTCTGCAATACTTGTACATAGTTATTGTTACAAAAATCGGGTTATTATTATTGTTGTGAGCCATCTTTTCAGTGGCTACTTCGTTTGTTATCATACTGTTAACTGGGTTCAGATCACAAGTTGTACAGTGTGATTGGTGTGGCTGGTATGAGTCTTACCCGGGATTCAAGATCCTTCCTTATTGTGTACGCTCGTCCGGGCACAGTACCTAACTGAGGCTTGGAGGAGGGTCATGGGGGGAGGAGCCAGTACACACCATGTGATCCTAAAAGCTTTCTTTAGATGTGCCCTGTCTCCTGCGGAGCCGCTATTCCCCATGGTCCTGACGGAGTCCCCAGCATCCACTACGGACTATGAGAAATAGAATTATCGGTAAGTAAATTCTTATTTTTCTCTATCATCCACTAGGAGACACTGGAGATCTATACAGCTGGGGTGTGAAGACTGCAGACCGGAGGTGGCACAATTCATTAATTAAAATTTTATTCACAGCTGGCTGCTCCCCCTTCACGTCTCCCTATCCCTCCAGTTTGAAACATTGTGGTAGGAGGGGGAAGCACAGAATGGAGCTCTTGCTCCACAAAAGCTTTTTATGATCTTTTTATCTGTAGCCCGGTCCGACTTGACAGAATGGAGGGTGCAGGCTGAGTTGAGGTGTACCTAAAGAGTACATAGAGACTAAGATCCTGGTGAAAGCGATCGGCATCTCTTACAGAAGGTCTTCCTCTAACAGTGAGTAGTACAGGCAGCGCAGCTCCTAATTATAGGTTTCCCCCGCTGGGCTGACAAGCGCTGGCAGAGCAGGCAGCGGCGGAACTCAGCGTGGCTCAGGTGGCTGGCGTGCGTGCATGATGCCGACGGGAGTCAGGGGTGCAGCGCGGAGCAGCTCGGAGGCTTCCTTCATTCATCACCACAGTACAGCATGGACAGTAGGAGGTAACGCAGGTGGAGACGCTAGCAAGAACATAGAGGGGTATATGCAATTGCGGTCGAATTGCCGCAAAAATCGAAAAACGGGGCATTTTCAACAAAAAAAACATGTCGAATTGGATTCGACAATGCAATACAGTACTTTTCGACAAAAAAACGGACGTTTCAGATTCGACTTTTTGCAATTCGTCATTTTTAAAATTCGACATGTCTGCAGTGGTAAAAATGTGGCTTTTCGACAAAAGTATATTCAATTGAAGAATGTCGATTCGACAACAGTGCTTTTCGACAGTAATTTCGTCAATTTCATTCCGCCTCACTTTGCTGGCGGAATCTAATAAAAAAAATTAAAAACATGTTTTTTTTGTGGTTTTTTTTTATTGCTAATAGCATATCTATTTATATTAGAAGGGATTATCTACTTTGTTTGTCTATTAGGAGACACAAGTATTATTTATATATTTTTTAAAAGATTTTTTTTTTTTTAACTGACTAATAGAGAGAGCATGGTTCTCAGTGGGAATGGGTTAAAATCCTGAAAAAAAAATGCGTGGGGTCCCCCCTCCTAAGCATAACCATCCTCGGGCTCTTTGAGCCGGTCCTGTTTGTATATACGGGGGGAAAATTGACAGACTGCGTCCGGTCCTGGTGCAAAAAATACCGGGGACAAAAGACGTAGGTCCCCCGTATTTTTAGCACCAGCACCGGGCTCCACTAGCTGGAGAGATAATGCCACAGCCGAGGGACACTTTTATATCAGCCCCAGCGACCGTGGCATTAAATCCCCAACTAGTCAACCCTGGCCGGGGTACCCTGGAGGAGTGGGCTGGGTCCCCCCCCCCCCCCCCCCCGTGGGCTGCGGATGGGGGGCTGATAGCCTTGTGACAAATAAAAGAATATTGTTTTTTGCAGCAGAACTACAAGTCCCAGCAAGCCACCCCCGCAAGCTGGTACTTGGAGAACCACAAGTACCAGCATGTGGGGGTAAAACGGGCCCGCTGGTACCTGTAGTTCTACTGCAAAAAAAAGACCCAAATAAAAACAGGACCCGCACACCGTGAAAGTAAAACTTTATTACATACATGCCGACACACACATACTTACCTATGTTCACACGCCGACCTCTGTCCACTTCTCCAAGTAGAATCCACGGTGTACCTGAAAACAAAATTATACTCCCCTAAATCCAGTGTGGCTGTCCTGTTCTTTTTTTGTAATCCACGTACTTGGCAAAAAAACAAACCGCATACCCAATCCACGCACTGAAAGGGGTCCCATGTTTACACATGGGACCCCTTTCCCCGAATGCTGAGAACCCCCGTGACTCCTATCACAGAGGTCCCTTCAGCCAATCAGGGAGCGCCACTTCGTGGCACTCTCCTGATTGGCTATGCGTGTCTGAGCTGTCAGACAGCGCATCGCACAGCCGCTCCATTATCTTCAATGGTGGGAACTTTGCGCGGATCGGGTATGCGGTTTGTTTTTTTGCCAAGTACGTGGATTACAAAAAAAGAACAGGACAGCCACACTGGATTTAGGTGAGTATAATTTCATTTTCAGCTACCCCGGATTCTACTTGGAGACGTGGACAAAGTCGGCGTGTGAACATAGGTAAGTGTGTGTGTCGGCATGTATGTAATAACGTTTTACTTTCACGGTGTGCGTGTCCTGTTTTTATTTGGGTATTCTTCGGCTCTTTTTGCCGAAGAACTACAGGTACCAGAGGGCCCGTTTTACCCCCGCATGCTGGTACTTGTGGTTCTCCAAGTACCAGCTTGCGGGGGAGGCTTGCTGGGACTTGTAGTTCTTCTGCAAAAAACAATATTCTTTTATTTTACACAAGGCTATCAGCCCTCCATCCGCAGCCCATGGATGGGGGGGACAGCCTCGGGCTTCACCACTGGCCCTTGGGTGACTGGAGGGGGGGAACCCCTTGATTTAAGGGGTCCCCACTCCTCCAGGGTACCCCGGCCAGGGGTGACTAGTTGGGGATTTAATGCCACGGCCGCAGGGACCGGTATGAAAGTGTCCCCCGGCTGTGGCATTATCTCTCCAGCTAGTGGAGCCCGATGCTGGTGTTAAAAATACGGGGGACCCCTACGCTTTTTGTCCCCCGTGTTTTTTGCACCAGGACCGGACGCAGAGCCCGGTGCTGGTTCTAAAAATACGGGGGATCCCCTGTCAATTTTTCCCCCGTATTTTTACAACCAGGACTGGCTCAAAGAGCCCGAGGCTGGTTATGCTTAGGAGGGGGGACTCCACGCAAATTTTTTTAGGGTTTTTTAACCATTTTAGTGCCGTCCGAAAAGTTGAATCCAGGACGCACTAATCCGTCAATTGGTCCGTTTTTCGACAGCGGGACTGTCTAATCCGTTTTTAATTGAATATGTTGAATTCCGGCACCCGCCGGCCGGGATTCGACGGTCGAATTTAAAAACGGGCGAAAAAAAGACGCAATTCGTCCGGAATTGCATATACCCCATAATCGGAAGGGGGATGAGAGGCGCTTTCAGAACCCCCGGTAAGTGCAATTGGGCGCGCTGGAAAAGAACAGGCGCATGGATGGTTGTTCCTCGTTACAGGGAAGCCTAGCAGCGAGGCGAACAAAAAACTTCAGTTGCGGCCATCTTGTTTATTTAAATTGGGCGCGCTGGCAGAGCGGGCTGTTCAGAGAGATGGGAGGCGGAGTTGTAAAGCATTCTTTCCCCTGTCTATTCAGAGCAGCAGCCATGTTATTGTTAGTCTACATTGCATGCTGTGGAAATCACTTTAAGGTTTTTTATCTAGCGCTGGCCCATAGTTCAGAGCAGGCTGTTAGAGGATCTTCTGTAATTAAAAATGTGATGTTAATAATAATAAATACATTATATATATATATATATATATATATATATATATATATATATATATATTATATTATCTTCCAAGGGACGCTCCCGACAGGTCCTATGGAGGAGGGAGCATCAGAAGTATCAACCCTGTCACATATCAACCAGTTGGTGGTGTGGGATTTGTAAACGTCTGGCTGATTTTTAAAACATTTTTGCAATTTTTTTTTTTATTCTATTCCAGCTTGTGGCTAAAAAGACCTGTTTCATTGCTCCCCATATCCCTGCAGCCTTTCTCCATCTATACTAATAGAGTGAAAGCACTGCTGTTTGGAGTGTGTATGTGAGGGTTGGACATGACGTCTAAAGCACCAGCCAAGACCAAAAAAAATAAGTTATGTATGTTCAAAATGTGAAAAAAAGAGCACGAGTGTTGGCAGCTCCGGGGTATGCGACAAATGTTTGGGAATGGACGCTCAACCGGGAGCAGTGGTACATCAGGGTCATGGGAAAATGCCCTGTCGGTGTAATCCCGTAAGCAACATTTAGACTAGGCCGCCGGTTTCTCAAAAAGTATGGAGGAATTCCTCATTAGGCTTACTCCGCCAGCACAGGTTGAAAAACCTGAAAGCTATCTGTAAAGAGACCTCTTCCTATCATGCAAGAAGAGTCTGAGGAGGAGGAATGTCTCTTGGTAGATGAGGAGGAGAGACAATCGGTGGAGGAGATATTGGATGGAAGTCCTCCGGAGGAGAATTCAGAGGTAAAAAGGTTAGAATCCCTTATTGAGGCTGTTAAAGAGGTACTTAATTTCAAAGAAGAGGAAATTAAGGAACCTCAAATATTTGATCTGTCTGAATCGCAGAAGCCGACAGCGGCAGTGTTTCCGATTCCTCAGACACTTCAGGATCAGATGGGAGAAGCATGGAAGCAGCCGGAAAGACGCTTCCAATTGCCCAAAAAGTTTAGTTAACTACCCCTTGCCTAAGGGAGTGATGTCCAAATGGGAAGTACCACCGATTGTGGATGCTTCTCTAGCTAGATTGTCAAAAAAGACAATATTACCTATACCGAATGTGACTACACTTAAAGATGTGTTAGATCGCATGGTCCTTAAATCCATCTTTCGTGGCGGCATGCGCATCACAGAGACCTACCATAGTAGGTGCATGGGTCAATAAGCCTATTGTCGCTTGGGCAGGACAAATAATTCAGGCTGTTGCGGAGGACAATAATCAGGAAGAAATAGACTAGCAGAACATATCCGAGAGTCTGCCGCTTACATTTGTCAAGCCACAAAAGATGCTAGTAGGATAGCATCACGCATTTCAGCTTCGGCAGTATCAGCCAGGCGGATTCTCTGGCTCAGAGATTGGCAAGTTGACTCTGATTTTAAAAAAAGGCAGTGTTAGTGATCCCCTTTTGTGGAGAAAGCGTTATTTGATCCAGAATTGGACAAGTGGATTTCTCAAGCCACGGCGGGAAAATCCATGTTTCTGCCAACTACGTATCCTAGAACCACACAACCTGTAAGTAGAAGCTACTCTGGTTCGGTGTTTAATTATTTTAGATCTCAGTCCTTTCGTGCCAGAGGAAGAGGCTTTGCTGGACAAGCTCGTGGAAGCAGAGGCAGAGGCTGTTCCCAGTCCACATCCCGAAAGCAGGACTCTGAGCTTGCCAACAAGACCGTAGCATGATGTTCTCCCAAGGTGGGCTCACGGTTGATGGGGTTTCAAGAAGCCTGGACCGAAACCTCTGCCGAAAGTCTGGATCAACAATATTATTTCCCAGGTTTACCGAATGGATTTTCAAACACGACCTCACAGTCAATTCTTTACTACAGC
This sequence comes from Pseudophryne corroboree, assembly GCF_028390025.1. Classification (NCBI taxonomy): domain Eukaryota; kingdom Metazoa; phylum Chordata; class Amphibia; order Anura; family Myobatrachidae; genus Pseudophryne; species Pseudophryne corroboree. The sequence goes on along the minus strand of NC_086444.1, from coordinate 845,620,324 downwards.
CTATTCAGAAATTACTTCAAACAGAGGTTATTGCCCCAGTTCTGGGTCCTCTGAGAGGAACGGGCTTTTATTCAAATATTTTTGTAGTATACCAAAACCAGACTGGTCAGTAAGACCAATCCTCAATTTAAAGGTGTTAAATCAATTCCTGACTGTTTACAGATTCAAAATGCAATAGATAGTCAGTTATTGCGAGTCTGGAGCAACGGGAGTTCATGATGTCGATGGACATAAAGGATGCGTACCTCCATGTCTCAGTTTGGTCTCCACACCAAGCGTACTTACGGTTTGCTGTGGGCAGAATCATTACCAATTCAGAGCTCTGCCGTTCGGCCTGTCATCGGTCTCGAGAATCTTCACAAAGTTCATGGCAGTCATGATAGTGAAATTGAGATCGTTAGGAGTAACAATAATACCATATCTGGACTACCTCCTGATCAAGGCTCCATCCCAGGACCTTTTGATCAAGGATGCTCGGATGACTCATCAAGTTTCAAAATGGTTGGATTGGGAATTTCAAAAAATCCAATTTACAACCGACGCAGAGAATTAAATTCCTGGGCACAATCTTACCTTTGGACACAATTCAGTTGAGTGTTCCTTCCGGAGGACAAGATTCGAGACATCAAGGAGTTGGCTCGACTGGTCTTACAAAATCAGACTGTATCGTTACATCTCTGTGTACAGCTTCTGGGAAAGATGGCATCCATTGAAGCTATCCAGTACGCAGACTATAATCCAGACCCTTTCAATTAAATCTGATTGCTCAAGGGGCGGGAAAGCATCTACTTCTTCACAGAAGAATCCGCTTGTCACCTCAAGCCAGGACTTTGGTATTTGGTGGTCGGTTCACAGGAACCTATCCAGGGGATAGGGGTTTGGAATCTGGAATTGGATAATTTTGATAACGGATGCCAGTCTCAAGAGGATGGGGTGCAGTGCTAGGCAACCATCAATTTCAGGGGAGATGATCTCCGTACGAAAGCAGTTTACAGATAAACGTACTGGAACAACGAGCCATCTACAATGCACTTTTTCATGCAGAGAGTCTAGTAAGAGCTCGACGTGAGGGTGCAGTCGGACAATGTCACAGCAGCGGCATACATAAACCGTCAGGGAGGAACAAAGAGCCACATGGCCTTGAGAGAAGCTACAAAGATTCTGTCTTCGAAAGAAAGACGTGACCTAGTCCTGTCGGCAACCTTCATTCCAGGAGTGGACAATTGGGAGGCGGATTATCTCAGCCGTCAAGATATGCACCCAGGAGAATGGAGTCTACACCCCCAGGTCTATCAAAGCAGTAGTAAGAAGATGGGGATTACCACAGGTAGATCTGAAGGCCTCTCGGAACAACCATCAGTTGCTGAGTTATGTGGCCAAGACGTGGGATCCAGCAGCAGAAGCAGTGGACGCGGTGACAGTGCACTGGAATTACGACCTTGTATACATATTCCCACCATTTCCCTTATTACCAAGAGTTTTAAAAAAAAAGGTAAAACAGGAAAGAGCATGAGTATTCTTGATAGCGCCAGATTGGCCTTACAAAAGTTGGTTTGTGGATCTGAAGAATCTTCTGGCGGACGTGCCTTGGAGACTGCCGCAGAGAGAGGATCTGCTATCACAAGGCCCTTTTCTGCATCTGGATCTGAACCGACTGCATTTGACGGCATGGTTCTTGAAACCAGGATTTTAAGGGAGATGGGTATCCCGAGATCAGCTATCGCTACCATGTTAGCGGTACGAAAACTGGCCATGGCTGCACACTACCATAGGATCTGGAAGAGATACATGGACTGGTGCCAGCCTAGGGGTTTCGTCTCACTAGATTGCTGAAATTTCTCCAATTGGGGTTGGATGGCGGATAACGTTTAGGATCCCTGAAGGTCCAAGTCTCACTTTCAATTCTTTTCCAACAAAAACTGGCATTCCTACAGGAGAGTCGAACCTTTTTACAGGGAGTATTGAGAATTCAACCTCCTTGTCATCCTTCCACAGCTCCATGGGATCTCAATTTAGTGTTGGAATTCCTGAAATCTGACCTTTTTGAACATCTAGAGCGGGTAGATCTCAAATTATGTCTGTTGTAAAACTGTCTTACTGTTGGCTTTAGCGTCAGCCAGACGGGTCTCGGAAATAGGGGCTCTGTCATGTAAGAGTCCTTTTTTTTGTTTTTCATGTAGACAGGGTGGAACTCCGTACGAAGGCAAAGTTTTTACCCAAGGTGGTGTCTGGTTATCACATAAACCAGCCGATTGTGGTTCCATCATTCCAGGGGCGGTCAAAGGACGTTTACCTGGATGTGGTCAGTACTTTAAAAGTGTACGTACAGATTACCAAGTTCTCTTTGGAGGACAGACGCCTTGTTTGTTCTGTATGATGGTCCCAAGAGAGGTTGGCCAGCTTCAAAGCAGACCTTGGCTAGATGGATAAGACTGACCATCAAGTAAGCATATATCTCAAATGGTCAGAAAGTTCCATTTCGGGTGGGTGCTCATACCACCAGATATGTGGGAGCATCTTGGGCGGCGGCTAGAGGAGCTTCTACTACCCAACTTTGCAGAGCTGCAACGTGGTCATCAGCACACACGTTCACTCGTTTTTACAAATTTGATACTTTTGCATCTAGAGATTCAAATTTTGGTTGTTTTGGTTCTCCAGGCTTCGGACAGCACTCCCGCCCATGGGAGTATCTTTGGGACGTCCCCAGCTGTACAGATCTCCAGTGTCCCCTTATGGATGATAGAGAAAAGAGGATTTTTGTACTTGCCGATAAATCCATTTCTCTGAATCCACTCAGGAACACTGCACGCCCACCTCGGTGCTGTCAGCCTTCGTGTCATTGTTAAATTTGGTCAAACAAGTTTGTATTATTTCACTGTTTTGACAGTTCTTGGTTGCTCTTTTGACGTTGTGATATGTTAGTTCCTTCCCGCGAGGCGCAAGTCTTTCATGTTCCCTCTTCTCTCCGTCAATTTTTCAAACTGGAGGGATAGGGGAACGTGAATGGGGAGGAGCCAGCTGTGAATAAAGTTTTAATTAATTAATTGTGCCACCTCCGGTCTGCACTCTTCACACCCCAGCTGTATAGATCTCCAGTGTCCCCGAGTGGATTCAGAGAAATAGATTTATCGTTAAGTACCAAAATTTTCTTTTTCTTTTTTTTGACGGGTGATACTGGGTGCCAGCCCTTGAACCCGTCTCTGCTCCAGGTTGTTTTTCAGGTTGTGGTCAGTAAGAACCAAAATCGCATCTTTTTAAATGTATTTATTTAAAAAAAAATAACCTAAGCATACTTTTTTTTTCCTGGAAAGTACTACCAGTAACTAAACCACAATAGAGAATATTTTTATTTTATTTAAATATTTTATTGCTATATGTACAGTTTTGTTCTATGTATCTTTTTTAACATTTTAACTGTTGTATAATGTGGGTGGTACATTGATTGATTGATTGTTGTACTTTGAAAATATTTTTTTATGTACTTAACCAATATTTTTTTTTTTATATATATATATTTCATTAATGCAGCCGCTGCTGGACAAAGACTTGGTGAAGTGGTTGTCCTGGACAGCAAAAGGTTTTTTAGCTCCCCTTGCGGCAGCAATGGGTGGGATTGCCAGCCAGGAAGTCTTGAAAGCTGTGACAGAAAAGTTTTCTCCTTTACAGCAATGGGTGTGTCTTGTTTTATTTTAGAGTCTTGAACTCTATTTCTGATTATTGTACATTTTGTGTTTTTTAAATCATATTAAAAAAAATTGGGGGAAAAGGGTGAGAATATAAACAAAAATATAACCAAATTTCAGCATTACATTTGTACTGTAAGGATTGGGTATGTGTGACCAGCGTTCAGGAGACCGACTGTCACAATACCGACGCCGGGTTTCCGATTGTTAGATGGCCGGCGGGGGAATGCGAGTGCAACGGAGCCCCTTGTTGGCTCAGGGGCTCGCTGCGCTCCCCACTGGTTCTATTCCCACTCTATGGGTGTCGTGGACAGCCAAAAGTGGGAATAGTCCGTGTTAGTGGGATATTGAGGGTTCGGGTTCACAACGACTCCGCCGATCCTATAACCGCATCCTGTACATTACATCATAGCACAACCTTCTTTTCTCTAGCATCCGTAAGGGATATTTGGGGGGCTAACTACGATGGGGTATAGACAGGGTCCAAAGAAGCCGGTGCACTTTAAATTTCTTCTTTGGCAACAGCATACCTGCACCGTGGGAGTTAGTGGTGGGGATGGTCACTGGCCTTGCGAGGTGTCGGAGGCGCTTCCCCCGCTGCAGGACCTCCGTCCTGAGAGGTTGATTGTTCAGCTGGGCACTGCACCTTTGTTGTCGCAATGGCAGCACGCCGCTTCAGATGCCTGAAGGTGATGACAGTGGTGAGTACAAACCGGGGGCCCCTTTAGGGGGCTTCCCCCGGTTCATGGTGCCTCTGAACGTGGGCGCGACATACGGGACCCCCCTGGGGTGGACCCGCAAGAGCTCCCCTTGTACACTGGCTAGCAGTGGCTTAAACTAGCACTTGTGTGATGTTTTTAAGCACTTTAGGAGACATTGCCAGAATAAAAAACTCTGTAGCTCTGGCGCCATTGGGTTGGGGGGGAGGGGCGGAGCTACCGCAGAGAGGGACCAGCAGGATTTTGGCACCTTCCTCTGTTTACTGCAGCAGCAGCAGGCACACACAGCTCCTCCTGACACTACAGAAAACGCTGGAAAACTGGTACAGTTTGTAGCAAAGGGGAACAGCCACTATTGTACACAATCTGTGTCCTATATAGGACAGAAATCATTAGTGTTTCACTGTGATAAATAAGCTGACAGCCTCACTGGGGCTGTGCAGCTGGGGTGTGCTGGTCTTCTCTCTCTGTATGTCTCCCCCTCGCATACAGTAAGGGCAGGCATAAGTTTTACTGTCTGTGTGTATGTCATTGTGATTTACTGTGAACATGGGCAAACACAAACTATGCAGAGTGTGCCACACCAGATTCTCTCCCTTATCATCTGATTCTGTTTCATGTGAACAATGCAGCCAATATTCAGAACTCGGTGAGAGAGCTGGGGGAGTGGGTCAAGAGCCCTCCTGGCTAGGGGCCCTTAAGAATATGATATCTGATGATGTCATCACTGCTAATGTTCAGAAAACTCAGCTACTACAATGGGCTGTTGCAGACTTAGCTGCTAGGGCAGATGTTACAACACCCCCCCTCCCTCCCCTCTCTCTCTCTAACTCAGGACCACAAAAGCGTGGTTTACCTGCTTACTATCTGATTCAGATGAGGATATACAGGAGGCTGAGGATGACTTGGATCCAGTTAGTGGGGATTCCGCTTCTGCTCAGGGCATTGAACCCCTCATTTTGGCTATACGGGACGTGTTAAAGCTCCCTCTAGAGGACGCTGCATCACAGCAGTCGTTTTTCTTTACACAAAACAAGCCTAATGTCACTTTCCCTGATTCTGCAGAGTTAGATGACCTGTTTAAGTTAGCCTTGAAAAATCCAGACAAAAAATACCCAAGTGTCAAAAAGGTTTTTGCACACTTTCCCATTTGCTGCTGAAGGTAGGAAATTCTGGTAAAAACTACCGGGAGTTGACGTATCGGTCTCTTGACTGTCAAAAAAGGTGGTGCTGCCTGCCCCGGACTCCTTTATCATAAAGGACCCTGGAGACCGAAAAATAGAGACTACACTGAAGTCTATGTACACAGCAGCAGGTGTATCCCAAAGGCCGGTCATACCAGGTTGCTGGATGACCCATGCCATTCACACGTGGGCTTCTCAAATTCAGGAGGGCCTCTCCGGGGATATGCCTCTGATCACTACGGTGACTCTCCTGAAGCACATTCAGGAAACTGCACGCGTCCTCTGTGACTCGCTCAAGGAGATGGACAATATTAATGCTAGGACTTCTGCCATGGTAGTGTCGGCGCGCAGGCCCTTGTGGTTGTGTCAGTGGATAGGGGATGCAGAGTCCAAACACAGTGTGAGATCTCTCCCCTTTTCTGGGGAATGGCTCTTTGGGGTTGAGTTGGATACGTGGATTTCCGAAGTCACTGCAGGGAAATCCACGTTTCTCCTCACTGGGGCCCCGCCGGCTAGGCTTTCCTACACGGGGCCGTCTGTTCAGTCCTTTCGGTCTAACAGATTTCGATCTAGGGCCAGAGGTGCCTCCAATGCGGCTAGAGGCACCAGAGGTAAGACCAGAAGACCTGAAAACACCGGTTCTCAGGAACAGAGCACCAGTTCTGCTTCCCATAAGTCCTCAGCATGACGGCACCCACCCACCCCGCAGTGATCTCGAGGTGGGAGCTTGACTGCGTCACTTGAGCCGCGTCTGGGAAGTTTCCTGACAGGGTACCTGGGTCAAGGATCTAATTTCTCAGGGCTACAAGCTGGAGTTCTACGGTGCTCTTCCCCATTGGTTTTTCAAATCAAGCTTACCAGTTTTGGAGGATACGCAAGTTACGTTGCAACAGGCCATCCAAAAATTGGTCCAGTCCCATCATTGTTCCAGTACCAATACCACAATGAGAGAAGGGTTATTACTCTAACCTGTTTGTGGTACCAAAGCCAGACGTTTTGTTAAGACCCATTTTGAATCTAAAGTCCTTGAACCCTTACCTGAAGGTTTTCAAGTTCAAAATGGAATCCTTGAGAGCAGTGATTGCAGGCCTGGAAGAACAGGAATTCATGGTTTCCTTGGATATCAAAAACGCCTACCTTCATATTCCATTTTTGCCACCTCATCAGGCTTATCTGAGGTTTGCCCTACTGGACGATCACTACCAGTTCCAGGCACTGCCCTTCGGTCTGTCCACAGCTCCGAGGGTTTTCACAAAGGCAATGGCTGAGATGATGATCCGGGTCCAGGGTGTCAATGTTGTCACTTACCTGGACGATCTCCTTATAAAAGCAAGATCCAGGGAGCTTTTATTGCTCCATATCGACCGCACTATCCAACTTCTGTCACACCATGGATGGATTCTCAATTTGCATAAGTCCCACCTAGAGCCAACTCAGCGGCTCCTGTTCCTGGGGATGTTACTGGATACTGTGGCCCAGAAGGTGTTCCTCCCGGAGGACAAAGGGAGAACACTTCAGGAGATGGTCCGCATGGTGCTCTGACCTGCTCGAGTATCCATCCATCTTTGCATAAGATTGTTGGGGAAGATGGTTGACTCATACGAGGCGATCCAATATGGGAGGGTTTATGCCAGAACATTTCAATTGGATCTCCTGAGCAAGTGGTCCGGATCACATCTACAGATGCACCGGATGAATCGGCTGTCACCTCAGGCCAGGATTTCCCTCCTGTTGTGGTGATTGCAGTCCTCCAATCTCCTGGAAGGCCGGAGATTCAGGATTGGATCCTCATCATGACTGATGGGGAGCTGTCACCCAAGGGGCTCAATTCCAGGGCAGGTAGTCAACCTGCGAAGCCCTCCTTCCGATCAATATTCTGGAACTTCGGCCAATCTACAATGCTCGGCTTCAGGCCTCCCCATTTGCTCAAGGATCACACGATCCAAGTACAGTCTGACAACGCCACAGCAGTGGCGTAGATCAATCGGCAAGGAGGGACAAAAAGCAGAGCCTGCATACGAGAGGTGTCAAAGATAGTCCTCTGGGCGGAAAGAAATGCAAGAGCAATGTCAGCAATCTTCATTCCGGGAGTGGACAGCTGGGAAGCGGACTTCCTGAGTCGCCGCGATCTCCACCCGGGGGATTGGGGGCTCCACCATCTGGTGTTTCAGCAGGTCATCAACTGGTGGAGCTGCCCACAAATAGACATGATGGCTCACGGTATTGCTCACGAACAAGGGACCCTCAGGCGAGGGCAGTAGAAGCACTGACGTCGCCTTGGCCTTACCGGCTGGTCCACCTGTTTCCTCCAATTCCGTTGCTCCCAAGAGTGCTCAAGTGAATCAGAAATCTGAGTCCAGACAATTCTGATTGCCCCGGATTGCCCTTGGAGGGCGTGGTACGTGGATCTTCTGGACATGTCCGTCGAAGACCCTTGGCCTCTTACCACTAAGAAGAGATCTTCGTCAACAAGGGCCGTTCATCTACCCAGACTTACGGCGACTTCGTTTGACGGCATAGAGGTTGAACGGAACATCCTAGCTCACAATGGCCTCTCCAAAAAGGTTATTGCTACCATGGTTCAGACCCGGAAACCTGTGACGTCAAAACACCTATCATCATATCTGGAGAAGATATGTCTCTTGGTGCGAGGAAAGCATGTATCCGCCTGCAGAGTTCCACTTGGGACGTTTCTTACGTTTCCTGCAGGCTGGTGTGGATAAGGGCTTACATCTGGGTTCCGTTAAGGTCCAGATTTCAGCTCTCTCAATTTTCTTTCAGAAGACATTGGCGGTGTTGCCAGAAGTTCAGACCTTCTTGCAAGGGGTGCTCCACATAAAACCTCCTTTTGTGCCACCTACGGCATCCTTGGATTTGAATGTTATGTTGGGATTTCTACAGCCCTCCTGGTTTGAACCTTTGACGGTAGAAGACAAGTACCTCACTTAGAAGAGTGTGATGTTACTGGCCCTGGCCTCTGCTAGATGTGCCTCAGAATTGGGGTCCTTATCATATAAAAGTCCCTATTTGGTCTTTTATGAGGACAGAGCGGAGCTAAGGACTAGGCAGCAGTTCCTGCCGAAGGTTGTCTCTGCGGTCCACTTGAATCAGCCTATTGTGGTTCTGTGCAGTTCTGGCACTTCTGCTCCTCCGGAGGCATTGGATGCTGTGCGTGCCTTGAAGATCTATGTGAAGCAAACGGCTCGGATCAGATAGACTGATTCCTTGTTTGTGCTCTATGATGCGCAGAAAAAGGGTTTCCCTGCTTCAAAGCTGTCCATTGCTTGTTGGCTTAGGCTTACTATCCAACAGGCCTATTTGTTGGCAGCCTTACCTGTTCCTAGGTCTCTGAAGGCCCACTCTACAAGATCAGTGGGCTCTTCCTGGGCAGCTGCTTGTGGAGTTTCGGCCTTGCAACTATGCCGAGCTGCTACCTGGTCGGGGAAGAACACGTTTATTAAGTTCTACAAGTTTGATTCCCTGGCCAAAGAGGATACCCAGTTTGGGTAGGCGGTGCTGCAGCAGTCTCCGCACATTCCCGCCCGTTCTGGAAGCTTTGGGACGTTCCCATCATACTAAGTCTCCCCAATATCACTTATGGATGCTAGAGAAAATAGGATTTTAATGACCTACCGGTAAATCCTTTTCTCGTAGTCCATAAGGGATATTGGGCACCCGCCTCAGTGCGTTGACTTTTCTGCAGGTTCTCTTATATGTGGTTACCTGTTCAGCTGTTTCTGTTATTGTTGCCAGCCGTTGCTGGTTGTTGTATGTTAGTGGTGTGCAGGTATATAAATCTCATCACTCCTTGTTATGTTCCTTCTCTCATATGGGTTCACTACAATATGCCGGCGGTCGGGCTCCCGGCGACCAGCATACCGGTGCCGGGAGCCCGACCGCCGGCTTACCGACAGTGTGGTGAGCGCAAATGAGCCCCTTGCGGGCTCGCCACGCTACGCGCGCCACACTATTTTATTCTCCCTCCAGGGGGGTCGTGGACCCCCACGAGGGAGAATAAGTGTCGGTATGCCGGCTGTCGGGCTCCCGGCGCCGGTATGCTGGTCGCCGGGAGCCCGACCGCCGGCATACTGAAGACCACCCCTCTCATATATGTCCTTTCTCCTTCGGGCACTGTTTTACCTATAACTGCCTGTGGGAGGGGGCATGAAAGGGAGGAGCCAGCACACCCAGTGAAGACATTTAAAGTGCACCGGTTCCCTTGGACCCCATCTATACCCCATCGTACTAAGTCTCCCCAATATCCCTTATGGACTACGAAAAAAGTATTTACCGGTAGGTAATTAAAATCCTATTATTTTCAATCTCTTCATGCTCTTTTTCTTCACCAAAATCTTTAACAATGACAGTAGCAAACATTATTATTATTATTATTATTATTATTATTATTATTATTATTATTATTATTGTTGTTGTTATCATTACTAATAAGTTTCTTATATAGCACAGCAAGTTCCGTTGCGGTTTCCAATTGGAAACAGTGATCAATCAAAACTAACAAATTGTTATAGAGGTAGAAAGGCCCTGCTCACAAGCTTTCAAGCTATAAGAAAATAGGCAATGATACACAAGACATGCTGTATTTAGGCTTTGGGCGTGACAGATATTCAGTTTTTAATTTTCCAGACATATAGATAGATATGGTTTAAGGTTAGGTTTGAGTAAAAGTATGGTCTATGGGACTAATTCAGAGGCGGAAGCTAATGGTACCTTTTCATATGTTTTTGTACAATATTATGCAAAAGCCACACTGCCCACTGCCGTCTTCTATACATCAGATATCTGAGTAACCATCAGGTTACTCAGGATGTCAGGCAAAATCACACTGTCGAGGCCAGTGAAGCTGCATTTGAGGATGCAGAGACTGGCTTCAGCGCACGCAGAAAACGGGGCCAACATGCTGCCGTTTTCTGGAATGCTACCCAGCCACCCCCAAACACCAGGAGCATGTCATTTGTGCTGTGGCTTTTGCGACACTAATGGGCCCTACAGACATGGCGATATGCCGCCGAGTTGCCCAACCGCCGATACGGCAGACGGGCGACCCAGTGACTGGGGGAGTGAAGTTTCTTCACTCCCCCCGGCTCCATTGAAGTGCAGGCAAATATGGACGAGATCGTCCATATTGGCCTGCATGCACAGCCGACGGGGAACCAGCGATGAACAAGCGCGGGGCCGCCGCATTGTTCATCGCTGGTGACTCCACACTGAAAGATTGAATGTTATCTCGTTCAATAATGAACGAGATCGTTCATATCTTTCAGTTACATCGACAAGTGTGTAGGGCCTATAAGACAGACGTCTCAGGACCAGATTTGCATATGTGCAGTGCAGCTCTTGCGCATCCACAGATCTTAAATCTCTTTATCAAGATCTATGGAAATTGGCGCTTAATTTCACTGTGCCCAAATTTTGGTTTTCTCTATCGTCCTAAGTGGATGCTGGGGTTCCTGAAAGGACCATGGGGAATAGCGGCTCCGCAGGAGACAGGGCACAAAAGTAAAGCTTTTACAGGTCAGGTGGTGTGTACTGGCTCCTCCCCCTATGACCCTCCTCCAGACTCCAGTTAGATTTTTGTGCCCGGCCGAGAAGGGTGCAATTCTAGGTGGCTCTCATAAAGAGCTGCTTAGAGAGTTTAGCTTAGGTTTTTTATTTTACAGTGATTCCTGCTGGCAGATCTCCTAATAAGGGCAAGGTCCAGAGAACAGCTAGAGATGGGTTTAGCACTATCTCAAGAGGTGCTAAAGCAGCACGGATGGATTCTGAATATTCCAAAATCCCAATTAATGCCGACAACTCGTCTGCTGTTCCTGGGGATGATTCTGGACACAGTTCAGAAAAAGGTTTTTCTTCCCGAAGAAAAAGCCAAGGAGTTATCTGACCTGGTCAGGAACCTCCTAAAACCAGGAAAGGTGTCTGTACATCAATGCACAAGAGTCCTGGGAAAAAATGGTAGCTTCTTACGAAGCAATCCCTTTCGGCAGATTCCATGCAAAGGGATCTGTTGGACAAATGGTCAGGGTCGCATCTTCAGATGCACCTGCGGATAACCCTGTCGCCGAGGACAAGGGTATCCCTTCTGTGGTGGTTGCAGGAGGCTCATCTATTGGAGGGCCGCAGATTCGGCATGCAGGATTGGATCCTGGTGACCACGGAGGCCAGCCTGAGAGGCTGGGGAGCAGTCACACAGGGAAGAAATTTCCAGGGAGTGTGGTCGAGCCTGAAAAAGTCTCTTCACATAAGCATTCTGGAACTAAGAGCAATCTACAATGCTCTAAGCCAGGCGGAACCTCTGCTTCAAGGAAGACCGGTGTTGATCCAGTCGGACAACATCACGGCAGTCGCCCATGTAAACAGACAGGGCGGCACAAGAAGCAGGAGGGCAATGGCAGAAGCTGCCAGGATCCTTCGCTGGGCGGAGAATCACGTGATAGCACTGTCAGCAGTATTCATCCCGGGCGTGGACAACTGGGAAGCAGACTTCCTCAGCAGACACGACCTTCACCCGGGAGAGTGGGGACTTCATCCAGAAGTTTTCCACATGCTATTAAACCGTTGGGTAAAACCAATGGTGGACATGATGGCGTCTCGCCTCAACAAAACACTGGACAGGTATTGCGCCAGGTCAAGAGATCCGCAGGCAATAGCTGTGGACGCGCTGGTAACACCTTGGGTGTACCAGTCGGTATATGTGTTTCCTCCTCTGCCTCTCATACCAAAGGTATTGAGGATTATACGGCAAAGAGGAGTAAGACTAGTGGCTCCGGATTGGCCAAGAAGGACTTGGTACCCGGAACTTCAAGAGATGGTCACGGACGATCCGTGGCCTCTACTTCTGAGAAGGGACCTGCTTCAGCAGGGTCCTTGTCTTTTTCAAGACTTACCGCGGCTGCGTTTGACGGCATGGCGTTTGAATGCCAGATCCTAAAAGGAAAAGGCATTCCAGAAGAAGTCATTCCTACCTTGATAAAGGCAAGGAAGGAAGTCACCGCGAAGCATTATCGCCGTATTTGGCGAAAATATGTTGCGTGGTGCGAGCAGCGGAGTGCTCCGATGGAGGAATTTCAACTGGGTCGTTTTCCTACATTTCCTGCAATCAGGATTGTCTATGGGTCTCAAATTGGGATCTATTAAGGTTCAAATTTCGGCCCTATCAATATTCTTCCAAAAAGAATTGGCCTCAGTCCCTGAGGTCCAGATTTTTATCAAAGGAGTACTGCATATACAGCCTCCTGTGGTGCCTAAGGTGGCACCGTGGGATCTAAATGTAGTTTTAGATTTCCTCAAATCCAATTGGTTTGAACCACTAAAGAATGTGGATTTGAAATATCTCACATGGAAAGTGACTATGTTACTGGCCCTGGCTTCGGCCGGGAGAGTATCTGAACTGGCGGCTTTGTTTTATAAAAGCCCTTATTTAATTTTCCATTCGACATAGGGCAGAGCTGCGGACGCGTCCGCATTTTCTCCCTAAGGTGGTATCAGCGTTTCACCTGAACCAGCCTATTGTAGTGCCTGCGGCTACAGACGACTTGAAGGACTCCAAGTTGTTGGACGTTGTCAGAGCCTTAAAAATATACATTTAAAGGACGGCTGGAGTCAGAAAATCTGACTCGCTGTTTATACTGTATGCACCCAACAAGTTGGGTGCACCTGCTTCTAAGCAGTCGATTGCTCGTTGGATTTGTAACAAAATTCAACTTGTACATTCTGTGGCAGGCCTGCCACAGCCTAAATCTGTTAAGGCCCATTCCGCAAGGAAGGTGGGCTCATCTTGGGCGGCTGCCCGAGGGGTCTCGGCATTACAACTCTGCCGAGCAGCTACGTGGTCAGGGGAGAACACGTTTGTAAATTTTTACAAATTTGATACCCTGGCAAAGGAGGACCTGGAGTTCTCTCATTCGGTGCTGCAGAGTCATCCGCACTCTCCCGCCCGTTTGGGAGCTTTGGTATAATCCCCATGGTCCTTTCAGGAACCCCAGCATCCACTTAGGACGATAGAGAAAATAAGAATTTACTTACCGATAATTCTATTTCTCGGAGTCCGTAGTGGATGCTGGGCGCCCATCCCAAGTGCGGATTATCTGCAATACTTGTACATAGTTATTGTTAACTAATTCGGGTTATTGTTTAGGAAGCCATCTTTCAGAGGCTCCTCTGTTATCATACTGTTAACTGGGTTTAGATCACAAGTTGTACGGTGTGATTGGTGTGGCTGGTATGAGTCTTACCCGGGATTCAAAATCCTCCCTTATTGTGTACGCTCGTCCGGGCACAGTACCTAACTGGAGTCTGGAGGAGGGTCATAGGGGGAGGAGCCAGTACACACCACCTGACCTGTAAAAGCTTTACTTTTGTGCCCTGTCTCCTGCGGAGCCGCTATTCCCCATGGTCCTTTCAGGAACCCCAGCATCCACTACGGACTCCGAGAAATAGAATTATCGGTAAGTAAATTCTTATTTTCTGTTTTATTGTCATTTTGGGAGAATTTAAAAAAAATAAAGATTTACTTTTCTGCACTGACCTGAGACTTTTTTTTTTTTTCTTTTGTTGTTTAGCCATTCTTAAAATAACATACAGACTTTTTAGTTTTATGTTGTAATACTTATTTATATATTTTTGTCATTTTTGTTCCTCAGCTCTTTATTGATGCCATGGACCTTGTCAACCCATTAGAACAGATAAGTCGAGACGAATTTCTTCCTAGGTACGTTCTTTCCCACCGGTAATTAATGGGGTTTTTCTTTTGCTGGACATATTGCTGTGTACCAGATTTACGGCGGTATCCAATTAGTTGTGGTAAAGGGCTATCCAATTAGCCCCGATAAGCGGGTGCGAGATGCGGCTTATCAGGGATTTTGTGAGGGAAAAAGTGGGAAAACCTGACGTTTTTCGCACCACGGCTAATTGGATACCACCCTTATAGGTTGATGTACCAAGTAGTGAACAGCATGAACCAGTGGAGAAGTTGCTTTGGTCAACTTCTCCACTGGTCTATTTTCCACTCTCTTCACTGCTTGATACATCAATCCCTTAAAATGCATACATCCACCTGCATATGCATCACTACCGTTTTAATTATGCTTTTTTTCTCTTACGTCCTAGAGGATGCTGGGGTCCATTTTAGTACCATGGGGTATAGACGGATCCGCAGGAGTGTTCGGCACTTTAAGACTTTTTAACTAGTGTGAACTGGCTCCTCCCTCTATGCCCCTCCTCCAGACCTCAGTTTAGAAAATGTGCCCAGGAGACTGGACGCACTCTAGTGGGGCTCTACAGAGCTTTGCTAGTAAAGACTTTGTTAGGTTTTTTGTTTTACAGAGAAGCTGCTGGCAACGGCTTCCCTGCTTCGTGGGACTTAGGGGGGGGGGGGGGGGGATAGAACCAACTTCTCAATTAGTTTAAAGGTTCTACTTCCGCTGACAGGACACCATTAGCTCCTGGGGGTACTGAACACAGCTCAAACATTGCTCGCGTTCACTCCCACAGCACTGCCGCCACTCCCAAACAGAGCCATAAGAAAGAAGACGGGTGAGTATTTTACTGGAGTCCGGCAGAGAAGGTCCTCCGGTCATCGTGGCGGCTTGTAAGGTACAGCGCAGCGGGGACGCTGCGCGCCATGTCTCTCAGCGGGTGCAGAGCTTGCAGGGGGGGGGACGCGCTCTGAGCGGCATGAAACCTTTTCTCTCCCTGGTTAAATAAATGTATTCCCCACCCGTGGGGGCCAGTATAAAGATTCCCCTGTTCTGAGGGAAACGCGCCATTGCTAGGGGGCAGAGCTTCTCAGGCATCCAGTTCACTCACCAGCGCGCAATTTTTTCCGCAGACGCCGCTGTGAGGATCCACGCTGCTCTTCTCTGCCATGGCTACTACAAGTGCCAGCGGTTATACAAGGGAAGGAGCATTTATATATTTATATCAATTGGTGATAAGCGTTTATAGTGTGCTGCACATTTATATAAGGGCGCTGGGTGTGGACTGGCAAATCCCTTGTGTTTCTCTAACAGACTTCTCTGTGGGTCTGTCCCCGATAGCTTCTGTGTGAAAGGGGTCTGTGTGTGTGTGTGTACACGCGTGTAACATGTCAGAAGTTGGGGGGGACTCTTCATCTGAAGAGCCCGTTTTAGATGCACAAGAAGGTAATGTGATGGCTCTTCCTTCCCAAAGAGAGCCGGAGTGGGTGAAAAAAGTTGCAAAGTAATTTTTCTATGTTAGCACAAAAATTCTCAGACTCTGAGAAACAGACAGTTTATTGGAGGCAGTCTGTGGAAGATGCCCGGTTTGCTGATGCATCCGGTTCATCTACTCGCGTCCTATCCAGTACCCACAAGAGGTCCCTTGCCCAAATAATGAAGGGGGACACTGACACGGACTCCGATACGGATGCCGACACTGGGGACTTGAGAGGGGTAGACCCCAAATTGGCCAAGAGCATACAGTGTATGATTGTTGCTATCAAAGAGGTGTTAGAGTTTACTGATACTACCCCTACACCTGTGGAAAAAGATTATTTTAGATTAAATTAAAAAACGGGAGATAACTTTTCCTCCGTCAAAAGATCTGAATAAATTCTTTGAAGACGCCTGGTCTAACCCTGAAAAGAAATTCACTATTCCCAGAAGGATACGGGTTGCGTACCCATTCCCTGAGGAGGACAGGCGCAAGTGGGAGACACCCCCAGTGGTAGACACCTCAGTTTCTAGGCTGTCTAAGAAAATAATGTTGCCTGCCCCAGGGTCAGCTTCTTTAAAAGATCCTGCTGACCGTAAATTAGAGAGAACTTTAAAATCCATATATACCGCTAACGGTACTCTGCTCAGGCCCACCATTGCTGGTGTGTGGGTGGGTAACGCGGTAGAAAAATGGGCAGACAGTTTAATGGTTAATATTGACACTGTGGATAGGGATGAAGTGCTCCTAATCCTCAGCCACATCAAAGATGCGGCAGGGTATTTTGTTGAAGCTATGAAGGATGTTGGTTTGCTGAGTTCCAGAGCCACGGCTATGGCGATTTCAGGTCGCAGGGCTTTATGGATTCGCCACTGGAATGCGGATGCTGAATCAAAGAGAAATATTGAGGCACTCCCTTATAACGGGGAGGCCCTTTTTGGTGACAAGCTGGATGCCATGATTTCCACGACTACATCGGGCAAGTCTGCATTTTTGCCTTCCGCAACTGCTCCCCCTAAGAAGGGGTATCATTCTCATACCATGCAGTCCTTTTGGCCCAACAAGTACAAAAAGGCAAAAGGCAGCCCCTTCTTTGCAGAAAGAGGTAGAGGTAGAAAGCCTACAACGCCGGCTAGTTCGCAAGAACAGAAGCTAGCAACTGCTGCTGCAAAAACCTCAGCATAACGCTGGGGCTCCCATGCAGGAGTCCGACCGGGTGGGGGCACACTTACTATTCTTCAGCCAAATCTGGATTAGTTCGGATCTGGATCCTTGGGTGTTGCAAATAGTATCCCAGGGTTACAGGTTGGAATTTCCCCCATGCCGTTTTTTTCAAATCAGCCTTACCAGTTTCTGTCCAAGACAGGTCAAACGTGTTAAGCGCAATACACATTGTGTCAAGACAAGTTAATTTCCTTGGTTCCCGAGTTACAACAGGGAAAAGGTTTTTATTCAAGCCTATTTGTGGTACCAAAGCCGGATGGCTCGGTCAGACCGATTCTGAACCTGAAGTCTCTAAATCTGTTTTTAAAATGGTTCAATTTCAAGATGGAGTCCCTCAGAGCGGTGATCTCCAGCTTGGAAGAAAAGGAATTTCTGGTGTCGGTGGACATCAAGGATGCTTATCTACATGTTCCCATCTAGCCTCCGCATCAGGCATACCTGAGGTTTGCGGTGCAGGACTGCCACTACCAGTTCCAAAAATTACCTTTCGGACTCTCCACGGCTCCGAGGGTGTTCACCAAGGTAATGGCGGAGATGATGGTACTCCTTCTAAAGAAAGGAGTCACCATTATTCCGTACCTGGACAATCTCCTAATAAAGGAGAGGTCAAAAGAGAAGTTAGTGCAGGACATTGCTC
Organism: Pseudophryne corroboree; assembly: GCF_028390025.1. Taxonomy (NCBI): domain Eukaryota; kingdom Metazoa; phylum Chordata; class Amphibia; order Anura; family Myobatrachidae; genus Pseudophryne; species Pseudophryne corroboree. The sequence goes on along the minus strand of NC_086444.1, from coordinate 845,602,689 downwards.
TGTCCCTGTCGGTGCTTCAACAGCACGGGTGGATCTTAAACTTTCCAAAATCACAGTTGGAACCAATGAAGAGATAATCATTTCTGGGACTGATACTAGACACCGAGGTGCAGAGAGTTTTCCTTCCTTTGGAGAAGGTTCTGGAGATCCAGGCGATGGTCAAACAAGTTCTGAAGCCAGCATGCATGTCAGTTCATCACTGCATCCGCCTGCTGGGAAAGATGGTAGCGGCCTACAAGGCACAACAATTTGCCTGATTCCATGCCAGGGTGTTCCAGTGGGACCTACTGGACAAGTGGTCCGGATCGCATCTACACATGCATCAGAGAATTATACTGTCGACGAAGGCCGGGATTTCACTCCTGTGGTGGCTGCAAACATCACGCCTATTGGAAGGATGCAGGTTCGTGATTCAAAACTGGGTCCTGGTGACCACGGATGCAAGTCTCCAAGGTTGGGGAGCAGTCACACAAGGGGAAAGCTTCCAAGGAAGATGGTTAAGTCAAGAAACGCTTCTTCACATAAACATTCTAGAGTTGAGAGCCATTTACAAATGCCTTCAGCAAGCAACGCATCTTCTTCAGGATCTACCAATACAGATCCAGTCGGACAATGTGACAGCAGTAGCTCACATAATGGCAGAGGTGACAAAAATACTCCTCTGGGCAGAAAGACATGCAAGAGCTTTATCAGCAATCTTCATTCCGGGAGTGGACAACTGGGAAGCAGACTTCCTCAGCAAACACGACCTCCATCCAGGGGAATGGGGCCTCCACCAAGAAGTCATTGCAGAGGTAACAAGTCGTTGGGGTGTTCCTCAAGTAGACACGATGGCATCGTGGCATCGAGTCTCTACAAGAAGCTTCCGACATACTGTTTCAGGTCGAGAGACCCACAGTCAATAGCAGTGGATGCCTTGGTGACACAGTGGGTATTCCAGTCAGTGTATCTGTTCCCTCCACTTCCTCTAATTCCAAGAGTTCTAAAGATCGTCCGAAGAACGAGGGTTCGGACAATTCTCATTGTTCCAGACTGACCAAGGAGGGCTTGGTATCCGGATCTTCAGGAGTTACTCCTGGAAGACTCTTGGCCTCTTCATCTTTGCGAGGACCTGCTTCTGCAGGGGCCGTTAGTTTATCAAGACTTACCGCGGCTACGTTTGACGGCATGGCTGTTGAACGCCAGATCCTAGCCCGTAAGGGTATTCCCAATGCAGTCATTCCCACACTTATTCTGGCCAGGAACAGGGTAACGTCCAAGCATTACCATCGTATTTGGAGAAAATGTCTCTTGGTGTGAATCCAGGAAGTCTCCTGCGGTGGAGTTTAAATTAGGACGACTTCTCCTATTTCTACAGGCGGCTGTGGATGCTGGCTTGAGATTAGGGTCTATCAAGATCCAAATTTCGGCTTTGTCCATTTTCTTCCAGAAGCATTTGGCTTCCCTCCCTGAGGTTCAGACGTTCGTGAAGGGTGTTCTGCGCATCCAACCTCCTTTTGTGCCTCCTGCGGCGCCATGGGATCTTAATGTGGTGTTGCAGTTCCTTTAAATCGGACTGGTTTGAACCTCTGAAAGAGGTGGAGTTGAAGTTTCTCACTTGGAAAGTGGTCATGCTGTTGGCCTTGGCATCAGGCAGACGTGTGTCTGAATTAGGGGCTCTGTCTCACAAGAGTCCTTATTTGATTTTTCACGAAGATAGAGCTGAACTGCGGACGCGTCAGCATTTTCTTCCAAAGGTTGTGTCTTCTTTCCATATCAACCAACCTGTGGTGGTGCCAGTGGCTTCTGACACCTCAGCCGTTTCAAAGTCCTTGGATGTAGTCAGTGTGCTGCGGACTTATGTTGCAAGAACGGCTCGGCTAAAGAAAACAGATTCTTTGTTTGTCCTCTTTCACCCCAACAAGATTGGGTGTCCTGCTTCTAAACAGACTATTGCGCGCTGGATCAGAGGTACCATTCAGCACGCTCATTCCACGGCAGGATTGCCGTTACCGAGTTCGGTAAAAGCCCACTCTAAAAGGAAAGTGGGTTCGTCCTGGGCGGCTGCCCGGGGTGTCTCGGCATTGCAAATCTGCCGAGCTGCTACTTGGTAAGGTGCAAACACGTTTGCTAAGTTTTACAAGTTTAACACCTTGGCTGCTGACGACGACCTTAAATTTTGTCAGTCAGTTCTGCACGAACATTACCACTTTCCCGCTCGTACTGGGAGCTTTGGTACATCCCCATGGTACTAAAATGGACCCCAGCATCCTCTAGGACGTAAGAGAAAACAGGATTTTAATACCTACCGGTAAATCCTTTTCTCTTAGTCCGTAGAGCAGTGTTTCCCAACCACGGTCCTCAAGGCACACTAACAGTCCTGGTTTTAGTGATATCCAGGCTTGAACACAGGTGACTTAATTAGTACCTCAGTTATTTTGATTTAACCATCTGTGCTGAAGCCTGGATATCACTAAAACCTGCACTGTTGGTGTGCCTTGAGGACCGTGGTTGGGAATGCCTGCCGTAGAGGATGCTGGGCGCCCGTCCAGTGCTCATTTTTCCTGCAGAATTACGTTTTATCTTTTTACACAGGTTCTCATGTGTTAAGTTGCTCACAGCTGTTGCTGTTGCGTTATGCATGCACGTTAGCATGGGTTTTGTTAAAGGCCATGTTAGGCGGCATGTTTTTTGTATGGTGTGAGCTGGTGTGAATCTCGCCACTAGTTTAATGTAAATTCTTCTCTCGAAGATGTCCGTCTCCTCGGGCACAGTTCCTATACTAAGGTCTGGAGGAGGGGCATAGAGGGAGGAGGAGACAGTTCACACTGTTAAAAAGTCTTAAAGTGCCGAAGAATCCTGTGGAACCGTCTATACCCCATGGTACTAAAATGGACCCCAGCATCCTCTTCGGACCACGAGAAAAGGATTTACCGGTAGGTAATTAAAATCCTTTTTTTTTATTTTACAGTTCTTTCTCTAACGTCCTAGTGGATGCTGGGGACTCCGAAAGGACCATGGGGAATAGCGGCTCCGCAGGAGACTGGGCACAAAGTAAAAGCTTTAGGACTAGCTGGTGTGCACTGGCTCCTCCCCCTATGACCCTCCTCCAAGCCTCAGTTAAGATTTTGTGTCCGAACGAGAAGGGTGCAATCTAGGTGGCTCTCCTGAGCTGCTTAGAGTAAAAGTTTAAATAGGTTTTTTATTTTCAGTGAGACCTGCTGGCAACAGGCTCACTGCATCGAGGGACTAAGGGGAGAAGAAGCGAACTCACCTGCGTGCAGAGTGGATTGGGCTTCTTAGGCTACTGGACATTAGCTCCAGAGGGACGATCACAGGCCCAGCCATGGATGGGTCCCGGAGCCGCGCCGCCGGCCCCCTTACAGATGCTGAAGCAAGAAGAGGTCCATAAATCGGCGGCAGAAGACTTTCCTGTCTTCATAAGGTAGCGCACAGCACTGCAGCTGTGCGCCATTGCTCTCAGCACACTTCACACTTCGGTCACTGAGGGTGCAGGGCGCTGGGGGGGGGCGCCCTGGGAAGCAATGAATTTACCTTATTTGGCAAAAAATACATCACATATAGCTCCTGGGCTATATGGATGTATTTAACCCCTGCCAGTTTTCCAGAAAAAAGCGGGAGAAGAGCCCGCCGTGAAGGGGGTGGGGCCTATATCCTCAGCACACAGCGCCATTTTTCCCACACAGCTCCGCTGGTAGGAAGGCTCCCAGAATCTCCCCTGCATCCTGCAACTACAGAAACAGGGTAAAAAAAGAGAGGGGGGCACTTATTTGGCAAAATAACAGATATAAGCAGCTATAAGGGATAGACACTTATTGTAAGGTTGTCCCTATACATATATAGCGCTCTGGTGTGTGCTGGCAAACTCTCCCTCTGTCTCCCCAAGGGGCTAAGTGGGTCCTGTCCTCTATCAGAGCATTCCCTGTGTGTGTGCTGGGTGTCGGTACGTGTGTGTCGACATGTATGAGGAGTAAAATGATGTGGAGGCGGAGCAATTGCCTATAATGGTGATGTCACCCCCTAGGGAGTCTACACCTAAATGGATGGCCGTAATTAAGGAATTACGTGACAGTGTCGGCACGTTACAGAAAACTGTTGACGACATGAGACAGCCGGCAGCTCAGTTAGTGCCTGTCCAGGCGTCTCAAACACCGTCAGGGGCTATTAAACGCCCGTTACCTCAGTGGGTCGACACGGACACAGACACTGACTCCAGTGTCGACGGTGAAGAAACAAACGTATTTTCCAGTAGGGCCACACGTTACATGATCACGGCAATGAAGGAGGTTTTGCACATCTCTGATACTGCAAGTACCACAAAAAGGGGTATTATGTGGGGTGTGAAAAAACTACCCGTAGTTTTTCCTGAATCAGATGAATTGAATGAAGTGTGTGATGAAGCGTGGGTTACCCCCGACAAAAAACTGCTAATTTCTAAAAAATTATTGGCACTATATCCCTTCCCACCAGAGGTTAGGGCTCGTTGGGAAACACCCCCTAGGGTGGATAAGGCGCTCACACGCTTATCAAAACAAGTGGCGTTACCGTCTCCAGAAACGGCCGCCCTTAAGGAGCCAGCAGATAGGAGGCTGGAAAATATCCTTAAAAGTATATACACACATACTGGTGTTATACTGCGACCAGCAATCGCCTCAGCCTGGATGTGCAGTGCTGGGGTGGCTTGGTCGGATTCCCTGACTGAAAATATTGATACCCTGGACAGGGACAATATATTATTGACTATAGAGCATTTAAAGGATGCATTCCTATATATGCGAGATGCACAGAGAGACATTTGCACTCTGGCATCAAGAGTAAGTGCGATGTCCATCTCTGCCAGAAGAGGATTATGGACGCGACAGTGGTCAGGGGATGCGGATTCCAAACGGCATATGGAAGTATTGCCGTATAAAGGGGAGGAGTTATTTGGGGGCGGTCTATCGGACCTGGTGGCCACGGCAACGGCTGGGAAATCCACCTTTTTACCCCAAGTCACCTCGCAGCAGAAAAAGATACCGTCTTTTCAGGCTCAGTCCTTTCGTCCCCATAAGGGCAAGCGGGCAAAAGGCCACTCATATCTGCCCCGGGGCAGAGGAAGGGGAAAAAGACTGCAACAGACAGCTTCTTCCCACGAACAGAAGCCTTCCCCCGTTTCTGCCAAGTCCTCAGCATGACGCTGGGGCCTTACAAGCGGACTCAGGCACGGTGGGGGCCCGTCTCAAGAATTTCAGCGCGCAGTGGGCTCACTGGCAAGTGGACCCCTGGATCCTGCAGGTAGTATCTCAGGGGTACAAATTGGAATTCGAGACGTCTCCCCCTCGCCGGTTCCTGAAGTCTGCTTTACCAACGTCTACCCCCGACAGGGAGGCGGTATTGGAAGCCATTCACAAGCTGTATTCCCAGCAAGTGATAATCAAGGTACCCCTCCTACAACAGGGAAAGGGGTATTACTCCACGCTGTTTGTGGTACCGAAGCCGGACGGCTCGGTGAGACCCATTTTAAATCTGAAAGCCTTGAACACTTACATAAAAAGGTTCAAGTTCAAGATGGAGTCACTCAGAGCAGTGATAGCGAACCTGGAAGAAGGGGACTACATGGTGTCTCTGGACATCAAGGATGCTTACCTCCATGTCCCAATTTGCCCTTCTCACCAAGGGTACCTCAGGTATGTGGTACAGAACTGTCACTATCAGTTTCAGACGCTGCCGTTTGGATTGTCCACAGCACCCCGGGTCCCCGGGTCTTTACCAAGGTTTATGGCCGAAATGATGATTCTTCTTCGAAGAAAAGGCGTCTTAATTATCCCTTACTTGGACGATCTCCTGATAAGGGCACGGTCCAGAGAACAGTTAGAGGTCGGAGTAGCACTATCTCAAATAGTACTACGACAGCACGGATGGATTCTAAATATTCCAAAATCGCAGCTGATTCCGACGACACGTCTGCTGTTCCTAGGGATGATTCTGGACACAGTACAGAAAAAGGTGTTTCTCCCGGAAGAGAAAGCCAGGGAGTTATCCGACCTAGTCAGGAAACTCCTAAGACCAGGCCAGGTGTCAGTGCATCAGTGCACAAGGGTCCTGGGAAAGATGGTGGCTTCTTACGAAGCGATTCCATTCGGCAGATTCCACGCAAGAACTTTTCAGTTGGATCTGCTAGACAAATGGTCCGGATCGCATCTTCAAATGCATCAGCGGATAACCCTGTCTCCAAGGACAAGGGTGTCTCTCCTGTGGTGGTTACAGAGTGCTCATCTCCTAGAGGGCCGCAGATTCGGCATTCAGGATTGGGTCCTGGTGACCACGGATGCCAGCCTGAGAGGCTGGGGAGCAGTCACACAGGGAAAAAATTTCCAGGGCTTGTGGTCAAGCATGGAAACGTCACTTCACATAAATATCCTGGAACTAAGGGCCATTTACAATGCCCTAAGTCAGGCAAGGCCTCTGCTTCAGGGTCAGCCTGTATTGATCCAGTCGGACAACATCACGGCAGTCGCCCACGTAAACAGACAGGGCGGCACAAGAAGCAGGAGGGCAATGACGGAAGTGGCAAGGATTCTTCGCTGGGCGGAAAATCATGTGATAGCACTGTCAGCAGTGTTCATTCCGGGAGTGGACAACTGGGAAGCAGACTTCCTCAGCAGACACGATCTTCACCCGGGGGAGTGGGGACTTCACCCAGAAGTCTTCCACATGATTGTAAACCGTTGGGAAAAACCAAAGGTGGACATGATGGCGTCTCGCCTCAACAAAAAACTGGACAGATATTGCTCCAGGTCAAGGGACCCTCAGGCAATAGCTGTGGACGCTCTGGTAACACCGTGGGTGTACCGGTCAGTGTATGTGTTCCCTCCTCTTCCTCTCATACCAAAAGTACTGAGAATCATAAGAAGGAGAGGAGTAAAGACTATACTCGTGGCTCCGGATTGGCCAAGAAGGACTCGGTACCCGGAAATTCAAGAGATGCTCACGGAAGACCCGTGGCCTCTACCTCTAAGACAGGACCTGCTCCAGCAGGGACCATGTCTGTTCCAAGACTTACCGCGGCTGTGTTTGACGGCATGGCGGTTGAACGCCGGATCCTGAAGGAAAAAGGCATTCCGGATGAAGTCATCCCTACCCTGATCAAAGCCAGGAAGGATGTAACCGTACAACATTATCACCGTATTTGGCGTAAATATGTTGCGTGGTGCGAGGCCAGGAAGGCCCCTACGGAAGAATTTCAACTGGGTCGATTCCTGCTTTTCCTGCAAACAGGACTGTCTATGGGCCTCAAATTAGGGTCCATTAAGGTTCAAATTTCGGCCCTGTCAATATTCTTCCAAAAAGAACTAGCTTCTGTTCCTGAAGTTCAGACGTTTGTCAAGGGAGTACTGCATATACAGCCTCCTTTTGTGCCTCCAGTGGCACCTTGGGATCTCAATGTAGTGTTGGGATTCCTAAAATCACATTGGCCCTCATTCCGAGTTGATCGCTCGCAAGGCGATTTTAGCAGAGTTACACACGCTAAGCCGCCGCCTACTGGGAGTGAATCTTAGCTTCTTAAAATTGCGACCGATGTATTCGCAATATTGCGATTACAAACTACTTAGCAGTTTCAGAGTAGCTTCAGACTTACTCGGCATCTGCGATCAGTTCAGTGCTTGTCGTTCCTGGTTTGACGTCATAAACACACCCAGCGTTCGCCCAGACACTCCTCCGTTTCTCCGGCCACTCCTGCGTTTTTTCCGGAAACGGTAGCGTTTTTAACCACACGCCCCTGAAACGCCGTGTTTCCGCCCAGTAACACCCATTTCCTGTCAATCACATTACGATCGCCGGAGCGAAGAAAAAGCCGTGAGTAAAAATACTATCTTCATTGTTAAATTACTTGGCGCAGTCGCAGTGCGAATATTGCGCATGCGTACTAAGCGGAATTTCACTGCGATGCGATGAAATATACCGAGCGAACGACTCGGAATGAGGGCCATTGGTTTGAACCACTCACCACTGTGGACTTGAAATATCTCACATGGAAAGTGGTAATGCTGTTAGCCCTGGCTTCAGCCAGGCGTGTATCAGAATTGGCGGCTTTATCCTATAAAAGCCCTTACCTAATTTTTCATATGGACAGGGCAGAATTGAGGACTCGTCCTCAATTTCTCCCTAAGGTGGTTTCAGCATTTCACTTAAACCAACCTATTGTGGTGCCTGCGGCTACTAGGGACTTGGAGGATTCCAAGTTGCTGGACGTAGTCAGGGCCCTGAAAATATATGTTTCCAGGACGGCTGGAGTCAGAAAATCTGACTCGCTGTTTATCCTGTATGCACCCAACAAGCTGGGTGCTCCTGCTTCTAAGCAGACGATTGCTCGTTGGATTTGTAGTACAATTCAGCTTGCACATTCTGTGGCAGGCCTGCCACAGCCAAAATCTGTAAAAGCCCATTCCACACGGAAAGTGGGCTCATCTTGGGCGGCTGCCCGAGGGGTCTCGGCTTTACAACTTTGCCGAGCAGCTACTTGGTCAGGGGCAAACACGTTTGCTAAATTCTACAAATTTGATACCCTGGCTGAGGAGGACCTGGAGTTCTCTCATTCGGTGCTGCAGAGTCATCCGCACTCTCCCGCCCGTTTGGGAGCTTTGGTATAATCCCCATGGTCCTTTCGGAGTCCCCAGCATCCACTAGGACGTTAGAGAAAATAAGAATTTACTTACCGATAATTCTATTTCTCATAGTCCGTAGTGGATGCTGGGCGCCCATCCCAAGTGCGGATTGTCTGCATTACTTGTACATAGTTATTGTTACAAAAATCGGGTTATTGTTGTTGTGAGCCATCTTTTCAGAGGCTCCTTCTGTTATCATGCTGTTAACTGGGTTCAGATCACAAGTTGTACGGTGTGATTGGTGTGGCTGGTATGAGTCTTACCCGGGATTCAAAATCCTTCCTTATTGTGTACGCTCGTCCGGGCACAGTATCCTAACTGAGGCTTGGAGGAGGGTCATAGGGGGAGGAGCCAGTACACACCATGTGATCCTAAAAGCTTGCTTTTGTGCCCTGTCTCCTGCGGAGCCGCTATTCCCCATGGTCCTGACGGAGTCCCCAGCATCCACTACGGACTATGAGAAATAGATTTATCGGTAAGTAAATTCTTATTTTTTATGATAATTGTTGTCTCTTGTCTGTTATTCTGTATTCTGATTCTTGTCTTCTTGTAAGAAAAATACTGAACTCCCCAATAGCCAATGTAGATATTGAGGGTAAATTGAGCTTTTGGAGGTAATTTAAAAGTGCTCGGGATCCTGATAATTGCCTCTAAACCACAATGTTCTAGTCTCTTGGACACTGTTTGCCAAAAAGTGTCACAACATGAAAATGTTGGAATCCATTGCAATAAAAGTCTACAACAAAAACATTGTTTTTATTTTAATCTTAATTTAGATTATCATTTGTTGATCACCTCCAGTACATTTTCAGCCATTTACTTCTGCAGCTGAACATCCCTATGGTAGATAGAACGGTATTGTAATAAATCGGTATACCCTGGTGCACTACCGTCAGACACTGATTTTTAAGAAATATAATATTTCTTAAGTACAGTTTATCAGTAATTTTATTAACTGACTTTTAATAAGCAACAAGAAAAGCAAAAATATTCTATAAAAACAAGTTTTTGTTTTCATTATTTTTGTACCTGTTTATATTGATATTACATGACCTTTTTATCCATAGGGGGGATAGATATGATGCACTCAGAGCTTGCATTGGAGACTCCTTTTGCCAAAAAATTCACAACTTAAATGTCTTCCTGGTAAGTAATATCTCATGGCAATTTCTCTAACGTCCTAAGTGGATGCTGGGACTCCGTAAGGACCATGGGGAATAGCGGCTCCGCAGGAGACAGGGCACAAAATAAAAGCTTGAGATATCAGGTGGTGTGCACTGGCTCCTCCCCCTATGACCCTCCTCCAAGCCAGTTAGATTTTTGTGCCCGGCCGAGAAGGGTGCAAACTAGGTAGCTCTCCAGAGCTGCTTAGAATAAAAGTTTAGTTAGTTTTTTTTTATTTTCAGTGAGTCCTGCTGGCAACAGGCTCACTGCATCGTGGGACTAAGGGGAGAAGAAGCGAACTCACCTGAGTGCAGAGTGGATTGGGCTTCTTAGGCTACTGGACGTTAGCTCCAGAGGGACGATCACAGGTTCAGCCTGGATGGGTCACCGGAGCCGCGCCGCCGTCCCCCTTACAGAGCCAGAAGAGACGAAGGTCCGGTGAAAGCGGCGGCAGAAGACATCCTGTCTTCAAGACTAAGGTAGCGCACAGCACCGCAGCTGTGCGCCATTGCTCTCAGCACACTTCACACTCCGGTCACTGAGGGTGCAGGGCGCTGGGGGGGAGCGCCCTGAGACGCAATATAACACACATATACCTTAGCTGGCAAAAGGAATACATCACATATAGCTCCTGGGCTATATGGATGTATTTTTTCCCCTGCCATTTTACACAAAAAAGCGGGAGTTAAGGACGTCGTGAAGGGGCGGGGCCTATCTCCTCAGCACACTGGCGCCATTATTCCCTCACAGCTCCGCTGGAAGGACGGCTCCCTGATTCTCCCCTGCAGTACTGCATCTGATTCAGGGTAAAAAAGAGAAGGGGGGGCATTTTGGCAGCAAATAACTAGATTAACAGCAGCTATAAGGGATTAACACTTATATAAGGTTATCCCTGTATATATATAGCGCTGGGTGTGTGCTGGCAGACTCTCCCTCTGTCTCTCCAAAGGGCTAAGTAGGGTCCTGTCCTCTATCAGAGCATTCCCGGTGTGTGTGCTGTGTGTCGGTACGCGTGTGTCGACATGTATGAGGAGGAAAATGAGGTGGAGGCGGAGCAGTTGCCTGTGTTAGTGATGTCACCCCCTAGGGAGTCGACACCTGACTGGATGATTGTGTTTAAGCAATTAAGTGATAATGTCAGCAATTTACAAAAAACTGTTGACGACATGAGAAAGCCGGCAAATCAATTAGTGCCTGTTCAGGCGTCTCAGACACCCTCAGGGGCCCTAAAACGGCCGCTACCTCAGTGGGTCGACACGGATCCAGATACAGATACTGAATCTAGTGTCGACGGTGACGAGACAAACGTAATGTCCAGTAGGGCCACACGTTACATGATCACGGCAATGAAAGAGGCATTGAACCTTTCTGACACTACAAATACCTCAAAGGCGGGTATTATGTGGGGTGTGAAAAAACTGCCAATAGTTTTTCCTGAGTCTGAGGAAATAAATGAGGTGTGTGATAAAGCGTGGGTTTCCCCCGATAAAAAACAGCTAATTTCTAATAAGTTATTAGCACTATACCCTTTCCCGCCAGAGGTTAGGGCACGGTGGGAAACACCCCCTAGGGTAGATAAGGCGCTCACACGTTTATCTAAACAAGTAGCGTTACCGTCCCCTGATACGGCCACCCTCAAAGAACCAGCTGATAGGAGGCTGGAAAATATCCTGAAAAGTATATACACACATACTGGTGTTATACTGCGACCAGCAATCGCATCAGCCTGGATGTGCAGTGCTGGAGTCGCATGGGCGGATTCCCTGACTGAGAATATTGATACCCTGGATAGGGACAATATTCTGTTAACTATAGAACATTTAAAGGATGCATTGCTATATATGCGTGATGCGCAGAGGGATATTTGTACCCTGGCATCAAGAGTAAGCGCAATGTCCATCTCTGCCAGAAGAGCATTATGGACCAGACAGTGGTCAGGGGACGCAGATTCCAAACGGCACATGGAAGTATTGCCGTATAAGGGGGAGGAGTTATTTGGGGCTGGTCTAACAGACCTGGTGGCCACGGCAACGGCTGGAAAATCCACCTTTTTACCCCAGGTTACTTCACATCAACAGAAAAAGACACAGTCTTTTCAAACTCAGTCCTTTCGTTCCCATAAGTACAAGCGAGCAAAAGGTCACTCTTTTCTGCCCAAGGGCAGAGGAAGAGGAAAAAGGCAGCACCATGCAGCCGCTTCCCAGGAGCAGAAGCCCTCCCCTGCTTCTGCCAAGTCTTCAGCATGACGCTGGGGCTTTACAAGCAGACTCAGACACGGTGGGGGCCCGTCTCAAGAATTTCAACGCGCAGTGGGCTCACTCGCAAGTGGATCCCTGGATTCTACAGGTAGTATCACAGGGGTACAAACTGGAATTCGAGGCGTTTCCTCCTCATCGGTTCCTGAAGTCTGCTTTACCAAAGTCTCCCTCCGACAGGGAGGCAGTTCTGGAAGCCATTCACAAGCTGTACTCCCAGCAGGTGATAATCAAGGTACCCCTCTTACAACAGGGGAAGGGGTATTATTCCACACTATTTGTGGTACCGAAGCCGGACGGCTCGGTGAGACCAATATTAAATCTAAAATCTTTGAACACTTACATAAAAAGGTTCAAATTCAAGATGGAGTCACTCAGAGCGGTGATAGCGAACCTGGAAGAGGGGGACTATATGGTGTCGCTGGACATCAAGGATGCTTATCTCCACGTCCCAATATATCCTTCTCACCAAGGGTACCTCAGGTTTATAGTACAAAACTGTCATTATCAGTTTCAGACGCTGCCGTTTGGATTGTCCACGGCGCCTCGGGTCTTTACCAAGGTAATGGCCGAAATGATGATTCTTCTACGAAGAAAAGGCATCTTAATTATCCCTTACTTGGACGATCTCCTGATAAGGGCAAGAACCAAGGAACAGTTAGAAGTCGGAGTGGCACTATCTCAGGTAGTGCTAAGTCAGCACGGATGGATTCTAAATATTCCAAAATCGCAGCTGATTCCAACGACACGTCTACTGTTCTTAGGAATGATTCTGGACACAGTCCAGAAGAAGGTGTTTCTCCCGGAGGAGAAGGCCAGGGAGTTATCCGAGCTAGTCAGGAACCTCCTAAAACCAGGACAGGTCTCAGTGCATCAGTGCACAAGGGTCCTGGGAAAAATGGTGGCTTCTTACGAAGCGATTCCATTCGGAAGATTCCATGCAAGAACTTTTCAGTGGGATCTACTGGGAAAATGGTCCGGATCGCATCTTCAGATGCATCAACGGATAACCCTGTCGCCAAGGACAAGGGTGTCTCTCCTGTGGTGGCTTCAGAGGGCTCATCTACTAGAGGGCCGCAGATTTGGCATTCAGGATTGGATCCTGGTAACCACGGATGCCAGCCTGAGAGGCTGGGGAGCAGTCACACAGGGAAGGAATTTCCAGGGCTTGTGGTCAAGCATGGAAACATCTCTTCATATAAACATTCTAGAACTAAGGGCCATTTACAATGCCTTAATTCAAGCAAAACCTCTGCTTCAGGGTCAGGCGGTGTTGATCCAGTCGGACAACATCACGTCAGTCGCCCACATAAACAGACAGGGCGGCACGAGAAGCAGGAGGGCAATGGCAGAAACTGCAAGGATTCTTCGCTGGGCGGAAAATCATGTGATAGCACTGTCAGCAGTGTTCATTCCGGGAGTGGACAACTGGGAAGCAGACTTCCTCAGCAGACACGACCTTCACCCGGGAGAGTGGGGACTTCACCCAGAAGTCTTCCACCAAATTGTAAACCGTTGGGAAAGACCAAAGGTGGACATGATGGCGTCACGTCTAAACAAAAAACTGGACAGATATTGCGCCAGGTCAAGGGACCCTCAGGCAATAGCAGTGGACGCTCTGGTAACGCCGTGGGTGTACCAGTCAGTGTATGTATTCCCTCCTCTGCCCCTCATACTGAAAGTATTGAGAATCATAAGAAGGAGAGGAGTAAGAACTATACTCGTGGTTCCGGATTGGCCAAGAAGGTCTTGGTACCCGGAACTTCAAGAGATGCTCACGGACGAACCGTGGCCTCTACCTCTAAGACAGGACCTGCTACTGCAGGGGCCTTGTCTGTTCCAAGACTTACCGCGGCTGCGTTTGACGGCATGGCGGTTGAACGCCGGATCCTGAAGGACAAGGGCATTCCAGAAGAAGTCATCCCTACTCTGGTAAAAGCCAGAAAGGAAGTAACCGCAAAACATTATCACCGCATTTGGCGTAAATATGTTGCGTGGTGTGAGGCCAAGAAGGCCCCTACACAGGAATTTCAACTGGGTCGTTTCTTGCATTTCCTGCAAACAGGACTGTCTATGGGCCTAAAATTAGGGTCCATTAAGGTTCAAATTTCGGCCCTGTCGATATTCTTCCAGAAAGAACTGGCTTCAGTACCTGAAGTTCAGACATTTGTGAAAGGGGTGCTGCACATACAGCCTCCTTTTGTGCCTCCAGTGGCACCTTGGGATCTCAATGTTGTGTTGAGATTTCTAAAATCACACTGGTTTGAACCATTGTCTACGGTAGATTTAAAATATCTCACGTGGAAGGTGTCGATGCTGTTGGCCTTGGCTTCAGCTAGGCGTGTGTCAGAATTGGCGGCTTTATCATGTAAAAGCCCTTACCTAAATTTTCATTCTGACAGGGCGGAATTGAGGACTCGTCCTCAATTTCTACCTAAGGTGGTTTCTGCATTTCACATGAACCAACCTATTGTGGTACCTGCGGCTACTAGGGACTTAGAGGACTCTAAGTTGCTGGACGTTGTCAGGGCCTTGAAAATATACGTTTCCAGGACGGCTGGAGTCAGGAAAACTGACTCGCTGTTTATCCTGTATGCACCCAACAAGCTGGGTGCTCCTGCTTCAAAGCAGACGATTGCTCGTTGGATTTGTAGTACAATTCAGCTTGCACATTCCGTGGCAGGATTGCCACAGCCAAAATCAGTAAAAGCCCATTCCACAAGGAAAGTGGGCTCATCTTGGGCGGCTGCCCGAGGGGTCTCGGCTTTACAACTTTGCCGAGCAGCTACTTGGTCAGGGGCAAACACGTTTGCTAAATTCTACAAATTTGATACCCTGGCTGAGGAGGACCTGGAGTTCTCTCATTCGGTGCTGCAGAGTCATCCGCACTCTCCCGCCCGTTTGGGAGCTTTGGTATAATCCCCATGGTCCTTACGGAGTCCCAGCATCCACTTAGGACGTTAGAGAAAATAAGATTTTACTTACCGATAAATCTATTTCTCGTAGTCCGTAGTGGATGCTGGGCGCCCATCCCTAGTGCGGATTGTCTGCAATACTTGTATATAGTTATTGTTACAAAAAATTCGGGTTATTATTGTTGAGCCATCTTTTCAGAGGCTCCTTTAAATTTATCATACTGTTAACTGGGTTCAGATCACGAGTTGTACGGTGTGATTGGTGTGGCTGGTATGAGTCTTACCCGGGATTCAATATCCTTCCTTATTATGTACGCTCGTCCGGGCACAGTATCCTAACTGGCTTGGAGGAGGGTCATAGGGGGAGGAGCCAGTGCACACCACCTGATATCTCAAGCTTTTATTTTGTGCCCTGTCTCCTGCGGAGCCGCTATTCCCCATGGTCCTTACGGAGTCCCAGCATCCACTACGGACTACGAGAAATAGATTTATCGGTAAGTAAAATCTTATTTTTCCATTCATACAGGTTTTAAAGGGGAAATTTTGTGCAATAAATCACACTGATAACCTTTTAACCTGTAAAATAAAGACTTTCTTTATGAAGTTTGTTTCATCTTTCCTGAACTAACTTGCAGCGATAAATACAGGATTGAGAACTCTTAAGTAACACCATTGCGGCTTTGCTGATCCTACCAGTACTTTTACAAATATTACACCAATATACTGTATTAACACTGCATGATATTTGTTTTGCCAAGTTTGCATTTGCTCTATTTGCGGTTATCAGAAACTATTTTTTTGTTTTTTTATTAATCTTTAATGACACCATGGGATCTAAAGTTTCGCTGGATATTACATTAGAACACATGTTCTCAAGCTCTGTCCTCAGGAACCCACACAGTTCATGTTTTCCAGGTCTCCTGACATTTACCAGTAAAAACATGAGCTCCACCTGTGTATCTTTTAAAATGGGTCAGTGTGTAATTATTACACCTGTGCACCTGCTGGGTGACCTGGAAAACATGAACTGTGTATGGTCCTGAGCACAGAGGGGCAGATGTATTAACCTGGAGAAGGCATAAGGAAGTGATAAACCAGTGGTATGTGCAACGTGATAAAGGCACCAGCCAATCAGATGCTAACTGTTAATTTACATGTTGGAGCTGATTGGCTGGTGCCTTTATCACCTTGCACATATCACTGGCTTATCACTTTCTTATGCCTTCTCCAGGTTAATACATCTGCCCCAATGTTTGAGAACCACTGCATTAAAACTACCATAGTTACTTAATTCATTGGGCCAAAACATAATCCATATACTTTATGCATGCTGGAAAAAAATTCTGTATAATTGAAATCATTTGATTTGTTTTAAGTAATGTACAAAAATTGCGTAGACAGAAACCTAAACATGGCAAACAGTGACCATCTGCCAGGCCACTGTGTGCATTGATCCCTCTAAAGTGGCCAAATTGCTAAAGTCTTCTTGTTCCTCGGATCTAGGCCTTTAAGTTTTTAGTCTGGGTAGAACAACTGAATACTACTTTCAAGCGCATTATTTCGGCAGAGCTGAGTTTCCTTTCTCTCTATTTTATTTGTTTTAATTGTGCAGGTTGGGTGTGGTGCTATTGGCTGTGAGATGCTGAAGAATTTTGCACTTCTTGGAGTTGGCTGTGGCATAGATAGAGGCATGGTGAGTATAGTTGGTACATAAATGAAGAATATTTGTGGTTTATGATCACTAGAAATAGTATTATGTAAAATACCACTTAAAGGTAACCATGGAGACCTGTATAAGTCTACAAAGAAAAAGGGCACCCTTTGACTTCAGGACATTGTAGTCATTGAGAACCTAATTTTGCGGGATGGAAGACTTGTTTATCTTTTATGTTGTCCACACGAGAAACTGACCATAGTCCCAACAGACCAATACCAGGAATACATTGGGGCAGGAGAATCTGTCCTTGAAAATGTTTTACACACCACTAAATTGTCTGTAATTGTTTGGGGGGGTGCCTCACGAGCTGAGTCACCGGGTCTTGGCTAAGCAACTGTATGTGTAGCACCTGGTCTTTGATATGTAACTTCACGAAAGTCTACACTTTCAAAGCTTTTGCACCCAAAAATGGCAGTTATGGAGAAAAGTATGTTGCCACTTCTGGGCATACCCTCCATTAGGGACAGCTTTGAGATGCTCCAGTTCTCTTTTTACATTAGAAGCCTTCCCTTCACGGACACCAGTTTTTGTGCTTAGGCGTATATAAGCACAGTTGTTTAGATGATTGCTTTGCTGTTTTGCCCTGGTTTCGCTACAGGTGTCTCCCCACACATCTTGCCTCAGTATGCCATGCAGCGGGAGATGCCTGGTGTGAGTGAGCTGACAGGTCTCGTACAACTCCATTAGTGTCGGGCGTCTTTTTTGCCGATAATGTGTCTTATTCGCATTGCTAAAGCATCACAAGCAGACTGCTGATTACATTGATAGGCGGCTGTATCTGTGTACAAAATGCTATGTTACAGTGTTTTCTAGGAAAACACTGCGCAGCGTTTTGTAAACAGAAGAAGATGCATTTTAATGGAAAAGTCACACCAAAAGACGCTCTGCACTACCAAGTCTCACCACAGCATGGCGTGACTAGAGGGGCTGTTTAAATTGGAGGGAGGCTAGATGTATGTGGACAAATGTACAGTACTAGTAAAGTGAACGGTTAGGGGAGCTGTAGGGAATACAGAGAAGAAGTAGCCCTTTGTTACCATGTGTCCTAACAGCTTGGCTCTGTTCTCATATTCTTAAAATAATTTTATTTTTTTACATTGAGTACAAAGATCCCTTTATCTGTAAACATTTTTCATGTATGCACTATCTATTATTTTCTCTCTTGGTCAGTGTGTGGTGTAATAGTGAGTCTCACTGCTGCAATCCTTTGGAAAGTCGGCTTCTTTTCACCCCCAACACCTGTTTTTTTTCTCTGCAGGCTAGCAAATGCAGAGAAAAAAAACAACCATTTTAGTTGGAGGACACCCTTAAGTCTCTCCTTTTTGTGTGCAGTTAGTCTGAGACCAGTGTATTGAGTTAGGGGGTAATTCAAAGTTGATTGCAGCAGGAATTTTGATAGCAGTTGGGCAAAACCATGTGCACTGCAGGGGAGGCAGATATAACATGTGCAGAGAGAGTTAGATTTGGGTGTGGTGTGTTCAATCTGCAATCTAATTTGCAGTGTAAAAATAAAGCATCCAGTATTTACCCTGCACAGAAACAAAATAACACACCCAAATCTAACTCTCTCTGCAAATGTTATCTCTGCCCCCCTGCAGTGCACATGGTTTTGCCCAACTGCTAAAAAATTTCCTGCTACGATCAACTTGGAATTACCCCCTTAGTTTTTCTCAGATTGAACTGATTTATCCTATAGTGCTGTCTCAACCAACAGGAATACCTGTAAGACTTTCTTAGACATACTGTACTTGGTCAACTCTCTTAATGCTGGCCATGCACTAGGACAACCAGCATCCGATCCGATTCCTATCACGATTTCCCTTCTATTCCCCTGGGAGCTCTGGACATACGATTTGGTTTTTCGTGGACACACTATGTGCATATTGAGCCGATCGTATGCTTCACAAAAAGCATATGATCACCTTGGAAAAAAATGGCACTCAAAATGACGCTGATCGAATGTTCCATCAAACAGTGCATCGTATGTGCATTAAACATGGTACAATGTGCATACGATTCCGGTCGATGATCAGAGGATGCGACATTCAACCCGCGGAACTGCGCATTTCTTCGTAATCGTACCCAAAACATGCACGATGTGCACACGATGCATTGATCATCAAGTCTACATCTTGCATTCGTACACGATATCGTCCTAGTGTATGGCCAGCTTTAGAAACTTAAGTAATGCAGAAGTGAGATCTGTGTCCTGGATTAATAATTTTACTAACTATACAGATGGAGCCACGCTCATTGAGCATGGCTGCATCGCAGGCAGGGGCAAGCGGTCCGCCGCCAAGCATGCACAGACGTTCCCATTCAAAGTGAATGGGGCGCGACGCACGCGCGTTCCATTCATTCCCGTTGGGGCGCACCTAGTCACAGATGGAGCCACGATTAGCATGGCTCCATCTGTATATTACTCAAAACTTTTTATGAAAACTACCCTCCACTATTTATTCCTGAAGTGCGTGCAAGTATTAAGCAAGTATTAATTTCCTTTGATTTTAGATTACGGTCACAGACCCTGACTTAATTGAAAAATCAAACCTGAACCGGCAGTTTCTTTTCCGACCTCACCACATTCAGGTATGTTTAAATATCTGTTATAGCTTTGATTAAGGTACTCTGATTAATTGACTACAACCTACATTTAGTGCGCCTGGCACATGGGACACCTTGGGTATACCTTTTTACAAGCTGTGAATATTTCCAGGGTGTTGTCTGGTACCCATTTGCTTGTTCTCTGCCATATTATCTGCCTTTTCTCCTCAAAAACACTAATCCCTGCCCTTTTGTGATGTCATACCACCAGAAGCGGATTTACCGCTAGGCAACCAAGGCGGTTGCCTAGGGCCCGGCGGGTCCCAAGGGGCCCGAACTGGGCCCCCCTGCTTGTGTTACTGAGACACGCTGCCGCTCAGTCCGGCGGCAGCGTGTCTCAGCTGTAAGGAGGAGAGTGCGGCGTGTAGCGGAGTTCAAACCAGCTCCGGTTCGTGAGCCAATCAGAGCTCGCGGACCGGCAGCCAATCAGGAGCCGCCAGGCCGTGAGCTCTGATTGGCTCACGAACCGGCGGCTAGTTTGAAGTCCTACACGCTGGCGCCCGCGCTCTCCTCCACACCCTCGCAGCCGGACGGAGCTGCAGCGGTAAGCACTGCTGTCTGTGGGGGCATTTGTTTACCTGGCACTATGGGGCATTTGTATACCTGGCACTGTGGGGGCAATTTTTTATCTGGCACTGTGAGGCATTTGTATACCTGGCACTGTGGGGGCAATTGTTTACCTGGCACTGTGGGGCATTTGTATACTTGGCGTTGTGGGGGCAATTGGATACCTGGCACTGTGGGGGCATTTGTATACTTGTCAGGTATACAATTGCCCCCACAGTGTCAGGTATTACCTGACACTGTGGGGGCAAATGTATGCCTGGCACTGTGGGGGCATTTGTATACCTGGCAGTGTGGGGGCAATTGTGGATCTGGCACTGTGGGGGCAATTGTGGATCTGGCACTGTGGGGGCAATTGTGGATCTGGCACTGTGGGGGCAATTGTGGATCTGGCACTGTGGGGGCATTTGTGGATCTGGCACTGTGGGGGCATTTGTGGATCTGGCACTGTGGGGGCATTTGTGGCACTGTGGGGGCATTTGTGGACCTGGCACTGTGGGGGCATTTGTGGATCTGGCACTGCACTATTGGGGGCATATGTCTGTGTATCACATGCCATTTTAATTGGCCACACCCATTTTTTTGCCGCGCGCGCCTCCGGGGCGTGCACACAGTACTTCTATTAGGCACTCTCTGTCTGATTGGTCGCCGCTTAGCCCCGCCGGGAGTGCACACAGACTCTCTCATTCTAGTGAATGGGGCATGTGCGTCATGGACACGTGCGCGCCCCAGACGCGGTGATAGACCCAGGCACAGACGGAACTCCATCTGTAATGTAAGGGGGCATAAGTCAGAACAAAAATATAGTGCTATGGATTGTTTGAGGTAGGGGGGCCCCAAATCGGTTTTTCGCTTAGGGCCCCATGAGGTCTAAATCCGCCTCTGCTTACCACGTGGCCTTGATGCCAAGCTATTATAACCTGGTTATAGCACACTTGAATAAGACCAACCGGTAAACTCTGGGATTAGATAAGTGTAACGGGTTTAGTACGAGTTACTGATGGACGGGATGCCGGTGGTCAGTATACCGATAGCAGCATCCCGTCCATCAGAATCCCGACAGCCCCCTATTAAGCCCCCTAACACTCACTGTTTCCCTACCCTAACCCTCCCCGCTTGGTGCCTAACCCTCCCCTTCTATGTGCCTAACCCTCCCCTTCTATGTGCCTATCCCTCCCTCCCTGGTCCCTAACTTTCCCGTGCCTACACCCTAAGCCTAACCCCCCTTCTGCTGCTGCACCCTATCCCCACCCCCGCGCGGCAGGACGGCAGCGCATCCCACTGTCAGGAGGATCGGGATGCCGGCTGTCTGTATTTTGATGCCGGCATCCTGTTTGGCGTTGGTATTTTGATACTGGGATTATGTTCTCCCTCGGGATCCCTACGTCGGTATATCAACTGGCCGGATCCCGTTCGTCAGGAAGCTACCTGCTTCCCAGTGTAACAATGGCAGCTGTCTTGATGGGGGTGCTCTGCAAATGAACTTCCTAATACCATCACAGAAACTGAGTCACTATAATAATACTTTTGTGCCTTTTATTATTTGTATTGGACTTGTGTAATGGGAATATAACAGAAATAGGGTTAAGGTTCTTGTACCAAGCTAAAGTGAAATTTAGCATTAGCTACTGCAAAGTAAATCTGTGGTTTGTCTAGATAGTTGGTTACTGTTTTAAGTTTGCAGTTAGCGGTGCCAGTCCCTAGGCCATTTTTTCAATCCCGGGAGGTATCCGTTTGGATGGTCAACCATGTTATGGTCGACAGTCATTAGTTCGACATGGACATAAGGTCGATATGATTTTTTTTCTTCACATTTTTTTTTTATTTTGGGGAACTTTTCCATACTTTACGATCCACGTGGACTACGATTGGGAACCTTGCCCGAAGCGAGCCATGTAAGGGGACGCGGTGCACTAATTGGGGTTCCCTGTCACTTTACGCAGAGAATGACACCAAAACAAGTTTAAAAAAAAAAAAACCTCATGTCGGCATTTTCATGTGTTGACCTTTTCACGTGTCGGCCGTTCATGTGTCGACCATTTGTCCACGTCAACCATGCCAATGTCGACCAATAGTGGTCGACCTAATGACTGTCGACCATAACATGGTCGATCATTCATACTGGAACCATCCCGGTATACCCGGGATTGGCGTTTCCCTGTGTGGCCGCCCGTGGGAAACATCAGCTGCTCTCTCGTGGCAGCTCCCAGCGACGTGTGACGGCGCAGCGTGACCTGTCGCTGCGCTGGGGAGCTGGGATGAGGAAGCCAGGCAGCATCCGAGCGTCCTGAGGACGCTGATCCCTCATCCCTCAATACCCAGGATTGGAGCTTCCAGTACTGGGATTGAATCCCGGCCGATTTTGGGCCTAGATCCCGGGATCCCGCTGATTCCGATCCTGGGATTGGCCTCCATATTTGCAGTATGCATTTCTAATTTTTCATTTAAACCGATGAAAATTAGAAAATATGCCCAACTACCAGAAAATATTTTATTACATGTGTGTTGCAATGTAATACTCTACTTTCTAAGGTATTTTTATGTTGCACAATACAAATAAATAAGATTTAAAAGGCTTTAAGAAGCAGGCCATTACCCCAGAAGATTTACACAAAAGTGGATTATTTGTTTATTCACCTCTTTGTCTTCTGCTTTCTTTTTTCCTCCACCACTTTACCAGAAACCTAAAAGTTGTACTGCTGCTGTTGCAACGCTAAACATCAACCCTCAGTTGAAAATTGACCCGCGTTTGGATAAGGTGTGTCCTGCCACAGAGAATATCTATAGGGATGAGTTTTACAGTAGACAGGACGTCATTGTGACTGCACTGGACAATGTGGAGGCCAGAAGATACGTAGACAGGTAGCTGGATGTGTTGTAGGTTCTTTATCTGCAAACAGGTTCATTTACTCTATCTCTTTGTGACATACTCGCCAAATATGATTATGATGAATTTAGCATAAGTGTATGTTTTGTTCAACACATTATAGCAAGTGGACTCATGCTGCTAAATCTGTGTGTTTATTTACATTTCAGAAAGGTGATATCAGTAACAATTTCATACATTTTACTTGTTACAGTCGTTCCGTGTCTAACCTGCGCCCTCTTCTTGACTCTGGGACCATGGGGACGAAAGGACACACAGAAGTGATTGTACCTCGGTTAACGGAATCATACAACAGTTATGTAAGCATTCTAGAATCACTCAGCAAACAAATGATCACCTTTTGTATCATTTGAAACAACAAAAAAACAGTAATAATAAACAATTTAGATTTACTTTGTGAATGGTTGAAAAAAAAAATTCTAAATGCTGATCGCCAAGTTATTGTTGAAAGAATGTTAATTACATTCAGACATGTAATAAGACCACTGTCACATCCCAGTCAGTGTTATGCCTCCACCAACCCCCAAATATCATGCATCCCCAGTACTGTGTATGTTCCTCCACCATAGCCCCATCATACTTTCTTTTTATGCCAGTCAGCACTAGTATCAAACTACTTAACGCCCTAAAATGATAAAGTATACTGGGCTACGTGTGTAATTTACACAGTGACCTCCTGGACAGCCAATCAGAGTTCAGTCAGCTAGGGGTCTATGAGGTAGATGTATGCTCTTCCAATATGGGGAAGAAGTGGTGTCAGCACACGTTATGTGCACTGATACCACTTCTCCCCATGTATGATTGGCAGTGTGCGGTACATGACAGTGGCCATATGCGCCCCTGCCCATATGGGCGCTGCTATACACAAGATAGCACGCCAATATGCAGGGAAATGTAAGAATGGCCAGTGACATGGACCGTTCCGACACTTGCAGATGTCCATTTCAACAGCTGCAGGTGTAGTTGCCCATACACCACAGCAGGGACAGATCTGTCCCCGGCTGCGATGGGTGCTGGCTCCAGGCTGCGTGTGTGATCTCGCGATAAAAGCGAGATCTTGCACATGCCCAGTAGAGCTGGCCTAAGCTGATGCGCTCTGTGCTCTGGTGGGGATCGCCGGAAGGGGGGGGGGGGGAGTTTTCACTCCCCCGCTTCGGCAGACAAGATAATGCATCTTGTTGATCCTTCCTGCTTTACCATGGTAACGAGACGAAGCAGGAAGTGCTATAGCTGCACAGATCGTTCCACATTAATACATCTCCCCCTATGTACTGAGCCTTGGAGAGAGACAAAGTGGATGGAGATAAAAGTACCAACCAACCAGCTTGTAACAGTAATTTTTCAATCCCAGCCTGTACTAGACATATAGGACCTGTTTGGCTGGTACTTTATTTCTGCCCACTTTATCTCTCTCCAAAGCTTTCTACATAGAGCCCTTAGTGAGGTGATGTAGTTATGATTATTCTAGCAGGCACTGTAAATGGGGCAGCTGCAATACCGCCCCAATGCTTAATACAGTTAGTTCATAAGTTAATAAGAGAGTTTACACATCATGCCAATATAGACACGATTTGCTATATCGGAACGACAAATCGTGCATATTGTATTTGTGTATGGTCAATAGTGCGCTCCCGCACTGGCCATCCAGCATGTGGCACTGTGCATGTATTAATGAAAGCCGGAACAGGGATCGTCCTGTCCGTTAAATCTTCCTGGTGAGTACTGGCAATCTTACATGGTCTGGTGCGAAGGTAAATCGCTCCAACCGTCAGCAAGATTGACGTCCGCCTGGTGTGTACCTACCCTTACTTGGGTAGAAGAGGCTTAATGGGGCTTTATTAACTAGATGGAGTTACAGAAGCAACTTATCAGTATTCTAAAATATAAATGCTAGGCCATACTTGCCTACTCTCCCGGAAATTGCGAGTGACTCCCAATTTTTCGGGTAGTACCCCACACCCCCGGAAGAGTAGGAGGATCTCCCGCATCCCACCCGCTTCCTAGTGAAGCGGGCAGATTGGGGAGATAATGACCAGAATCCCGGCACTGGAGGGATCTAATTAAGGACCCGACAAGTTTATAGTATTGCGCATCCTACAGGAGTGCAGCATCTCCTATCTCCTGTTAGAGGTCTTACTGGTGACAGCTAGCCGCGCACGTATCTTTGTAGCCGCAGATCTGATTGCGGACACGTGGTGGTAGTTACCCTGGGAATGTTTTCAGTGCCTCAGCTGTGGGTGTGTTGTGTCTCTGTGCTTAGGGTTGTTGGTAATGCGTTCCTTGTGTCTGCAGTTCAGTCACTTGTGCAAATCCTCTGTTTGCCCTCTTATTCTCAGAGGTCCCAGTGGGTTAGAGCAGGTGTGGGATCCATGAATGCGAGTCACTTTCACTTTCTGGTATGGAATTGTTCGGTTGTTTACTTCATATAGTCAGTGTGTTTACAACAGGGGCAGGGAATCTGATTCCTGATAGTATAAAGGTTAATTCTACCAGATTAGTAAGTGCATACATAGTAATTCAGTCACATTGTAGTATAGGTATACTATACCTCACTATGATGTTTATGCTGTGACCGATTTTCCTTTGATCAATACTTTTAATGTTTTTTGGTTGTTTTTATTTTCTCTTTATGTAGCGTGATCCTCCAGATGAAGAAATCCCATTTTGCACTTTAAAGTCATTTCCAGCAACTATTGAGCACACAATTCAGTGGGCAAGAGATAAGGTATATATTACTATCATTGTCTGATTACGTAATAAGCGATATCTTTTACTAACCTGTTTTTTTTATTTTGTTGTTTTCTTTTATAACCAGTTTGAAAGTTCATTTTCCCATAAACCCTCTTTGTACAACAAATTTTGGCAGACACATTCATCTGTACAAGATGTTCTACAGGTATGTAACCAGCTATGGGGATCTTATATAAGTGTTTTAAAGTCGCTCCTCTGTCATACAGTAGTTATAGTCATGAATAAGGGCAAAGTTACTTCATTGTTTCACATTAGGGTTAATTATGGTTATTCAGTAGATTCTGACATCTGTGTTGTACTTACTAAACGTTACATCCAACACTGGTGTCTTTTCCACAAACGTGTGGAAGCAATACAATTTAGTGAAGGAGGCAGAAAGTAGATGCCCATCACAGCTGTTCAACCAAGGCACCCTGTCACACTGCCCAAGAAGAATGCGTCTGGATAGGGTCAGGCATAGGCTTACCCAAAAAAAGATAAGCCTGCTTAATAGCAGAAGTGATCCAGCAAGCCACAGGCCAGCCCCATCTATGAGTGTCCATTTAGGGGGTGTGGTATTGAAAGTCGACAGTAACTAGGTCGACCATTATTGGTCGACAGTAAGTAGGTCGACATGGTCTTTAGGTCGACATGTTCTAGGTCGACAGGTCAAAAGGTCGACATGTCGTTTTCTTCGTAGAAGTGACCAGGAACCCCAATTAGTGCACCGCGTCCCCTCGCATGGCTCGTTTCGCTCGCCATGCTTCGGGCATGGTGCCTTCGCTCCGCTACCGCTTCGCTCGGCACAGATTACCGTTCCAATCGTAGTCCACGTGGATCGTTAAGTATGAAAAGGTTCAAAAAAAGAAAAAATTGTGAAAAACTCATGTCGACCTTTTCACCTGTCGACCTAGAACATGTCGACCTAAAGACCCTGTCGACCTAGTTACTGTCGACTTAGAGACCGGATCCACATAGAGGACAAAGAGACTGCAACTTCCAAACCAACGCAGTCTGGTCCACACAAACCCTCAACCCCTGGACAACATATGAGAAGCGGAGTGGTATAATCAGACAATGGGCAAAAGAAATGCCACCTTCAAAGTAAGACCCCCACTGTAGGTCATCCAACTCCAGAGGCCCAAAAGGAGCCTACTAAAGCATCTCCAAGTTCAAGGACATTTATGCACCCTTACATACCTAACTGGATGAATATGGTAGTTATGGCAGGAAAAAAAACAGCCTTAATAGCACAGGGGGGGAAAAAGTCTTAAATAAAACACCTTACTGTAGAAAGTGTGCCATTCCAAATAGAAGTTAACATGGTAGTTACTTTTTGTATAATGTTTATTGTTATTGCATTCATCTTTGTACAGGGAATAAATCTGTTTTCTCTGACGTCTAGTGGATGCTGGGAACTCCGTAAGGACCATGGGGAATAGCGGCTCCGCAGGAGACAGGGCACATCTAAAGAAAGCTTTAGGATCACCTGGTGTGCACTGGCTCCTCCCCCTATGACCCTCCTCCAAGCCTCAGTTAGATTTTCTGTGCCCGACGAGAAGGGTGCACACTAGGGGCTCTCCTGAGCTCTTTGTGAAAGTTTTAGTTTAGGTTTATTATTTTCAGTGAGACCTGCTGGCAACAGGCTCACTGCATCGAGGGACTAAGGGGAGAAGAAGCGAACTCACCTGCGTGCAGAGTGGATTGGGCTTCTTAGGCTACTGGACATTAGCTCCAGAGGGACGATCACAGGTTCAGCCTGGATGGGTCACCGGAGCCGCGCCGCCGGCCCCCTTACAGAGCCAGAAGAGCGAAGAGGTCCGGAAAAATCGGCGGCAGAAGACTTTCCTGTCTTCAGATAAAGGTAGGCGCACAGCACCGCAGCTGTGCGCCATTGCTCTCAGCACACTTCACACTCCGGTCACTGAGGGTGCAGGGCGCTGGGGGGGCAGCGCCCTGAGACGCAATAAATCGATAGAAAACCTTTTATGGCTAAAATAAATGCATCACATATAACTCCTGGGCTATATGGATGCATTTAACCCCTGCCAAAACATACAAGAAAACGGATGATAAGGACGCCGAGAAAGGGGCGGAGCCTATCTCCTCAGCACACTGGCGCCATTTTCCCTCACAGCTCAGTTGGAGGGAAGCTCCCTGGCTCTCCCCTGCAGTCACTACACTACAGAAAGGGGTTAAAAAAGAGAGGGGGGCACAAATTAGGTGCAGTATAAACAATACAGCAGCTATAAAGGGAAAAACACTTATATAAGGTTATCCCTGTATATATATAGCGCTCTGGTGTGTGCTGGCAAACTCTCCCTCTGTCTCCCCAAAGGGCTAGTGGGGTCCTGTCCTCTATCAGAGCATTCCCTGTGTGTGTGCTGTGTGTCGGTACGTTTGTGTCGACATGTATGAGGAGAAAAATGATGAGGAGACGGAGTAGAGTGTCTGTAATAGTGTTGTCACCCCCTGGGGGGTCGACACCTGAGTGGATGTACTGTTGAAATTGCGTGACAGTGTCAGCTTTGTATAAAAGACAGTGGTTGACATGAGACAGCCGGCTACTCAGCTTGTGCATGTCCAGACGTCTCATACAGGGGCTCTAAAGCGCCCGTTACCTCAGATACAGACGCCGACACGGATACTGACTCCTGTGTCGACGGTGAAGAGACAACCGTGATTTCCAATAGGGCCACACATTGCATGATTGAGGCAATGGAAAAAGTTTACACTCTTCTGATAATATAAATACCACCAAAAAAAAGGGGTATTATGTTTGGTGAGGAAAAACTTCCTGTAGTTTTCCTGAATCTGAGAAATAAAATGAGGTGTGTGATGATGCGTGGGTTTCCCCCCGATAACAATTGATAATTTCTAAAAAGTTATTGGCAGTATACCTTTTCCCGCCAGAGGTTAGGGTGCGTTGGGAAACACCCCCTAGGGGAGATAAGGCGCTCACACGCTTGTAAGAACAAGGGCTCTACCCTCTCTGGAGATGGCCGCCCTTAAGGATCCTGCTGATAGAAAGCAGGAGGGTGTCCTAAAATGTATTTACACACATACTGGTGTTATACTGCGACCAGCAATCGCCTCAGCCTGGATGTGCAGTGCTGGGTTGGCGTGGTCGGATTCCCTGACTGGAAATTTGATATCCTAGATAAGGACAGTATATTATTGCCTATAGAGCAATTAAAAGATGCATTTCTATATATGCATGATGCACAGCGGAATATTTGCCGACTGGCATCAAGTATAAGTGCGTTGTCCAATTATACCAGTAAAGTGGTCAGGTGATGCGGATTCCAAACGGCATTTGGAAGTATTGCCTTAAAAAAAAAAAAGGGAATGTACCCCAGGTCGCCTCTCAAAATAAGACGCCGTATTATCAGGCGCAGTCCTGGTTGGCAAGCGGACAAAAGGGTTCCTCTTTTCTGCTCGTGACAGAGGGAGAGGAAAATGGCTGCAGAGATCAGCCAGTTCCCAGGAACAGAAACCCTTTTCCGCCTCTGCCAAGCTCTCAATATGACGCTAGGGCTTTACAAGTTCAGGCACGGTGGGGGCCCGTTCTCAATGAATTTCAGTGCGCAGTGGGCTCACTCGCAAGTAGACCCCTGGATCCTTCAGGTAATATTTCAGGGGTACAAATTGGAATTCGAGACGTATTCCCCT
This sequence comes from Pseudophryne corroboree, assembly GCF_028390025.1. Lineage (NCBI taxonomy): Eukaryota > Metazoa > Chordata > Amphibia > Anura > Myobatrachidae > Pseudophryne > Pseudophryne corroboree. The sequence continues at coordinate 845,573,536 of NC_086444.1, read as the reverse complement.
CGCCGTTTCCAAAAGTCTGTTTTACCGACGTCTCCCGCTGACAGGGAGGCAGTTTTGGAAGCCAGTCACAAGCTGTATTCCCAGCAGGTGATAATTAAGGTACCCCTCCTGCAACAGGGAACGGGGTATTATTCCACACTATTGTGGTACCGAAGCCAGACGGCTCGGTGAGACCGATTTTAAAATCTAAAATCTTTGAACACTTACATACAGAGGTTCAAATTCAAAATTGAGTCACTCAGAGCAGTGATTGCAAACCTGGAAGAAGGGGACTACATGATGTCTCGGGACATCAAGGATGCTTACCTTCATGTCAAAATTTGCCCTTCTCACCAAGGGTATCTCAGGTTATGGTACAGAACTGTCACTATCAGTTCAGACGCTGCCGTAGGGATGGTCCACGGCACCCCGGGTCTTTACTGAAGTAATGACCGTAATGATGATATTCCTTCGAAGGAAGGGAATTTTAGTTATCCTTTACTTGGACGATTCCCTGATAAGGGTGAGATCCAGGGAACAGTGGAGATCGGTGTAGCACTACCTCAGGTAGTGTTGCAGCAGCACGATTGGATTCTCAATATTCCAAAATCGCAGCTGGTTCCGACGACTTGTCTTCTGTTCCTAGGGATGATCCTGGACACAGTCCAGAAAGAAGGTGTTTCTCCCGGAGGAGAAAGCCAGGGAGTTATCCGAGCTAGTCAGGAACCTCCTAAAACCGAACCAAGTCTCAGTGCATCAATGCACAAGGGTTCTGGGTAAAAATGGTGGCTTCTTACGAAGCAATCCCATTCGGCAGATTCCACGCAAGACTTTCCAGTGGAACCTACTGGACAAATGGTCCGGGTCGCATCTTCAGATGCTTCAGCGGATAACCCTGTCACCAGGGACAAGGGTATCCCTCCTGTGGTGGTTGCAGAGTGCTCATCTTCTAGAGGGCCGCAGATTCGGCATGCGGGACTGGGTCCTGGTGACCACGGATGCCAGCCTGCGAGGCTGGGGAGCAGTCACACAGGGAAGGAATATCCAGGGCTTATGGTCAAGCCTGGAGACATCACTTCACATAAATGTCCTGAAGCTAAGGGCCATTTACAATGCTCTAAGCTTAGCAAGACCTCTGCTTCAAGGTCAGCCGGTGTTGATCCAGTCGGACAACATTACGGCAGTCACCCACGAAAACAGACAGGGTGCCACAAGAAGCAGGAGGGCAATGGCAGAAGCTGCAAGGATTCTTCGCGGGGCGAAAAACCATGTGATAGCACTGTCAGCAGTTTTCATTCCGGGAGTGGACAACTGGGAAGCAGTTTTCCTCAGCACGACCTCCACCCGGGAGAGTAAGGACTTCACCCAGAAGTCTTCCACATGATTATAAACCGTTGGGAAAAACTCGACAGGTATTGCGCCACGTCAAGGGACCCTCAGGCAATAGCTGTAGATGCTCTGGTAACACCGTGGGTGTACCAATCAGTGTATGGGTTCCCTCCTCTGCCTCTCATACCCAAGGTACTGAGATTGATAAGATGGAGAGGAGTAAGCACTATATTAGTGGCTCCGGATTGGCCAAGAAGGAATTGGTAACCGGAACTTCAAGAGATGCTCACGGAGGATCCGTAGCCTCTACCTCTAAGAAGGGACCTGCTCCAGCAAGGACCTTGTCTGTTCCAAGACTTACCGCGGCTGCGTTGACGGCATGGCGGTTGAACGCCGGATCCTGAAGGAAAAAGGCATTCCGGATGAAGTCATCCCTATCCTGATCAAAGCCAGGAAGGATGTAACCGCAAAACATTATCACCGCATTTGGCGAAAATATGTTGCGTGGTGCGAGGCCAGTAAGGCTCGACGGAGGAAATTCAACTGGGTCGATTCCTACATTTCCTGCAAACAGGAGTATCTATGGGCCTGAAATTGGGGTCCATTAAGGTTCAAATTTCGGCTCTGTCAATTTTCTTCCAAAAAAGAACTAGCTTCAGTCCCTGAAGTTCAGACATTTGTTAAAGGGGTACTGCATATACAGCCTCCTTTTGTGCCTTTAGTGGCACTTTTGGGATCTCCAGGTGGTTTTTGGGTTCCAAAAGTCACATTGGTTTGACACACTTAAATCTGTGGAGTTAAAATATCTCACAGAAAAAGTGGTCATGCTGTTGGCTCTGGCCTGGGCCAGGCGCGTGTCAGAATTGGTGGCTTTATCCTGTAAAAGCCCTTATCTGATTTTCCATTCGGACAGGGCGGAATTGAGGACTCGTCCTCAGTTTCTCCCTAAGGTGGTTTCAGCGTTCACCTGAACCAAACCTATTGTGGTGCCTGCGGCTACTAGGGACTTGGAGGACTCCAAGTTGCTAGACATTGTCAGGACCCGGAAAATATATGTTTCCAGGACGGCTGGAGTCAGGAAATCTGACTCGCTGTTTATCCTCTATGCACCCAACTAGCTGGGTGCTCCTGCTTTTAAGCAGACTATTGCTCGTTGGATTTGTAGTACAATTCAGCTTGCACATTCTGTGGCAGGCCTGCCACAGCCAAAAATCTGTAAATGCCCACTCCACAAGGAAGGTGGGCTCATCTTGGGCAGCTGCCCGAGGGGTCTCGGCTTTACAACTTTGCCGAGCAGTTACTTGGTCAGGAGCAAATACGTTTGTAAAATTCTACAAATTTGATACCCTGGCTGAGGAGGACCGGGAGTTCTCTCATTGGGGGCTGCAGAGTCATCCGCACTCTCCCGCCCGTTTGGGAGCTTTGGTATAATCCCCATGGTCCTTACGGAGTTCCCAGCATCCACTAGGACGTCAGAGAAAATAAGAATTTACTTACCGATAATTCTATTTCTCGTAGTCCGTAGTGGATGCTGGGCGCCCATCCCAAGTGCGGATTGTCTGCAATACTGGTACATAATTATTGTTACCAAAAAATTCGGGTTATTGTTGTAGTGAGCCATCTTTTCGAGAGGCTTCTCTATTATCATGCTGTTAACTGGGTTCAGATCACAAGTTGTACAGTGTGATTGGTGTGGCTGGTATGAGTCTTACCCGGGATTCAAAATCCTTCCTTATTGTGTACGCTCGTCCGGGCACAGTATCCTAACTGAGGCTTGGAGGAGGGTCATAGGGGGAGGAGCCAGTGCACACCAGGTGATCCTAAAGCTTTCTTTAGATGTGCCCTGTCTCCTGCGGAGCCGCTATTCCCCATGGTCCTTACGGAGTTCCCAGCATCCACTACGGACTACGAGAAATAGAATTATCGGTAAGTAAATTCTTATTTTTTTTTATGTTGCCATTATATTTGCTTTAATAATAACAAACTTGTGTATTCTTTTCTTTTTAGAGGATAAAGTCTGGGGAGAGCTTAGACGGCTGCTTCCACGTAGTAAAACTGCTTAGCAGGAAACCTAGGAGTTGGTCTCATTGTGTGGAACTTGCAAGATTAAAGTTTGAAAAGTATTTTAATCACAAGGTTGGTAAAACAAATGGCAAATAGGAATACCATTACTATAAAAAAAATACCTGCAAACCGTTGTATTTTCTGGTATGTAAAGGGACATGGTTTACCACTCATGTATAATTGTGTTTAGAGTGGATTGTAGTGTGTGTTTTGGTGGCTCAGGAATGTGAATTTGCCATAATCTTCAAATTATTAATGTTATAATGTGTCCCATCGTTTCCCATCCCCTGTTACTTCTTTAATTGAATTGTTCAGCAGCGAACTGTATAATATTGCCCTTAGTGATCCTATCTTGTTCTGTGACATTTAACATACAATAGCAGTAGTAATTAGTTATTGTTGGAACTTTCTTTGAATAGCCCTTTTCCAGTAATAGGCTTTTTTTATTTATTTTATATTCGATATGGGGGCTGGTAGTAGGGTTGGGTCTACTTTTCTAGGCATCACAATGAAGTAGCAGCCAAAAAAAAAAAAATATTTTAGAATCTAAAATCGCCTGTTATACCCCTTTCAGAGCGCCACCAATATCCAGGGTTATTGGACGTGAACGTGCAGCTACCCGGGATATTGTGCAGTCTGAAAGTGGCCAGTTGAAATAACCCGGGTCCAGCAATCTGACATTTCAACGCTGGTAGCAATCAGGATTGAACACTGCTTCAACCCTTGTCGCGGTGCAGTGTGAACAAGTGAACCGGGCCGATGTGACCTGGCATCAGTTCACTAAATAGGAAGAACAGGCGCTTGAAGATGATGTCATCTAAAAGCACTGCCTCTGCACGTGACACGGTGACGTCAGTGGCCCGGCAATAAGCCTCCAGTCTGAAAGGGATATTATTTGTCTATTATTTTGGGTATTTCTGTGTCTGTTTTGTGTTCAATTTTTGTTAGATTTACAAACCAACTGTTAGTAAATCTGGGTAATCCAAAAGCTGTCTACAGTGTGTAAAAGTAACGATGTTTGGTCAATATTCAGTTTTAGTCGAGATTCGGTTATAGAATTGGTTTTAAATTTAGTAAAGCTACTATTTGCAAATTTGAATGAAAATAAACAACAAAACCCCAAATCGTCAAAAATGTATCTTTAGTAAATATACCCCAGAGAGTCTGTAAATTTTATGTGTGTTCATCTAATGGTGCCCGTGTATGTATGGGTAGATTTCTGTTCTGACAGCGCTGTTCCGAGATCAAAAACACAGATCGGTGTACATCGATCAGCAATCTGCCTGGGAATATGCAAAAAACTGCATGTTAAAAATCCTGAACTCTCTAATTCCAATCAAATTTTGGTTGTGATCAATGAATTGAGAATTTCCAAATGTTTGATTTCCCCAATCCACCGACCCAGGGATTTATCTGATGTATGGACCCCATAAGAACAGATAGGGGGTATCCAGGGAGGTGCAATGAAACATCGGGAGTGGAAACTGTAGCTGTTCCTGATGTTTCACGGATATGTTTTTGTACAGGTTATCCAATAAGATTTCCCTAAAAAAATATATATATTTTCTCTAACGTCCTAGTGGATGCTGGGAACTCCGTAAGGACCATTGGGAATAGACGGGCTCCGCAGGAGACTGGGCACTCTAAAAGAAAGATTAGGTACTACCTGGTGTGCACTGGCTCCTCCCTCCATGCCCCTCCTCCAGACCTCAGTTAGATTTCTGTGCCCGGCCGAGCTGGATGCACACTAGGGGCTCTCCTGAGCTCCTAGAAAGAAAGTATATTTTAGGTTTTTTATTTTACAGTGAGACCTGCTGGCAACAGGCTCACTGCAACGAGGGACTAAGGGGAGAAGAAGCGAACCTACCTGCTTGCAGCTAGCTTGGGCTTCTTAGGCTACTGGACACCATTAGCTCCAGAGGGATCGACCGCAGGACCCGTCCTTGGTGTTCGTTCCCGGAGCCGCGCCGCCGTCCCCCTTACAGAGCCAGAAGCATGAAGATGGTCCGGAAAATCGGCGGCAGAAGACTTCAGTCTTCACCAAGGTAGCGCACAGCACTGCAGCTGTGCGCCATTGCTCCTCATGTACACCTCACACTCCGGTCACTGATGGGTGCAGGGCGCTGGGGGGGGGGCGCCCTGAGGGCAATATAAACACCTTGGCTGGCAAAATAATCACAATATATAGCCCCAGAGGCTATATATGTGATAAATACCCCTGCCAGAATCCATAAAAAAGCGGGAGAAAAGTCCGCGAAAAAGGGGCGGAGCTATCTCCCTCAGCACACTGGCGCCATTTTCTCTTCACAGTGCAGCTGGAAGACAGCTCCCCAGGCTCTCCCCTGTAGTTTTCAGGCTCAAAGGGTTAAAAAGAGAGGGGGGGCACTAAATTTAGGCGCAATATTGTATATACAAGCAGCTGTTGGGGAAAATTCACTCAGTTATAGTGTTAATCCCCACATTGTATAGCGCTCTGGTGTGTGCTGGCATACTCTCTCTCTGTCTCCCCAAAGGGCTTTGTGGGGTCCTGTCCTCAGTCAGAGCATTCCCTGTGTGTGTGCGGTGTGTCGGTACGGCTGTGTCGACATGTTTTGATGAGGAGGCTTATGTGGTGACGGAGCAGATGCCGATAAATGTGATGTCTCCCCCTGTGGGGCCGACACCAGAGTGGATGGATAGGTGGAAGGTATTAACCGACAGTGTCAACTCCTTACATAAAAGGCTGGATGACGTAACAGCTATGGGACAGCTGGCTTTTCAGCCCGCGCCTGCCCAGGCGTCTCAAAGGCCATCAGGGGCTCAAAAACGCCCGCTCCCTCAGATGGCAGACACAGATGTCGACACGGAGTCTGACTCCAGTGTCGACGAGGTTGAGACATATACACAATCCACTAGGAACATCCGTGACTTGATCCCGGCAATAAAAAATGTATTACACATTTCTGACATTAACCCAAGTACCACTAAAAAAGGGTTTTATGTTTGGGGAGAAAAAGCAGGCAGTGTTTTGTTCCCTCATCAGATGAGTGAATGAAGTGTGTGAAAAAGCGTGGGTTCCCCAGATAAGAAACTGGTAATTTCTAAAAAGTTACTGTTGGCGTACCCTTTCCCGCCAGAGGATAAGTTACGCTGGGAGATATCCCCTAGGGCGGATAAGGCGCTCACACGTTTGTCAAAAAAGGTGGCACTGCCGTCTTAGGATACGGCCACTTTGAAGGTACCTGTTAATAAAAAGCAGGAGGCTATCCTGAAGTCTGTATTTACACACTCAGGTACTAGACTGAGACCTGCAGATATTGCTGCTGCAGCGTGGTCTGTGACCCTGTCAAACAGGGATACTAGTTTGCTAACATAAGAGCATATTAAAGACGTCGTCTTATATATGAAGGATGCACAGAGGGATATTTTACCGGCTGGCATCCAGAATTAATGTAATGTCCATTCTGTCAGGAGGGTATTAGAGACCCGACACTGGACAGGTGATGCTGACTTTAAAAGGCACATAGATCTGCCTTATAAGGGTGAGGAATTGTTTGGGGATGGTCTCTGGGACCTCGTATCCACAGCAACAGCTGGGAAGAAAAAATTTTACCTCAGGTTTCCTCACAGCCTAAGAAAGCACTGTATTATCAGGTACAATCCTTTCGGCTTCAGAAAAGTAAGCGGGTCAAAGGCGCTTCCTTTCTGCACAGAGACAAGGGAAGAGGGAAAAAGCTGCTCCAGTCAGCCAGTTCCCAGAATCAAAATTCTTCCCCCGCTTCCTCTGAGCCCACCGCATGACGCGGGGGCTCCACAGGCGTAGCCAAGTACGGTGGGGGTCCGCCTCAAAAATTTCAGCGGTCAGTGGGCTCGCTCACAGGATCCCTGGATCCTTCAAGTAGTATCTCAGGGGTACAAGCTGGAATTCGAGATGTCTCCCCCCCGCCATTTTTTCTAAAAAATGTGCCTTGCCGACAACTCCCTCGGGCAGGGAGGCTGTGCTAGAGGCAATTCACAAGCTGTATTCCCAGCAGGTGATAGTCAAGGTGCCCCTACTTCAACAAGGAGGGGGTTACTATTCCACACTGTTTGTGGTACCGAAACCGGACGGTTCGGTGAGACCCATTTTAAATTTGAAATCCTTGAACACATACATAAAAAAATTCAAGTTCAAGATGGAATCGCTCAGGGCGGTTATTGCAAGCCTGGACGAGGGGGATTACATGGTATCCCTGGACATCAAGGATGCTTACCTGCATGTCCCCATTTCTCTAACGTCCTAAGTGGATGCTGGGGACTCCGTAAAGACCATGGGGAATAGCGGCTCCGCAGGAGACTGGGCACATCTAAAGAAAGCTTTAGGACTATCTGGTGTGCACTGGCTCCTCCCCCTATGACCCTCCTCCAAGCCTTAGTTAGATCTCTGTGCCCGAACGAGAAGGGTGCACACTAGGGGCTCTCCTGAGCTTCTTAGTGAAAGTTTTAGATTAGGTTTTTTATTTTCAGTGAGACCTGCTGGCAACAGGCTCACTGCATCGAGGGACTAAGGGGAGAAGAAGCGAACTCACCTGCGTGCAGAGTGGATTGGGCTTCTTAGGCTACTGGACATTAGCTCCAGAGGGACGATCACAGGCCCAGCTTGGATGGGTCCCAGAGCCGCGCCGCCGGCCCCCTTACAGAGCCAGAAGGCAGAAGAGGTCCGGAAAATCGGCGGCAGAAGACGTCCTGTCTTCAACAAGGTAGCGCACAGCTCTCAGCACACTTCACACTTCGGTCACTGAGTGTGCAGGGCGCTGGGGGGGGGCGCCCTGAGACGCAATAAAAACACCTTGGATGGCAAAAAAAATGCATCACATATAGCTCCTGGGCTATATGGATGCATTTAACCCCTGCCAGAATCCATAAAAAAGCAGGAGAAAAGTCCGCAAAAAAGGGGCGGAGCCTATCTCCTCAGCACACTGGCGCCATTTTCCCTCACAGCTCCGTTGGAGGGAAGCTCCCTGTCTCTCCCCTGCAGTCACTACACTACAGAAAGGGTTAAAAAAAAGAGAGGGGGGCACTAATTAGGCGCAGTATTAACTATACAGCAGCTATAAGGGGAAAAACACTTATATAAGGTTATCCCTGTATATATATAGCGCTCTGGTGTGTGCTGGCAAACTCTCCCTCTGTCTCCCCAAAGGGCTAGTGGGGTCCTGTCCTCTATCAGAGCATTCCCTGTGTGTGTGTTGTATGTCGGTACTTTTGTGTCGACATGTATGAGGAGAAAAATGATGTGGAGACGGAGCAGATTGCCTGTAATAGTGATGTCACCCCCTAGGGGGTCGACACCTGAGTGGATGAACTGTTGGAAGGAATTACGTGACAGTGTCAGCTCTGTATAAAAGACAGTGGTTGACATGAGACAGCCGGCTACTCAGCTTGTGCCTGTCCAGACGTCTCATAGGCCGTCAGGGGCTCTAAAGCGCCCGTTACCTCAGATGGCAGATATAGACGCCGACACGGATACTGACTCCAGTGTCGACGGTGAAGAGACGAATGTGACTTCCAGTAGGGCCACACGTTACATGATTGAGGCAATGAAAAATGTTTTACACATTTCTGATAATACGAGTACCACCAAAAAAGGGGTATTATGTTCGGTGAGGAAAAACTACCTGTAGTTTTCCTGAATCTGAGAAATTAAATGAGGTGTGTGATGATGCGTGGGTTTCCCCCGATAACAACGGATATTTTCTAAAATGTTATTGGCATTATATCCTTTCCCGCCAGAGGTTAGGGTGCGTTGGGAAACACCCCCTAGGGGGGATAAAGCGCTCACACGCTTGTAAAGGCTCTACCTTCGCCTGAGATGGCCGCCCTTAAGGATCCTGCTGATAGAAAGCAGGAGGGTATCCTAAAAGGTATTTACACACATACTGGTGTTATACTGTGACCAGCAATCGCCTCAGCCTGGATGTGCAGTGCTGGGTTGGCGTGGTCGGATTCCCTGACTGAAAATATTGATACCCTAGATAGGGACAGTATATTTTTGCCTATAGAGCATTTAAAAGATGCATTTTTATATATGCGTGATGCACAGCGGAATATTTGCCGACTGGCATCAAGTCTAAGCGCGTTGTCCATTTCTACCAGTAGAGGGTTATGGACACGTCAGTGGTCAGGTGATGCGTATTCCAAACGGCATTTGGAAGTATTGCTTTATTAAGGGAGGAGTTATTTGGGGTCGGTCTTTCAGACCTGGTGGCGACGGCAACAGCTGGGAATTCCACGTTTGTACCCCAGGTCGCCTCTCAACATGAGAAGACGCCGTATTATCAGGCGCAGTCTTTTCGTGGAAAAGCGGGCAAAAGGTTCCTCATTTCTGCCCCGTGACAGAGGGAGAGGAAAAAGGCTGCAGAAATCAGCCAGTTCCCAGGAACAGAAACCCTCTCCCGCCTCTGCCAAGCCCTCAGTATACGCTGGGGCTTTACAAGCAGAATCAGGCACGGTGGGGGGCCCGTCTCAATGAATTTCAGCGCGCAGTGAGCTCACTCGCAAGTAGACCCCTGGATCCTTCAGGTGATATCTCAGGGGTACAAATTAGAATTCGAGACGTCTCCCCCTCGCCGTTTCCTAAAGTCGGCTTTACCGATGTCTCCTTCTGACAGGGAGACAGTTTTGGAAGCCATTCACATGCTGTATTCCCAGCAGGTGATGATCAAGATACCCCTCCTGCAACAGGGAACGGGGTATTATTCCACACTGTTGTGGTACCGAAGCCGGACGGCTCGGTGAGACCGATTCTAAATCTAAAATCTTTGAACACTTACGTACAGAGGTTCAAATTCAAGATTGAGTCACTCAGAGCAGTGATTGCGAACCTGGAAGAAGGGGACTACATGATGTCTCGGGACATCAAGGATGCTTACCTTCATGTCAAAATTTACCCTTCTCACCAAGGGTACCTCAGGTTTATGGTACAGAACTGTCACTATCAGTTCAGACGCTGCCGTATGGATGGTACACGGCACCCCGGGTCTTTACCAAGGTAATGGCCGAAATGATGATACTCCTTCGAAGGAAGTGAATTTTAGTTATCCCTTCCTTGGACAATTCCCTGATAAGGGTAAGATCCAGGGAACAGTTGGAGGTCGGTGTAGCACTATCTCAGGTAGTGTTGCGGCAGCACGATTGGATTCTCAATATTCCAAAATCGCACCTGGTTCCGACGACGTGTCTTCTGTTCCTAGGGATGATTCTGGACACAGTCCAGAAAAAGGTGTTTCTCCCGGAGGAGAAAGCCAGGGAGTTATCCGAGCTAGTCAGGAACCTCCTAAAACCGAGCCAAGTCTCAGTGCATCAATGCACAAGGGTTCTGGGTAAAATGGTGGCTTCCTACGAAGCAATCCCATTCGGCAGATTCCACGCAAGAACTTTCCAGTGGGACCTGCTGGACAAATGGTCCGGATCGCATCTTCAGATGCATTAGCGGATAACCCTGTCACCAAGGACAAGGGTGTCCCTCCTGTGGTGGTTGCAGAGTGCTCATCTTCTAGAGGGCCGCAGATTAGGCATTCAGGACTGGGTCCTGGTGACCACGGATGCCAGCCTGCGAGGCTGGGGAGCAGTCACACAGGGAAGGAATATCCAGGGCTTATGGTCAAGCCTGGAGACATCACTTCACATAAATATCCTGAAGCTAAGGGACATTTACAATGCTCTAAGCTTAGCAAGACCTCTGCTTCAAGGTCAGCCGGTGTTGATCCAGTCGGACAACATCACGGCAGTCACCCACGTAAACAGACAGGGTGGCACAAGAAGCAGGAGGGCAAGGGCAGAAGCTGCAAGGATTCTTCGCTGGGCGGAAAATCATGTGATAGCACTGTCAGCAGTATTCATTCCGGGAGTGGACAACTGGGAAGCAGACTTCCTCAGCACGACCTCCACCCGGGAGAGTGGGGACTTCACCCAGAAGTCTTCCACATGATTAAAAACTCGACACGTATTGCGCCAGGTCCAGGGACCCTCAGGCAATAAGCTGTAGACGCTCTGGTAACACCGTGGGTGTACCAGTCAGGGTATGTGTTCCCTCCTCTGCCTCTCATATCCAAGGTACTGAGATTGATAAGATGGAGAGGAGTAAGCACTATATTCGTGGTTCCGGATTGGCCAAGAAGGACTTGGTAACCGGAACTTCAAGAGATGCTCACGGAGGATCCGTGGCCTCTACCTCTAAGAAGGGACCTGCTCCAGCAAGGACCCTGTCTGTTCCAAGACTTACCGCTGCTGCGTTTGACGGCATGGCGGTTGAACGCCGGATCCTGAAGGAAAAAAGGCATTCCGGATGAAGTCATCCCTATCCTGATCAAAGCCAGGAAGGATGTAACCGCAAAAACATTATCACCGCAATTGGCGAAAATATGTTGCGTGGTGCGAGGCCAGTAAGGCCCGACGGAGGAAATTCAACTGGGTCGATTCCTACATTTCCTGCAAACAGGAGTGTCTATGGGCCTGAAATTGGGGTCCATTAAGGTTCAAATTTCGGCCCTGTCAATTTTCTTCCAAAAAGAACTAGCTTCAGTCCCTGAAGTTCAGACGTTTGTAAAAGGGGTACTGCATATACAGCCTCCTTTTGTGCCTCCAGGGGCACTTTGGGATCTCAATGTAGTTTTGGGTTCCAAAAGTCACATTGGTTTGAACCACTTAAATCTGTGGAGTTAAAATATCTCACATGGAAAGTGGTCATGCTGTTGGTCCTGGCCTGGGCCAGGCGCGTGTCAGAATTGGCGGCTTTATCCTGAAAAAGCCCTTATCTGATTTTCCATTCGGACAGGGCGGAATTGAGGACTCGTCCTCAGTTTCTCCCCAAGGTGGTTTCAGCGTCTCACCTGAACCAACCTATTGGTGGTGCCTGCGGCTACTAGGGACTTGGAGGCCTCCAAGTTGCTAGACGTTGTCAGTGCCCTGAAAATATATGTTTCTAGGACGGCTGGAGTCAGGAAATCTGACTCGCTGTTTATCCTGTGTGCACCCAACAAGCTGGGTGCTCCTGCTTCTAAGCAGACTATTGCTCGTTGGATTTGTAGTACAATTCAGCTTGCACATTCTGTGGCAGGCCTGCCACAGCCAAAAATCTGTAAATGCCCACTCCACAAGGAAGGTGGGCTCATCTTGGGCGGCTGCCCGAGGGGTCTCGGCTTTACAACTTTGCCGAGCAGCTACTTGGTCAGGAGCAAATAAGTTTGTAAAATTCTACAAAATTGATATCCTGGCTGAGGAGGACCTGGAGTTCTCTCATTTGGTGCTGCAGAGTCATCCGCACTCTCCCGCCCGTTTGGGAGCTTTGGTATAATCCCCATGGTCCTTACGGAGTCCCCAGCATCCACTTAGGACGTTAGAGAAAATAAGAATTTACTTACCGATAATTCTATTTCTCATAGTCCGTAGTGGATGCTGGGCGCCCATCCCAAGTGCGGATTGTCTGCAATACTTGTACATAGTTATTGTTACAAAAATCGGGTTATTATTGTTGTCAGCCATCTTTCAGAGGCTCCTCTGTTATCATGCTGTTAACTGGGTTCAGATCACAGGTTATACGGTGTGATTGGTGTGGCTGGTATGAGTCTTACCCGGGATTCAAAATCCTTCCTTATTGTGTACGCTCGTCCGGGCACAGTATCCTAACTGAGGCTTGGAGGAGGGTCATAGGGGGAGGAGCCAGTGCACACCAGATAGTCCTAAAGCTTTCTTTAGATGTGCCCAGTCTCCTGCGGAGCCGCTATTCCCCATGGTCCTTACGGAGTCCCCAGCATCCACTACGGACTATGAGAAATAGAATTATCGGTAAGTAAATTCTTATTTTACCATCCTCCCCAGGAGTACCTCAGGTTTGTGGTACAGGATTGCCATTACCAATTCCAGACACTGCCGTTTGGACTGTCCACGGCACCGAGGGTGTTTACCAAGGTAATGGCAGAAATGATGATACTCCTTCGAAAAAAGGGAGTTTTAATTATCCCGTACTTGGACGTTCTCCTTATAAGGGCGAGGTCCAAGGAGCAGTTGTTGGTCGGAGTAGCACTATCTCGGGAAGTGCTACAACAGCACGGATGGATTCTAAACATTCCACAGCTGGTTCCTTCCACACGCCTACTGTTCCTGGGGATGGTTCTGGACACAGAACAGAAAAAAGTGTTTCTCCCGGAGGAGAAAGCCAAGGAGCTGTCATCTCTAGTCAGAGACCTCCTGAAACCAATACAGGTATCGGTGCATCACTGCACACGAATCCTCGGAAAAATGGTAGCTCCATACGAAGCAATTCCATTCGGCAGGTTCCATGCAAGAACCTTATAGTGGGACCTCTTGGACAAGTGGTCGGGATCGCATCTTCAGATGCATCGGCTGATAACCCTGTCTCCAAGGACCAGGGTGTCTCTGCTGTGGTGGCTGCAGAGTGCTCTTCTTCTAGAGGGCCGCAGATTCGGCATACAGGACTGGGTCCTGGTGACCACGGATGCCAGCCTTCGAGGCTGGGGGGCAGTCACACAGGGAAGAAATTTCCAAGGACTTTGGTCAAGTCAGGAGTCGTCCCTACACATAAATATTCTGGAACTGAGGGCCATTTACAATGCCCTAAGTCAGGCAAGGCCCCTGCTTCAAAACCAGCCGGTACTGATCCAATCAGACAACATAACGGCAGTCGCCCATGTAAACCGACAGGGCGGCACAAGAAGCAGGATGGCGATGGCAGAAGCCACAAGGATTCTCCGATGGGCGGAAAATCACGTCTTAGCACTGTCAGCAGTGTTCATTCCGGGAGTGGACAACTGGGAAGCAGACTTCCTCAGCAGACGCGACCTACACCCGGGAGAGTGGGGACTTCATCCAGAAGTCTTCCAACTGTTGGTAAACCGTTGGGAAAGGCCACAGGTGGACATGATGGCGTCCCGCCTCAACAAAAAGCTAAAGAGATATTGCGCCAGGTCAAGGGACCCTCAGGCGATAGCTGTGGACGCTCTAGTGACACCGTGGGTGTACCAGTCGGTTTATGTGTTCCCTCCTCTGCCTCTCATACCAAAGGTACTGAGAATAATAAGTAGGCGAGGAGTAAGAACGATACTCGTGGTTCCGGATTGGCCAAGAAGAGCTTGGTACCCAGAACTTCAAGAAATGATATCAGAGGACCCATGGCCTCTACCGCTCAGACAGGATCTGCTACAGCAGGGGCTCTGTCTGTTCCAAGACTTATCGCGGCTGCGTTGACGGCATGGCGGTTGAATTCCGGATCCTAAAGGAAAAGGGCATTCCGGAGGAAGTCATTCCTACGCTGATAAAAGCTAGGAAAGAAGTAACCGCAAACCATTATCACCGTATTTGGCGAAAATATGTTGCGTGATGTGAGGCCAGGAAGGCCCCTACTGAGGAATTTCAGCTGGGTCGTTTTCTGCACTTCCTACAGTCGGGAGTGACTATGGGCCTAAAATTGGGTTCCATTAAGATCCAGATTTCGGCTCTGTCGATTTTCTTCCAGAAAGAACTGGCTTCACTGCCTGAAGTTCAGACATTTGTAAAGGGAGTGTTACATGTTCAGCCCCCTTTTGTGCCTCCTATGGCACCTTGGGATTTCAACGTGGTGTTGAGTTTCCTGAAATCACATTGGTTTGAGCCACTTAAAACTGTGGATTTGAAATATCTCACGTGGAAAAGTGGTCATGTTATTGGCTTCGGCCAGGCGTGTGTCAGAATTGGCGGCTTTGTCATGTAAAAGCCCTTATCTGATTTTCCATATGGATAGGGCAGAATTGAGGACTCGGCCCCAGTTTCTCCCTAAGGTGGTATCAGCTTTTCACTTGAACCAACCTATTGTAGTGCCTGCGGCTACTAGGGACTTGGAAGATTCCAAGTTACTGGACGTAGTCAGGGCCTTGAAAATTTATGTTTCCAGGACGGCTGGAGTCAGGAAAACTGACTCGCTTTTTATCCTGTATGCACCCAACAAACTAGGTGCTCCTGCTTCTAAGCAGACTATTGCTCGCTGGATTTGTAGCACAATTCAGCTGGCGCATTCTGCGGCTGGATTGCCGCATCCTAAATCAGTAAAAGCCCATTCCACAAGGAAAGTGGGCTCATCTTGGGCGGCTGCCCGAGGGGTCTCGGCTTTACAAATTTGCCGAGCTGCAACTTGGTCAGGGGCAAACACGTTTGCTAAATTTTACAAATTTGATACCCTGGCTGAGGAGGACCTGGAGTTCTCTCATTCGGTGCTGCAGAGTCATCCGCACTCTCCCGCCCGTTTGGGAGCTTTGGTATAATCCCCATGGTCCTTACGGAGTTCCCAGCATCCACTAGGACATCGGAGAAAATAAGATTTTACTCACCGGTAAATCTATTTCTCGTAGTCCGTAGTGGATGCTGGGCGCCCATCCCAAGTGCGGATTGTCTGCAATACTTGTATATAGTTATTGCCTAACTAAAGGGTTATTGTTGAGCCATCTGTTGAGAGGCTCAGTTATATTTCATACTGTTAACTGGGTATAGTATCACGAGTTATACGGTGTGGCTAGTATGAGTCTTACCCAGGATTCAAAATCCTTCCTTATCGTGTCAGCTCTTCCGGGCACAGTGTCCTAACTGAGGTCTGGAGGAGGGGCATGGAGGGAGGAGCCAGTGCACACCAGATAGTACCTAATCTTTCTTTTAGAGTGCCCAGTCTCCTGCGGAGCCCGTCTATTCCCCATGGTCCTTACGGAGTGCCCAGCATCCACTACGGACTACGAGAAATAGATTTACCGGTGATTAAAATCTTATTTTATTTTTCCATTTTTTTCCATTGTTTTCTTGCCACAATACATTTGAGTGATGGCTGCAGTAATAATATTTCAAGCTCTATTAACCCTTTTTTTCCCCTACTTGTTTATTCCATTTTTGTTTTTCTTTACATTAGGCTCAGCAACTATTACATTCATTCCCCCTGGATACACAGTTAAAAGATGGAAGTGAGTAAATGCTGAAAACTCGTTGACAATACATGATGATTGTCATTGCTGTAAATTACCTGTTTGTTTGTTTGTTTGTTTGTTTTTATTGCTACTTGTAGTTATTTATAGTAATAATACCATTTCTGACTATAATAATATGTGCCACAATGTCTCATTTATTGAGCGTCCCATTTCACCACAGCTGTCTTTTCCCAACTTTGAAACGTTAAAACACTCCCGTGAAACTCATTGGGCGGTATTCAAATGATATATAACACACAATCTCCTTTCTACAGTGATCCCCGTTATCTCTCATATTGCGCCATAGTTATCAGTTTTAGCTGTGTACATGGTTGGGTGCCTCGCTACCCCGCGGGTAGCGAACTGAAATGATGATACAATGCCCATCAGCAGAAACAGAACGGGTTTGGAAGGTGGAAAGAATTGAATGCTGCACATTGTGTTAAGAGTTCCTGAATCCTTCTGCAGCTCCTTAAACAGTTTTTGTTCCATCATACAGATGTGTCTGCATACATCTTTGCTGCAGTAACACCAAACAACCCCTCTTGGCGTGCCAGGTCCCATCAGACTAATAGCGTCGGGCGTCTTTCTTTGACGAAAATGCGTCTTAAACACAATGTAGCACGCACAAGGAGACTCTGCTGGTTTATTTGATAAGCAACATTTATATATCAGTGTGTTACGGAGAATGAAACTGCATATGAAGTGCTGTGATGCAGCGGCCATGGCTTTTTACCATGCCGAGTTCTGTTAAGTTTCATATACAGACTCAGCCGCACACAGATATGTGTTACATATCAGATTAATCAGCAAAGTCACCTGCTGTGTCCCAGCCAAATTGCGTTGCATCTTAGACACATTTTTGTCGCATAAAGACACTAGCAGATTTACACAGGACCTTGCGGCTCACTCCTACTAGGGATCTCCCACTGCATGGCGTATTGAGAACACATCTGTATGCTTCCCATATCCCTCTACATTGTATGCTATACCAATTACAGATGGAGCGTCCCTTATCGTTGCAGTTTCTCTGCCTAAACAGAATATTTGTCACACCTTAGCTGTAGCTCAGGTTGTTGAGTTGTTGCACGGAGAGGCTCGTTGAGGTGCAACAACATACACAGCATGCAATACACATATTCACCACTGGGTGGCTAATGCTCCACTAATCCAGTACTGTAGAGCGAATATCGGTGGATGGATACACAGTACACTACAGTAATTGTACTGTAATATTGTACTCTTAGCAAGCTCTGGCAAATGGCCAGTGACAACTTTAATGTTACACACAAAAATCAACGGTAACACGGAGAGAGTCAATCAGGAACTTGAAGTGTATAGCATACTGTAAATAAAAGGATGCTGTAGAAAATATATTCTCTATTGGGACAAAAAAAATAAATCAATAAATAAAAATAGTGTGTACAGACGCAAACTTATTTGGTAAAGCAATGGTCCATTGCTCAGTCTCCTGAAGATAAGACTAATAATTTGAAAATTCACACTTGTATATTTGTGTACTAAGTAGCAGCTAGAGTTTTTTCTAATTTTGACTGTACATCTATGTGCATGTCTGAGATATACAAAGTATGACCAGACTTGTTTTGGCAAAATTAGAAAAAACTGGACGCTAATCTATACACAGATGTACAATACAAGTGTGTCCTTTGCGGGAATCGAACCCTAGCTCACGGGCATTGCAAGCATCGGTGATACCACCATGCTAAGCTGTGTAGAACTCTGAACTGTGCTTTTCTTTGTGTGCATTGGAGACGCTGAGCCAATCTACAGACGTGTCCTTAAACAACTTTGCTGTAGTCACTCTAAACAGCCCTTGAAGTCACACCATACCGCCGCGGGACTCGGTAGCACCGATTGTCTTTGTTTATAATTTTTTCAGCGAAAAGGCGTTTTAGACGCAAATAATATAATGGTGTCGTTTTTTGCCATAAATGCATTTTAGATGCATCGCTATATGAATAGGACGCACAAGCAGCTTCTGCTGATTAAAATGATACGCAGCATGCATATCTGTGCATATTCATATTCTGTGTGTGACTGAGACTGTATTTGCATACAAAATGCTCTGCTACAGTGTTTTCCTGGAAAACAATGTAACATTTAATTTCGGAATGCAGATAGAGCAGCTATTACACTCTGCGAAGTACAGTAAACTCAGTCTCATAAAGAAAACACTCTCATATTTTGAAAAGTCACTTTTTTTTGTAATTTTGGCTGAATATGTGTGTTTATGTCTGACACTGTATACAAAGTATGACAGAACTTCTTTTGTCAAAATTAGAAAAAAAACCGTGGATGATGATTTTTACACAAATGTACAATACATGTGTGTCCTTTGCGGGAATTACCACTAGTGTTCCTTCTAGGATTCAAATAGGGCAGAGCGCCGGACTCCGGGGGCATATTGGCGCGCGCGTGGGCGAAATGGGGGCGTGGCCATGCAAACATCATTTTAGTGGGCGGTGCGGCCCACAGACGTTGCTATAGGGGGCGTCTGTGGCCGGCGACATCACTGTTAGGGGCGTGCCCAGCACCAACGGAGGTGCTGGGCTTCCCCCAGCTCTCTCCCATAGCGTAAATGGATTCCATGTGCACGGCATCTTTACACGCTGGAAGGGCAGGAAGCGGGCGGCTGTTCTAGCAGGGCGCCGCAGAAGGGGAAGGGTGGATTTAGCCTTAAAAAATCAAGCAGGGCGCGGCGCCCTGCTAAAACAGACTAGCGTGAACACTAACCACTATGCCAAGAGAGCTATGAAGACAGGTGACTTGACACCTGCAGTGACTTGGTGATGTTTCTCATTGTAATTTATTTTTATTTTTTTTATTATAGTGCTGTGTGTCCCAAATCGATTGCTGATTGTAGTGAATTTTTTTTGGTTTTGTTAGCGCGAACTGTGCTTTTCTTTGTGTGCATTGGAGACGCTGAGCCAATCTACAGACGTGTCATCTTACATCCTTGCTGCAGTCACGCTAAACAGAACTTGAAGTCACACCATGCCAGCAGCAGGACTCGGTAGCGCTGATCGTGGGTTTTGTTTTTTTTGTTTTTTGGGACACTGAGAGGTCTTCATGGTGGGTTATAGATGGCGGCTAAGTGGAGCCGGCACTTTAAATTCTTTAGAACTGTGACTGGCTCCTCCCGAAAATTCACCTTAGATGCAAAGTAATGTAACAGGACACACAAACAGCCTCTGCTGATTAAAATGATATTCAGCATGCCTATATTCTGTGTGTAATAGTGGCTCTATCTGCATAAGAAATAAAATGTTGGTGTTTTCCAGCAGAGCATTTTGTATACAAATACAGTCGCAGTCACACTCAGAATATAGGCATGCTACATATCATTTGAATCAGCAGAATCTGCTTGTGCGTCCTATTACATTACTTTGCGCTTAAGATGCATTTTTCACCTGGAAAAAAAAAGCAAAAAAACCACGATCAGTGCTACCGGGTCCCGCTGCAGCATGGTGTGACTTAAAGGGCTATTTAGCGTGACTGCAGCAAGGATGTAAGAAGACACGTCTGTAAGATGTATTTACAGCAAGAAAAGGCACCCGACATTAGCAGAGCTGCCCGGAAAATGATGGCTCACCCAGAAGCCACAGAAGGCTTGGTGTGAGTGAGCCATCATTTGCTGGGCAGCTCTGCTAACCTCATACACGCGCAGTGGTGATTTTTAAAAGCGACATCTGGTGGATGATCACTGGTATTACACTGACTAGTAACCCCATACGCTCCTCTAAGCGCTATGCGCCACCCTGCGCCAAAACATGCTGCCTTGCGACCAGACTACGACTTATCAGGACAAAGCCATAGACGGTATAGATGAGTGAGGCTCCATCTGTACATTAGTTTGTAAATGTATGCATACTGTATATGCTCTGTAGTTTTAGTAATATTCCCCATCTGTAGAGTTCTGAAAGATGAAGAATCATGAATGTTTCTAAATAGATGATTATATCACTTGTATAGTAGATGTCTTATGTTGGTTTTCCTCTCAGGTTTATTTTGGCAGTCCCCAAAGCGACCACCTACTTCATTAAATTTTGATACAAACGACCCATTGTAAGTATTATTTCTCCAGCTAACATAATTTCATTAATACATGTGTGTCCGATTCCAATCCAAGTATCCCCAACATGTCATATTTTCAGTCTTTGTGGAGCATGTGGAATAATAACTAACCCAGCAAAATACATGAAATCACTTGTGCATGATTAAAATAATTCTCAAAACATAACCTGCTTGAGGTACTTCAAGACTGGCTTTGAAAGCCCCAAAGGAATGTAAATAACTTTGACACAAGTATTTAACTTTCTTGCTATCCATATTGGGTAGTTTGGTCATAAATTAACACTGGGGGGGAGGGGGTATTCAATTAGCCACATTTTTTTCCCATGAAAATGTCTGTTTGCGGGTATGCGTGCTCCAGTTTTTCGACCTATTCAATTCCAAACAGATTTCATGTGAATAGTCTTGCTGTGAAAATGGGGAAATCAGCCTATACCCCAAAAAATGCTAAACTAATATAGGATAACAGTAGATAAGTGTATAGAGATCACAATAAAGAGTTTTAGGGGACTTCAGTTGTGTGAAATGGCTGTTATATGCATTTTTATTTTCTATAAAAAAAAAAATGATAGAAAGCAAGCTTGGAAACAGATTACTCCCACCTGCAAGCCTAAAAACACCTGTCCCACTCATAAAGCACCCCATTATACCTGTCCTATACCTTGAACCCCAATTTCCATCACTTTGTACTTTTTCGCCCCAAAAATTACATGTCAGTATTGGTCTATTACAAATAATAAAAAAAACGTCAACATACCTAATTAGTCATTAAGGATGGGGGGGGGGGGGGGGGGGGAGAGGAAGGTCGGGTCACAGGGGTTCTGTACCATAGCCAAACATTTTCACCTTAAAATAGGGATTTTTTCCAACTTTTCACCTGCTCAGAGTAGGTGAAGTGAAATTATCACCAATAAATTTTCCCGGATAATTGAATAGGCTGTAATCGCGGTTTGCGGGAAAAGTCAGGTTTTTTTGCTTGAAAAGTTTGTTATTGCAGCTAATAGAATACTCCCCTGTATTTGTACTAATGCTTTGTTTTTTGTGTCCAGGAATTTCAGCTTTATACTTAGTGCTGCTAAATTATATGCAGAAGTGTACAGCATCCAGTTCACTGAAAAGGTAAGGAATGTAAATCATTCATTTATGATTGCCTTGCAGAATGAAACCATAAATATGACAACTGCCAGCTAATGTAAGGACAGAGTTACCTTATATTTAAAGCAACATGCACACTGAATTATGCATTGCTCTATTGAATATCTGCCGGCTTATATAAATACTTACACAAATATACAGTATAACTGAAATTCCAGGGTCCGTTAGAACTGAATATGTTTGAGATGATACGTTGTGGTTTGTGGAGGGAGTTTTTCTACACTCGTCTTATTTCCAGTCCATAATCCAATTAAAGGACACTACAGTCAGTATCTGTAAATCGGCGTGTATTGACTGGTAACAGAAAACAATAGTTTGCACTCAAATGCATAGCAAATATGATTGTATTTCTCTGACGTCCTAGTGGATGCTGGGAACTTCGAAAGGACCATGGGGAATAGCGGCTCCGCAGGAGACTGGGCACAACTAAAGAAAGCTTTTAGGTCACCTGGTGTGCACTGGCTCCTCCCACTATGACCCTCCTCCAAGCCTCAGTTAGATTTTGTGCCCGGCCGAGGTTGGATGCACACTAGGGGCTCTCCTGAGCTTCTAAAAAGAAAGTATATAATTAGGTTTTTTATTTTACAGTGAGACCTGCTGGCAACAGGCTCACTGCAGCGAGGGACTAAGGGGAGAAGAAGCGAACCTACCTGCTTGCAGCTAGCTTGGGCTTCTTAGGCTACTGGACACCATTAGCTCCAGAGGGATCGACCGCATGGAACTGGCCTTGGTGTTTGGTCCCGGAGCCGCGCCGCCGTCCCCCTTACAGAGCCAGAAGCAAGAAGAGGTCCGGAAAATCGGCGGCAGAAGACATCAGTCTTCACCAAGGTAGCGCACAGCACTGCAGCTGTGCGCCATTGCTCCTCATACACACTTCACACTCCGGTCACTGAGGGTGCAGGGCGCTAGGGGGGGGCGCCCTGAGCAGCAATAAAAACACCTTGGCTGGCAAAAATACCACAATATATAGCCCCAGAGGCTATATATGTGATAATTACCCCTGCCAGAATCCATAAAAAAGCGGGAGAAAAGTCTGCGAAAAAGGGGCGGAGCTATCTCCTTCAGCACACTGGCGCCATTTCTCCCTCACAGCTCCGCTGGAAGGAAGCTCCCTGGCTCTCCCCTGCAGTCTACACTACAGAAAAGGGTAAAAAAGAGAGGGGGGGCACTAAATTTAGGCGCAGTATATATAACAGCAGCTATAGGGGACATAATTCAGTTAGTGCCTGCATTATATAGCGCTTTGGTGTGTGCTGGCATACTCTCACTCTGTCTCCCCAAAGGGCTTTTGTGGGTCCTGTCCTCTGTTAGAGCATTCCCTGTGTGTGTGCGGTGTGTCGGTACGGCTGTGTCGACATGTTTGATGAGGATAATGATGTGGAGGCGGAGCAGATGCCTATAGAAGGGATGTCACCCCCTGCGGGGCAGACACCTGAGTGGATGGACTTATGGAAGGAATTGCGTGCACGTGTCGACTCCTTACACAAAAAATTTGACGACATGTCAAATGCGGGACAGCCGGCTTCTCAGCTCGTGCCTGTCCAGGCGTCTCAAAGGCCATCGGGGGCTCTAAAACGCCCGCTACCTCAGATGGCAGACGCGGATGTCGACACGGATACTGACACCAGTGTCGACGACGATGAGTCTAGTCTAATGTCCACTAAGGCCATTCGTTGCATGATTGAAGCAATGAAAGAGGTGTTACAAATTTCTGATATAAACCCAGGTACCACTAAAAAGGGTATTATGTTTGGGGAGAAAAAACTACCAGTAGTTTTTCCCCCATCAGAAGAATTAAATGAAGTGTGTGAAGAAGCGTGGGCTTTCCCTGATAAAAGATTGGTAATCTCTAAGAAGTTACTAATGGCGTTCCCTTTCCTGCCAGAGGATAGGTCACGTTGGGAGACACCCCCTAGGGTGGATAAAGCGCTCACACGTTTGTCTAAAAAGGTGGCACTACCGTCTCCGGATACGGCCGCCCTCAAGGAACCTGCTGATAGAAAGCAGGAGGCGATCCTGAAGTCTGTATATACACACTCAGGCATTATACTTAGACCAGCTATTGCGTCAGCATGGATGTGCAGTGCTGTCGCTGCGTGGTCAGATTCCCTGTCAGAAAATATTGACACCCTAGACAGGGACACTATTTTGCTAACCATAGAGCATATAAAAGACTCAGTCTTATACATGAGAGATGCACAGAGGGAGATCTGCCGGCTGGCATCTAAAATAAGTGCATTGTCCATTTCTGCTAGGAGAGGCTTATGGACTCGCCAGTGGACAGGGGATGCAGATTCAAAAAGGCACATGGAAGTTTTGCCTTATAAGGGTGAGGAGTTATTTGGGGATGGTCTCTCGGACCTAGTTTCCACAGCAACTGCTGGGAAGTCAGCATTTTTACCCCATGTTCCCTCACAGCCTAAAAAGGCGCCGTTTTATCAGGTACAGTCCTTTCGGACTCAGAAAAACAGGCGTGGAAAAGGCGGGTCCTTTCTGTCCAGAGGCAGAGGTAGGGGAAAAAGGCTGCAACAAACAGCAGGTTCCCAGGAGCAAAAGTCCTCCCCCGCTTCTTCCAAGTCCGCCGCATGACGGTGGGGCTCCACAGGCGGAGCCAGGTACGGTGGGGGGCCGCCTCAAAAATTTCAGCGATCAGTGGGCTCGCTCACAGGTGGATCCCTGGATCCTGCAAATAGTATCTCAAGGGTACAAACTGGAATTCGAGACGTCTCCACCCCACCGGTTCCTAAAATCTGTCTTGCCGATTACTCCTTCAGACAGGGAGGCTGTGCTAGCGGCAATTCACAAGCTGTATTCCCAGCAGGTGATAATCAAGGTGCCCCTACTTCAACAAGGACGGGGTTACTATTCCACACTGTTTGTGGTACCGAAACCGGACGGTTCGGTAAGACCCATTTTAAATTTGAAATCCTTGAACACATACATAAAAAAATTCAAGTTCAAGATGGAATCGCTCAGGGCGGTTATTGCAAGCCTGGACGAGGGGGATTACATGGTATCCCTGGACATCAAGGATGCTTACCTGCATGTCCCCATTTACTATCCTCACCAGGAGTACCTCAGATTTGTGGTACAGGATTGCCATTACCAAAGCCAGACGCTGCCGTTTGGATTCTCCACGGCACCAAGGGTGTTTACCAAGGTAATGGCGGAAATGATGATACTCCTTCGAAGAAAGGGAGTTTTAATTATCCCGTACTTGGACGATCTCCTAATAAAGGCGAGGTCCAAGGAGCAGTTGTTGGTGGGAGTAGCACTATCTCTGGAGGTGCTACACCAGCACGGTTGGATTCTGAATATTCCAAAATCACAGCTGGTTCCGACGACACGTCTACTGTTCCTGGGTATGATTCTGGATACAGTCCAGAAAAAAGTGTTTCTCCCGGAGGAGAAAGCCAAGGAGCTGTCATCTCTAGTCAGAGACCTCCTGAAACCAAAACAGGTATCGGTGCATCACTGCACGCGGGTCCTGGGAAAGATGGTGGCTTCTTACGAAGCAATTCCTTTCGGCAGGTTCCATGCCAGAATCTTTCAGTGGGACCGGTTGGACCAATGGTCCGGATCGCATCTTCAGATGCATCGCCTAATAACCCTGTCTCCAAGAACCAGGGTGTCTCTGCTGTGGTGGCTGCAGAGTGCTCATCTTCTAGAGGGCCGCAGATTCGGCATACAGGACTGGGTCCTGGTGACCATGGATGCCAGCCTTCGAGGCTGGGGGGCAGTCACACAGGGAAGAAACTTCCAAGGACTATGGTCGAGTCAGGAGACTTCCCTACACATAAATATTCTGGAACTAAGGGCCATTTACAATGCCCTAAGTCAGGCAAAATCCCTGCTTCTACACCAGCCGGTACTGATCCAGTCAGGCAACATCACGGCAGTCGCCCATGTAAATCGACAGGGCGGCACAAGAAGCAGGATGGCAATGGCAGAAGCCACAAGGATTCTCCGATGGGCGGAAAATCACGTACTAGCACTGTCAGCAGTGTTCATTCCGGGAGTGGACAACTGGGAAGCAGACTTTCTCAGCAGGCACGACCTCCACCCGGGAGAGTGGGGACTTCATCCAGAAGTCTTCACGCTGATTGTAAATCGATGGGAACGGCCACAGGTGGACATGATGGCGTCCCGCCTAAACAAAAAACAAGAGAGATATTGCGCCAGGTCAAGGGACCCTCAGGCGATAGCTGTGGACGCTCTAGTGACACCGTGGGTGTACCAGACAGTTTGTGTTCCCTCCTCTGCCTCTCATACCAAGGGTACTGAGAATAATAAGAAAACGAGGAGTAAGAACAATACTCGTGGTTCCGGATTGGCCAAGACGAGCGTGGTACCCGGAACTTCAAGAGATGATCTCAGAGGACCCATGGCCTCTGCCGCTCAGACAGGACCTGCTGCAGCAGGGGCCCTGTCTGTTCCAAGACTTACCGCGGCTGCGTTTGACGGCATGGCGGTTGAACGCCGGATCCTGAAGGAAAATGGCATTCCGGAGGAAGTCATTCCTACGCTGATTAAAGCCAGGAAAGATGTAACTGCAAAGCATTATCACCGCATATGGCGGAAATATGTTGCTTGGTGTGAGGCCAAAAAGGCCCCAACAGAGGAATTTCAACTAGGTCGATTTCTGCATTTCCTACAAGCAGGAGTGACTATGGGCCTGAAATTAGGCTCCATTAAGGTACAGATCACGGCTCTGTCGATTTTCTTCTAGAAAGAACTAGCTTCACTACCTGAAGTTCAGACGTTTGTGAAAGGAGTGCTGCATATTCAGCCCCCGTTTGTGCCTCCAGTGGCACCTTGGGATCTCAACGTGGTGTTGAGTTTCTTAAAATCACATTGGTTTGAGCCACTTAAAACCGTGGATCTAAAATATCTCACGTGGAAAGTGGTCATGTTATTGGCCTTGGCTTCAGCCAGGCGTGTGTCAGAATTGGCAGCTTTATCATGTAAAAGCCCTTATCTGATTTTCCATATGGATAGGGCGGAATTGAGGACTCGTCCCCAGTTTCTCCCTAAGGTGGTATCAGCTTTTCACTTGAACCAATCTATTGTGGTGCCTGCGGCTACTAGGGACTTGGAGGATTCCAAGTTACTGGACGTAGTCAGGGCCTTGAAAATTTATGTTTCCAGGACGGCTAGAGTCAGGAAAACTGACTCGCTATTTATCCTGTATGCACCCAACAAACTGGGTGCTCCTGCTTCTAAGCAGACTATTGCTCGCTGGATTTGTAGCACAATTCAGCTGCCGCATCCTAAATCAGTAAAAGCCCATTCCACAAGGAAGGTGGGCTCATCTTGGGCGGCTGCCCGAGGGGTCTCGGCTTTACAACTTTGCCGAGCTGCTACTTGGTCAGGGGCAAACACGTTTGCAAAATTCTACAAATTTGATACCCTGGCTGAGGAGGACCTTGAGTTCTCTCATTCGGTGCTGCAGAGTCATCCGCACTCTCCCGCCCGTTTGGGAGCTTTGGTATAATCCCCATGGTCCTTTCGGAGTTCCCAGCATCCACTAGGACGTCAGAGAAAATAAGATTTTACTCACCGGTAAATCTATTTCTTGTAGTCCGTAGTGGATGCTGGGCGCCCATCCCAAGTGCGGATTGTCTGCAATACTTGTACATAGTTATTGTTAACTAAAGGGTTATTGTTGAGCCATCTGTTGAGAGGCTCAGTTGTTTTCATACTGTTAAACTGGGTATAGTATCACGAGTTATACGGTGTGATTGGTGTGGCTGGTAAGAGTCTTACCCGGGATTCAAAATCCTTCCTTATTATGTCAGCTCGTCCGGGCACAGTGTCCTAACTGAGGCTTGGAGGAGGGTCATAGTGGGAGGAGCCAGTGCACACCAGGGGACCTAAAAGCTTTCTTTAGTTGTGCCCAGTCTCCTGCGGAGCCGCTATTCCCCATGGTCCTTTCGGAGTTCCCAGCATCCACTACGGACTACGAGAAATAGATTTACCGGTAAGTAAAATCTTATTTTTTTTATTTTTTTTTGAGAACTCAATAATGCACTGGGATTCCTACGTTAAAAGCTACCAGCGGTTTAAGAAAATAGCTTGATCTCTTCTATCTTAGACTGAATCTGATGCTGACCATATACAGTAAATGTCCTATTTGATTTATCAAATGAGGCCCTTACGCCCCCCCACCACACCATTACCTGGGATCATACCTGCCAAAATGTCTTATTTGTGGCATGCAACTGCCTACTGTGTCTGCTTGATCTTTTATTGTTATTGCAGTCTGGAGACAGGGCCGGTTCTACCCCTTGTGGCGCCCAGTGCGAGAGTTTCCACTGGCGCCCCCCTCCGTGGCAAAACAGTTAGTGTGCGGGGGGCGTGGCTTCATAGGGGAGGGGCGTGGCCAGTTATGCTCACAGTAGCTGTGCCCCCCAGTTTATTTGCCCCCAGTAGTTGTGCCCCCTCTTTATTTGCTCCCAGTATTTGTGCCTCCTCTTTATTTGCCCCCAGTAGTTGTGCCCCCTCTTTATTTGCGCCTCCTCTTTATTTGCCCCCAGTAGTTGTCCCCAGTATTTGTGCCTCCTCTTTATTTGCCCCCAGTATTTGTGCCTCCTCTTTATTTGCCCCCAGTTGTTGTGCCCCCTCTTTATTTGCCCCCTGTCGCTGTGCCCCCGCTTACAAACACACACACAAAATAATAAAAACAATACTTACCACTGCCCCGCTCCTGCTTCTTCTGCTGCTGCTGCTCCGTCAGTCTGGCCGCCCGCTCCTCTCTATGGGAGAGACGTCAATGACGTCTCTCCCATAGCGCCGCACAGACACTAGAGGTCAATAACGACCTCTAGTGTCTGTGCCTGGAGCCGGCTGCAGCGGACGCCCACACAACCCTGCTGCAGCCGTGGAGCGGAGTGCGGGCAGGCGGCGGTGCCTCCGGGGTGACTGCGGCCGCGCCCCCAGGCCGCAGCGCCCCGGGCAAAGGCACTGCTTGCCCGCACCAAGGACCGCTCCTGTCTGGAGAGAGTGCTATAAGCCATCATGAAGCTGCGCCTTTTACATACCCTTTGCTTACTTCTCTCTCTTAGGCTTTTCTGCTGCTATTGGCAGTTCCATAGCAACAAGTTACTAGATGTAACAACTATCCACCCAGCATGTGCAGTGAAGTTTGAAAATTAAAGGCTGCCTCAGGAGTGGGAGGAAGAAAGTGAAATACTAGATGGATGGGTTGGTTAATCCAAGTCCCTAAACAGATTGACAGAATATGGTTGATATTCCAGACTGCTCCATGTCTGTAGCTTGTGGGTGACCCAGCTGTGTTTTACAGATGTAGCCACGCTCATCCATGCTGCAATGGTATGCGCGGGTATGGGTCGTTGGGTCGACTCACCTTAGGTCGACAGTCATTAGGTTGACCATGGAAGATCGACATGCATTAGGTCGACAGGGACAATATGTAGACACAGTCATTAGGTTGACAGGTCAAAAGGTCGACGTGGGTTTTTGGGGGGGTTTTTGGTGTCGTTTTCTTCGTAAAGTGACGGGGAACACCAATTAGTGCACCATGTCCCCTCTCATGGCGAGCAAGGTGCCTCGCTCCGCTACCGCTGCGCTCGGCACAGGTTACCGTTCCCAATTGTAGTCCACATTTGACCTGTCGACCTAATGCATGTCGACCTAAGCTGTGTCGACCTAACGACCGTATCCTGTATGCCCCCATTCAATCCAATGGGATGAACCCCCGGCTGCAACTAGTATGCCTGTGCATATCCATTGTGGCAACTGCGAACCTGGCTACATCTGTTTATGGGGTTTCTTTCTGCTGAAACTGAAAAGGATTTGGCTACAGTATATGTCCAATTAGGTTGCCAGAAGTGATCAGTGAAAAGATCTTGTAACAGTACACGGGGGAAGGTATTGTGGGTAATTCCAAGTTGATCGCAGCAGGATTTTTTTTTAGCAATTGGGCAAAACCATGTGCACTGCAGGGGAGGCAGATATAACATGTGCAGAGAGAGTTAGATTTGGGTGGGGTGTGTTCAATCTGCAATCTAATTTGCAGTGTAAAAATAAAGCAGCCAGTATTTGCCCTGCACAGAAACAAAATAACCCACCCAAATCTAACTCTTTCTGCACGTTATATCTGCCTCCCCTGCAGTGCACATGGTTTTGCCCAATTGCTAAAAAAAATCCTGCTTTGATCAACTTGGAATTACCCCCATTGTCCTCTCTTTTGCTACTCGGCCGCTTAATCATGATGGACTTATGTTGAGGGATTCGTAAATGGGGAACTTGGGTAGCTTAACATGGGTAGAAACACACTTAACCAGTCTATATTGGAAACTAGTGTCCAGTAAAACAGCAAGCTATGTGCCATCAACCTAATATTCACTTACATTGCCCTCAGAGTGCACATACTCTAGTAGAAACTGTATTTAAGATCATTTTTACTTTAAATGATATTTGACGCCCAACTTGCCTCATAGGGTTTGGTATGTTTTACCGGCAGACGGGGTGCCGCCTGTCAGTATACCGACATCGGCATCCAATCTGCCAGAATCCTGGCAGTCAGTCCCCACGCAGGCTCGCTGCACTCTTCACTCCTCAGGCCCGATGGCTCGCTTTCCCAGACGGTAGGTGGTGTGGACCCCACAACCCCAGTTGGTATACCAGGCGCCGGTCAGGATTTTGTATGACTGTATTTCACTGGCTGTCGGGATTCTGGCGTCTGTCTCCTGCACGCCGGGATCCCAACAGTCGGCATTTTAACAGCATCCCACCTCATATGATCAGATTTTGGTCTTTAGAAATGGATACTGTAGCCATGTATTAATAATGTTCACTATGCCTTGTCCTGTCATCTGTGCTAACAGGATTTGTCACAGGATGTAATCAAGAAAATTATATCAGGAATGAGGATTGAAGAATTTACACCTTCAAACAAGGTATGCATATTTGCTTTGTTATTTTTGTACTTATATCGCTAATATCGTTACTTGGTATGCATTTGTAGATCACACCATGCATTAAGCATATCTTATTTCATGTGTAATGGAAACTTTGTCACAAACTACATTTTTCAATTTTATGTGCAGAAAAGGACCTACATGTGCTTGTTCAGTTGCCTCCGGTATTCTGACAATAAAGAACCGGTTGTATAAATAAAATCTCTGGTTTGAGAAGTATTTTTTTCTGCAGCAGGATACATTGGTTTCCACAGGAAAACATTGGGCATGGTGTATTAACGCTCCATTTAATAAGGCTCTGTAGTACCGGCAGTGGAAGTACAGCATAGGATAATCGGCGCTTTACCTGTATCCCTTCCCCCGGCCCAGGGCACCATCTCCACATAGATTTCCCACCCTGGAGCTGCCTCACACTCTCCCTCATTCCCTGACAGAGACGCTGGGCGCCATCTTTTGAGCATAGCTACTACTAGTCTCTGGGTTTGCAGGGCAAGGTCTCCCTTGTAAAGCCACCTGTATACAGCGCTGTGACTTTACAAACACTTGAGTATCCTACATGTCTTTATACAGACGGCGTTCGTTAACAAAGAGTGTACCTGTATAATACAGTGCAGCTTTATTGTGATAAATTCTGCATTGCCTATGACTGTGTGTGTGTTTGTATCTGCTGTGTGGTTTCACTCTCAATGTTTTCCAGATATAACTGTCCCTATGGGGGTGATGTATGAAAAATGTCCTAACAGACGTTATGTGTCCAGGGGCGTATCACCACATTATCGTGGTGATACGCCCGCAGCCGCCGCCACAATGTATTATTGAGGCCTCCGCCGTTGTGGGAGGGCGTTATCTTACCTGTCCCACGATAGCGCACTTTCCACATCGGCTGGGCTGGTATCGCTGTCGGTGTCTTTCTGCGCATACGCCCTTCTGCCGTTCGCCATGCTCGCGCAGCTGGAGGCGCATGCGCAATTAGGCTGTGTGGTCGTGTTTGTCCATGAGCAATAAAGTTTTAGCCTCAAAATTTCAATAATAAAAAAAAAAAAACCCATCCCTGAATGCTGCTGCCACACATCGCCTGGTCGGGGGAGGCGAACCGGACCAGCGGCCTTAGGAGGCGAAAAGTGACAGCAGAGGCAACCATTCTGTACTGCGGGGAAGCGGTAAGTGGCGGAGGCGCGCGACGGGCAGTGCATACGGTGTTAACATGCCATTCATACATTTGGGTGCAGCGCAAAATGCTGCCTTAAGGTGCAACTTTGGTCAGCAAAAACCACAGCGCACTTTCATACATCGGTCCCAATATTCTGTACCCTAAGAGGTATCTGGGTCTGCTAATATAGTGCGTCACAGTATTTATCCTATATGTATATTGTACTGTGTATTCAGTCACATAATACCGGATTTATTCACAGGTATTGCTTTGTCTGGCAATATCGTAATTCAGACCTGATCGCTTGCTAGGGTTTTTTTTTGCAGTCCTGCGTTCGCATACTCGCTGCCCACAGGGGAGTGTATTTTAGCTGTGCAAGTGTGCGATCGCATGTGTAGCAGAGCTGTACAAACTGATTTTGTGCTGTCTCTGAGTAATCCAGGACTTAGCCGCTGCGATCACTTCAGCCTGTCCGGGACCGGAATTGACATCAGACACCCACCCTGTAAACGCTTGGGAAAACCTGCGTTTTTCCAAACACTCTCGGAAAACGGTCAGTTGCCACCCAGAATCGCCTTCTTCCTGTCAATCTCCTCGTGATTGCTGGTGCGATGGGATTTTTCGAACCATCCCGTTGCTGCCCGGCGCTCCCCAGCGCTGCGGATTGACACACCTGCGCAGTTCAGGTCTGAATTACCCCCAAAGTCGCTCTGTTGTTGCATTCTCACATAATGTCTAACAGAAAAGATCAGAAATTTGTGATGTAGCTGTTTTGCTTGATTTTATTCCCAGATTGTTGAAACGGATGAAAATGTAAAGAAACCTGACCAAATTCCAGTGAGCAGCGAGGATGAGCGGCTAGCAGTTGGACAGTTAGAGAAAGCCATTGCAGAAGACCAAGCCACACAAGGTCATACCGGTCTCATTTCCCAATCGTAAAATGTTTATTTCTAATATAAAATCAAAATGGTGAATTAACCACTTGAGACCATATTTGTAGAGGTCTTTTGGGTGATAAGTTTTTTCAAAGATGGTAACCATGCTTCAAGGCAAGAATCCAGTTTCTGTTACAAATTACAAATGTGTATGGAAGATTTAAATGTAAGAAGCATGCTGTTCTTCCAGAAGTGTCTGGATAGGTCGAGTGGGAAAAAAACTGCCCTTTGTGGAATTCTAGACATTTTTATAGGGCATATTACATAAACAGCCTTCATTTGTGCCTCCTATACTTCTGTAAGATCTTTATTTGGTGTTGAATGCCTTACCGCACTATTCGGTTTAGAGCTAAAGTTCCTTACCTGCAAGGGATGTAGTTATAATGCCCACTGTCGGGATCCTGGCATTCAGAAGTCAGATGCTAGAATCCTGACAGCTGACATTGCTGGCAGTCGGGAATGCCAACAGCCCCCCTTAATTACCACTCGGTTGGTGGGTCCATGCCACCAACCGAGTGGGAATAGAACCTGTAGCAAGCATACACTGGGCCCAGAAGTGTGGCGAGCCTGCAAGGGGAATCGCTGCCGATATACTGGCAGAGGGGATGCCGCTGTCGGTATACTGACAGCCGGTATATCACACCCATTCCACCTGCAAGACTGTTTCTCTTTTGCCCTTACTTACTGGCTGGAAAGTTTCAGAGCTGGGTTCTCTTTCCTTTAAATGTTCTCTTCTCAGTTGTCTTGAAGAACGGTTTGTTGGTGGCAAGCAGGCATTACAGCCAAAATAGGTTTCCCGACTACACATTTAGGGGATTATTTATCAAAGTTTGGCGAGAGATTAAATATCAACCAATCAACTCCTGTCATTTTTCAAGCAGAACCTGTAAAATGTAAGCTGATTGGCTAGTAGTTTATCTCTCACATCTTTATCTCTCTCCAAACTTTGATAAATACCCACCCTTAATGAAGATATGGTCCATTGCTAGGTGGATTACTTCTTCCATTATTACAGTGGATATCTTGGGCAGTTCTGTAGAGCCACCACTTGGTCACTGGCCATACAGTCACCAGATTATTCAGGTTTTATGTGTTTGTGTCCAGCAATGTTAGTTACGGA
The DNA here is from genome assembly GCF_028390025.1 of Pseudophryne corroboree. Classification (NCBI taxonomy): domain Eukaryota; kingdom Metazoa; phylum Chordata; class Amphibia; order Anura; family Myobatrachidae; genus Pseudophryne; species Pseudophryne corroboree. The sequence goes on along the minus strand of NC_086444.1, from coordinate 845,539,811 downwards.
AGGAGGGTGCTAGTCACTGATTTCACTCAGTGCACCTATCCTTAGAGTCACAGTTTTTCCAGTTTCCAGCAATTGGAGGACTTCAGAAAGAGGATATGTTTATACTTGTGTCAAAATCTTTTCTTCGAGTCCATCAATGGACATTTGTCATTCATTCCTCTCTCTCTTGACTTGCGCGGCTTTGTAACTGATGGCTTCCCACTAGGTGCCAGTGTATAGGGAAAAGCTGCAGACAAGTATTGGAGTAGAGCGGGCACGTTCAATTCTAACACCTGTTTAACACTAATTTCCCCAGTGGATCAAGAAAAAGCAAAAGTATAACTGTCCTCTTTTATGCATGACTTCACCTGATGATCTCATATGTTGAACGTGTTATTTATTGACAAGTGCATTTTTTATTGGTGGTTAGATTTTTATCAGTTTACTTATTCTATATATATTCCGATAGATGACCTTCAGATGAAGTTGCTATCATTTGAAAAGGATGATGACCGCAATGAGCACATAAACTTCATTACAGCAGCCTCCAACTTGAGAGCCAGAATGTACAACATTGAGCCAGCGGACAGACTGAAGACCAAGCGTATAGCAGGAAAAATTATCCCAGCTATAGCTACAGCCACAGCAGCTGTGTCTGGCCTGGTTAGTAGTGATAAGTTCACACCTTTACATGGATATCTGATATTAGAAATTGGGCCTGTCGTCAAGTTAAAACTTATTCATACAATTTAACTCCCCACTAATCTCAACGTTGAAGAGGGGTAAATGGCTGTATATACAATATTTTGTACCAGGCTTTTTCTTTATAATTTTCCCTCTGTAATTGTCTAGTGTAGAATTGAAGGTATGGGTTTTGTAAAATATTATTGTGATACAGCTTACCCTAGTTTTGATGATAATATTAAGCCTACTGGCAGATCTCAACATTTAGTGCAGTTCCATTGTTTTGCTTAGTTTTCCATAGAATCCATTCATCTCCACCTAGAGATTTTATTAATCTAACTGAGGTATAATAATTTATAGTAGTTGGCTGGTCTCTATGGGAAGGTATATGTTTGACATGTTAAGGTCATTGGGCCTAATTCAGACCTGATCGCTAGACTGCGTTTTCGTACAGCGGCCGATCAGGTCTAAACTGCGCATGCATATGCAACGCGCAAGCGCGTCGCACAGGTACAAAGCAGATCGCCGCTCAGCGATGGGTTTGTGCGAAAGATCCATTCGCAAGGAGATTGACAGGAAAAAGCCGTTTGCGGGTGGTAACTGACCGTTTTCTGGAAGTGTGTGGAAAAACGTAGGCGTGTCCAAGCGTTTGCAGAGTGGGTGTCTGAAGCGATCGCAGCAAATGAGTAAGTCCTGGGCTACTCAGAGACTGCACAAAATCTGTTTGCACAGTTCTGTTACACAGGCGTTTGCACACATGCAAAGCGAAAATACACTCCCCTATGGGCGGCGACTAAGCGAACACAGGAATGCAAAAAAAACCTAGCAAGCGAGCAGGTCTAAATTAGCCCCATTGTGCGAACTGAAAATATGAAGCAGAAGCCATGGTTTTTGCTTAGTAAATTAGTAAATACAAGAACTGTATACACAAGGTGGAAATTGGCTCCCACAAATCACGTTGTAGAGTGATTGCGTTACATTTTATTGAGGTAATTCCTACTTATTTTTTCTCAGGTTGCCCTGGAGTTAATTAAAGTTGTTGGAGGACATTCATTAGAGGCTTACAAAAATTGTTTCTTCAACCTAGCAATTCCAATCATTGTTTTCACAGAAACAGCTGAAGTAAAAATAACTGATATCAGGTGATGTGACGCCCCAAATTGCAATATCTTTGTGCATTTCCTATAATCTTACTGTTTCCTCTGTAATTGCCATTTTTATATGGAGCATTATTTAGAGTTAGGGGTAACACTAGAGGTTAGGTGCACATTTAAGCTTTGTGGATAGATTTGGAGTTGATGTGGGTCATCCTAAACTGTAAATTGAAGTGTTGGGGGGAAAAAAAAGCTGTAAAACCTGAATAATGTATGTGTGCTGCAGGCAAAGCAGCAGCGCGTTCCCTATATCTACAAAGGTTTTACATTTCCACCCTTTCATCACAGCATGGCAAGTGTGCACCCTTTAGCTTATGTGCTCTTTACACTTACTGAGATCTTGTTACAGTAACTAAACCAGTACTAGGTACTGCTATACTGTATCATCCAAGTCTATTATCATTACAGCCCTGCTTCCGGTACCACCACTGCTCAGCAAGAAACACTGATTTGAGCCTGAGGTGGCTGACTCGTTTGTAACTGTGTTTCCTACAGATGTGTCCACTTACATCTAGCCATCTGTCGCATGTGACGCCAAGCAGTGTAATGAAGGACGGAATGAGATGATGTTCCATCCTTCATTACGTTGTTCTGATGTGTACTGTTGATATGGTATGTCAGCCTGTCAAGGAGGTTTGTGTATGGGGTGAGTTTCCCATATTGTCCATGCATTGACTGGAGGAGCTCTGCCCCATCTCTTGGCACAATAAAGAATCACTAGAAGATCTATTCTTAAAATCTCCTACCTAAACTACTTCAAGCACTTGGGACCCTATGGTCTGGTACCCCCAATACACTGAGTATGCTCCATCAGGATAGTATCCAGTACTTGAAGTATCCAACCTACAGTACAACTGCCTTAGCCAATGTTCCCTGAGATTTTTTTGTGCATATTGGGGGTAATTCCAAGTTGATCGCAGCAGGAAATTTTTTAGCAATTGGGCAAAACCATGTGCACTGCAGGGGAGGCAGATATAACATTTGCAGAGAGAGTTAGATTTGGGTGTGGTGTGTTCAATCTGCAATCTAATTTGCAGTGTAAAAATAAAGCAGCCAGTATTTACCCTGCACAGAAATAAAATAACCGACCTAAATCTAACTCTTTCTGCACATGTTATATCTGCATGGTTTTGCCCAACTGCTAAAAAATTTCCTGCTGCGATCAACTTGGAATTACCCCCATTGTACATATCAAGAACAACTTTATATTCATGTTAACACATAGGTGTGGTGTATTGCTCATAGATGGGGCATTTCCTGCAGCACATGCAGTGTGTGTGGGGGGGGGGGGATCCAGGTGCTGGTATATTTTCTAATTATCTACACAAATTCATTTGCAAAACACGCAATACTCAATATAATATCTACTTGCAGTATTAATCAACTGACACACGTCTGAAGTTCTGAACTATATATGCATTTCCTTATCTTTAGTAGCCATAAAATGAATAAACTGATGTGTAGCTAGACTGAGGGCACATTAGAAGACACCTTTATCACTGTTTTCTCTGCTGGGCCTTAATACTTTGGCTACATGGCCTAATTTATGTTTGCTGGCAGTTGTCAATGTTCACGCAACAGCGATTATCTTCAGACAAGTGCCGTGATCACATTGCGCATGCATCAAGGAGCCTTTGCGAATGCGTTCGTATTGAGGATTTAGGGAGGGTATTCATTTAGTGCCATTTTCTTCGGCTAGCCGAAAAACTGCACTAATTAGACGTAAGTGTATTCAATTGCGGGAGTTTTCGCCCTTTTTTTTGTCACTTTTTTCACCCATGCCTTTTCATTTTCTTTTGTGGACGAATCGGCATGGGTGAAAATGAACCCAAAAACCGCGACAACACACGCGAATTCGCCAAAACACGTAATCGGCTGCAAATTTGCTAATCCACGTGGTTTTCGCCCGTACCGGTTTTGTTTTTTTCGACCAGTCAAAAAAAAAAACCGCACGGGCATTGAATAGGTCAAATGTAAATTCGGCCTATAAACAGCCGAAAAGTGATATTTTTCTCCTGGACGAAAGAACCGGCATTAAATGAATACCCCACCAAAGTCGCAGAGCGATTGACAGGAAAGGACAGTTTGGGGGAGTTAATAGGGAGCAGTGGCCAAATGCAGTCTTGTCATGCCTGTTTTTGGGGTGTGTATCTGCCTTCAGCTGCGATCAAGTACATACAGAAACATGGCGCCAGCATAGCTACTGCAGTGCCAGTCGTCGTAGCCCTAGGTCGTATTCTTACAGTCGATGTTCCTTGTTCTTGCATATAGACCGCAAATGTGTATGCAGTTCGGCAGCTTCACTTGCTAACATTAACAATTCAGTAGCCTAGAAAATTGCACTTACTAAAGCCTGTAATACAAACATGAATTACACCCATAGTAACACTTAGCATTTTGCCTTGGGTTACTTTAGATTTATAGATTTGTATCCAGTTTTCATGTATAAGAAGAGGGAACAGCAATAAAAGGAAAGATAAAGGAACTGTTCACTGATGACTGACATCACTTGTAATGAATCATCATATCTGTTTGTTTTCCACATTACAGGAATGGTATTTCATTTACCATCTGGGACAGATGGACTATCTATGGCAAAGAAGACTTTACTCTATTGGACTTTATTAATGCTGTCAGAGTAAGACTGTCTTATTTTATTTGATAAACATTACATCTATGCTTATTCCTCTAGTTTTAATATTTACCTGTAGTTGTGTTACCTTACAGGGAATTTTTGTGTTGAACACCTCAATAGTCGTTCTCTCTAACCTTCTCCTGGCGGAGACTGGTATTCAGTGGGGTATACAGGATGCTGTTAGTAGTTCAGGCACATGTTTAAGCTGAACTTGTTTTCCTTCTACATCCCATAATGTCATCTACTCAAGTTTATTTTTTGTGCCCATGAAGCTGGCATCATTGTTTTGGTCTTCTACTTATTGTAAGTTTTCCTGGAAAGAGGTTCTAAATACCAGCATTGGCATTTCTATAATGGGTTAAATTTGTGTGGTGCACATGGGCCCCTGGCTCCAGGGGGCCCATACCACACACATTGCACCCATGTTTTATTACTTACACTCCCAGAGTCGCATGTCAGAGCTCCAGCGATGGTAAAAACCACCAGTAAAATGGCAGTAGGAGTTTAGTCTTCGGAACATGGCAGGCGCCATATTTCCAGAGACCTGCGCATGTACAGCATACTCTGGCACAGTGCCGGAGCCTACAGCACTGTGAAGAGGTGGGGGCCCACCTGAAGTCTGCACACGGGCCCCCTCCTCTATAAAATTGCTCCTTAATACGTGGACTAATTTGGTGATCACATCTTTTTCAAATATGCAGTGAGTAATGCCATTAACAATTCAGGGATCTTCACTATAATCTGGTCATAGCTCTGATGGTCTTTACCAAGATCATGGCTGTCTTGGTCATTCAACTGGGTGATGATCATTACATACCTGGATGACCTCATCAAAGCAAGGCCAGGCACTCCTCCATAACCATCTGCAGCTGACTATAGAAAAGTTGGAACAACATGTTTAGGTGAGCAACTTTCGGGAGGACAACGTCCTTCCCATCACAGCGCATAGATTTTGTGTGTTTCCTCTTTGACATCAGGTGTTGCAATGTGTTCCTACCGGAGGAGATCATTTTGGATGTCCAGAGACAGGGCCTTGCCCTGCTTTCTTTAAGTGATTATGTACGCACACTTCCATTCCTGTTTATTTCAACTGCAACTTCTTGCTCGCCTTTCTTGATCGAACCCTCACTTGGTGAATCAATTGATCAAGTTGTCACCAATATTCCGATGGTCCTTTCCTTGGTGGCTCCTCAGATGAAACCTTGGCCAGAGTCGACCCCTGTACATCTGGAAGTGGATCACAGATGCCAACCTGCAGGGTTGAGATACATAGTCTGCATATGCATGGGTGCTGGTTCCTGAATAAGACCAGGCTTCCTGTAAACATTTTGCTTCAAGCAAAGTCCTCCCTTTGTGGGTAGACCTTTTGGATTCTAACGGACAGTGCCATAGCCACAGCAAACATTAACCATCGAGGAGGAACCCACATGTCCATGGCAATGGCAGAAGCAGCAAAGATCTTTTTTGTGTGGAAAAGAATGTGCCAGTTAAACCGTATTAATCACAGGGAGAGGAAAAACTGGAATGATGATCCAAGGCAATCACACAATACATCCTGCCAAATGTTCTCTTTATCCAGGTGTGTTTGACCAAATTGTAGTACACTGGAGTCTGCCAGTTCTAGACTTGATAGTCTCTCAACAGAACCATAAAGTGCCACTCTTGAACGTGCATCATAGATCAGCAAGCAATCCTGGTGTTTGCAATGATGGTTCAATCATGCTCCCTCGTGTGCAGAAAAAGACCAAAGCAGAGGGGATTTCATTCATCCTAGTGGCCACAGAATGGGCAAAATTGGTCACAGTATGTATAAAACTTTCTCAGATAGTGGCTGTTCTCGTGGTCTTCTTGACATTGATGAAGCTCTTCTAATATATATGGATAAATCTGCTACTTTCCGTAAGGTTGAAAGCCTTATGGAGATCTGTAATGTACATAAGCGGATCTGTAATGTACATAAGCGATAGTGTTAGCCAGTGACCTTGCATTTGGTGGTCATGTGCATCTTTGGCACCATGTGGCAAGCAAACGTTTTGGAAGGGACCCAAATCCTGATTAACTTGTGGACCATTTTGCCAGATCCGGAAGCAATTTTTGAGCAGCACAACACAGTACCTGTGGAGACAGCCACCTGGTCATTCCTTCATATATTTGGAAAATACTTCAAGTTTATTGTTTAATGGTTTTGTAGCCAGGTTTGGCCATAACGTTTTGCAAGCAACCATAGCTGAGCATGCCCTCACTTAGCATCTGTGGAACTCCCCATTGTGTGACACTTCTCCCCAGGAGCATGATAGAGAAAAGAGGATTTTTTTGCTCACAATTACACCCATTTTTGTACAATATAAAACATTACTTGTCAATAAGACCACAAAATTATTGTAGGCAAAAACAATCATACGTTGCTGGGTATCTTAAATCATGGGGAGGGATTCATTTTTCTTACCCTGCTGCTGCCACTAGATGGAGCCCGACAGAGTAATTTAATTGTTGCCCATTCGGTCGCGAATAGCCTAGAAGTTATTACTTTATATACTGCTTTGCTTAATATTACTGAAAATAACGTTAAAATACATTGCTACATTAATTATTACAGGAACAGTATGGGATAGAACCAACGATGGTTGTGCAAGGCGTCAAAATGCTATACGTTCCAGTTATGCCGGGCCATGCAAAGAGATTGAAACTCACGTAAGTGTAGAGGTTTCCAGTACAGCTGATTTTTATAATTGAATGTCATTTTAATTTTTTAATTATGTACCACGGGTTACGTATAATTTACCTCCGCTTTGGATGCCGAAAGTCATTATGCCGACATCGGCATCCCGAGCGGTGGAATGCCGGCGGGGGGCAAGCGCATCAAGCCCCTTGCGGGCGCCATTCTATTTTCCCTGTATGGGTGGACACCCATAGAGAGGGAATCGCCTACCTCGCCGGTATACCGGCTGTGGTATGGTGCCCATGTCGGGATCCCGGGGTCTGTATTGTGACCACCAGGATCCCCACGGTCTGTATGCTAACCGCATATCTGTACCACTACTGTTACTGTTCTGTTTCTTACTGTACTGCCATGCAAATGTAGCACTTTCATGTTGAGCTACTATGTATGAAGCGAAGAAATCTCTCTTCGTAATAGACGTTGTAAAACCATCATTATAGGAATGATGATATATATGGTATCATATTCTGTTTGTGCAAAGAAAACATTTAACATATTATGATGCTGTTCTTTAGATTTTCTTTACAATTCATGAACAAATTACTATTACGTATTTTTTCTCAGGCAATATTGAAATATTTCTTTATTAAAAAGTTCTTTTAAAAGATGCCAACGTTCATATACATTTTCATCTAGCAATGTACACAAGTAATATTAGGCTCAGCATGGCCCATAATGGTTCTTTGGCTGTGAGGAGCCAGCAATTCATGATCAGGTGGTAGTGAGATGGATGGATTGATGGTACAAGAGCACACATCCAGTTGTGGTCCAAGAACTGAATCCAGTCAGTGTAATTAGAGTATGATGGGCAGGGTGAGGGTGATCCTTTCTCCAAGACTATCAAATTGGATGTCCGATGCTATTCTACTTTCCACAGCTGCAACAGAGGCTGCTTTTTACCATTAAGGAAGGGAATAAAGCTAGCATGTTAATTGTTGATCTTGACACTCTTTCACAAGTTGAATAACTGGAAAGTCTTCATTTTGAGAAGATCCACGGGGAGTCCAGTGTTTGCTTTACATATCGCAGTTCCAGGTAATGTACATTGTAGTGTACATTACCTATAGGTAATAAGAATTCTTCCTGAAATATTTGATAGATATATCAATAGTAAGGTGTCAAACAGTGCAGAAACTCCTTAGTTACTGCTGTATACAGTATCTGTGCACGTTTGTCTAATGAACAAAACCAGAAAAAGGCTCATTATTTTACTACTACAGTCTATAAAACTCAATGGGATTATCTTGACTCATATGTTGAACATATTCCTTCTGTTGTCATTTTCCTTTTATTTCAACTGTAGAATGCACAAGCTTGTGAAGCCAGGAGCCGATAAAAAATATGTCGACCTGACTGTGTCCTTTGCACCAGAAAGCGATGAGGATGAAGATTTGCCTGGACCTCCTGTGAGATATTACTTCAGCCAGGAAAACAATTAGCAGCTGGTGTCATCCTGGGTGCATGTGTTGGTACTACTTGTCACAACAGGGTGCAGCCTTAACTAAGTGGAAGTAGTGATTTGCACTAATATTTTACGTAACAGAAACTGAGTATAAAGTGTTTCCCCATGCTTTCTTGTATGCTTTTCTTTGTTGCCAGTGGTCTGGAATACAGAATTTTTAAATGCAATATTCTGTGCTATAACCCAAAAAATAAATGCATTTTGGAAAAAAAAAACAATAACAAAAAAAAAAAAAGAGTGTAAGCAGGATGGATAGGGATCAAAATATCTATTTTGATTTCAACCGGCTGTACTGTATTTCCTATCCTGCAATGATAAAAGTGGATTCTGCTAGAATATTAAGTAATACGTCTGTGTGCCTTGCAGTAAGTGTGCACATGAGATCTTCGAGCTTTGTACGTGTGTATGTGATATGGAAGCAAGCATTTATCTGCGTAATATGTACTGTAGTTCCACGTATGTAATATTTCTCCCCATGCTCTTGTTTTTGATTTGGTTAACGTGGAGGGAAAGTTATATCCAACAGAACACAGTGTATTATAGATTGGATAATGCATCTTCTACTGTACATTATAAGGGTATTACAAGTCACTGACCTATGAAATGCCTTAGTATTTTAAGTGATGAAGTAAGTGGTGTAAAGTATGTCTGCCAGTGATGTATGTTCACGCAAGAAACACACATCTTTTTACATTATGTTTTATCAACGTCTTTTGACTCAAGCTTGTGTTTGTTCTGTATAAATTATACATTGATGACATACACATTTTGCCAGTAGTAAAACAATGCCCCACCAGGGCTCCCTGGCTAGTATGGGCACGTGTGGAGCTTTAGTTGTATATGATCTTGAACTTGTGAGTAAGGATACAGACCAGAAACATTTCATTAAAAAATAATAATAATAAAATGACACACACAACAGACGGGCATACTTGGTAGGTTGCGGATGAGCAGCTGCAAAGCATGACATCTTACACAACCTACCGAGAATTCTTCTACAGAAGTATCCAAAGGGAATCTCTTAAGCAACTGGAAATAAACATTTCTGTTCCTAATCAAGGAAACAAATGGCAGTTGACCTGGTATCTCTTATTGTCTATTATTTAAATGCCTCCTCTACCTTCTGTTGAACTAGTTGATCGGGATTGCTGTTGTATAACATGCTGTTTCACCTATCACTTGAATTGAATAAAATATTTCAATACTGGAATAGTCCAGGGGTTCAGCGTGGAAAGATGATAAATGAGCCAGGCTATCAAATGAGAGTTGTGTTCTTTGTATTATGTTTTTTTTATGCTCAGGGGCGTTCATTGCCATATGCAAGCAAGGCCATTGCAACTATGACAAGTCTGCAGCTATAAAGTGTTTTAAAGATGTAATATTTTGGTTGAGAGACTGCCTTTTCAGTACATATTATAACTACAATAGTCCATATTTGAATAAAAGAGCAGTTAATATTTTTTCAATTGTTTGGAGTAGTTCTTGCATAACGGTCTATCAACTTTTCATTTATGTCTTTGGCTTGCTCCAAGGTTGGGAATTTTGAGCTCCCAGAGAAAACAGTTTCCAGAGAGTCCCGCACTGTTCATTTTAAGCTGTATTCCTGCATTAAACATAAATATACGGGTGGTCTTCAGTTTGCCGGCTGTCGGGATCCCGGCGCACAGTATACCGGCGCCGGAATCCCGACAGCTGGCATACCGACACTTGTTCTCCCTCTTGGGGGTCCACGACCCCCCTGGAGGGAGAACCGCGCCCGCAGCGAGCCCGCAAGGGGCTCATTTGCGCTTGCCATGCTGTCGGTATGGCAGCGGTTGGGATTTCAGAGCCGGTATGCTGGTAGCTGGAGCCCGGCCGCAGGCATACCATACTACACCCAAATATACACCATAATCCGCTTCATATGAACGATATCACATGCTAGGACAGGTGGGCATCTATATATGCAAACAGCTGCACTTTTATGCAGCGTGTCTCCACCCCAAGGACCCTGACAATCTAACCAAGCATACAAAGCAAGAGCAGCAGTATTGTGAAAAACAGGGCTCATCTGCAGGCTTGTGTAAAGGTCCTTACACACGGAGCCATTTACCTTGAACTGGCAGTAGGAGATTTTGACGATCTGTACCAGCGATTTTGGCTAAAGGTGTGTACACAAGGAGCGGTATGGCTCCGCGATGTTGACTATGTAGTCAAAATCGCTAAGAAAGTTGGTGCATATCCCTCTGTGTGTACACAGCGAGCGATAGCGATGCGCTTCCCCGCCAGGTCGCTATTGCTATGGAAAATAGACTGTGCAGGCAAGGCGATTTCGACTATGTCGTTGGAAAAGTAAATCCATCCCCCTATTTAAATGAGTTAGTCAAAATCACCCATAGCCAAAATCGCTTGCACATTTAGTCAAAAGCACTGGTGAAGTTAGTAAAAATCCTCCAAGGTAAATCCGCTCAGTCTAAATCGCTCATAGTCAGAATCGCTCCATGTGTACGGACCCTCATTTAAATAGGGGAATGTTTTCTCTTTTCCAGCAACATTGTCGAAATTGACTTCCCTGCACAGTCTATTTTTCATAGCGATATCGTCCTGGCGGGGACGCGCATCGCTATCGCTTGCTGTGTACACACAGAGCGATATGCACTAACTTTCTTACCGATTTTGACTATATAGTCAACATCGCTGAGCCATATCGCTTCTTGTGTACACACCTTTAGACTGGTAGCTGGTATTTGACCATTAGATTAACACATTAAAGTGGTACGTAAAACATGTTTATTTTAGTTCACTTAGGGGTATATTCAATTCAGACTAGATCCATTCCGACATGAATTTGTCGGAATGGATCCGACGGAACCTATTTGATTTGGCCGTTCCTGACATCTCAATCCGATTTAAAAAAAAAAAAAAAAAGCCGTATTGAGAATTCGAGATGAGGGTGCTGAGGAAGAGCAGCGAGGAGACGGGGGAGAGCAGTGGCTACAGCAGTTTAGCCGGAGGATGGGGCACAGCCGCCAGACCTCACGGCAGTGTCCACCCGGCTCCAGCAAGGGGGACCTCGCTTGCTGGAGCCGGATGGACGCTGCAGTGAGCGGCAGCTGTGACACATCCTCCTGCATATGCTGTGCTGTAGCCGCTGCTCTCCCCCGTCTCCTCCTCTCAGCTCCCTCAGTCCCTCATATCAATCTGACTTTTTTTAAAGTCGGATTGAGATGGTTGGAAAGGTAGCCAAAATCTGTCTGATTTGGCCCCGTTTCCGACAGAAGAACGCAGATCGGCAGCTAATTTTGGGGTTTATTGAATAGGTCGGAGCTCCTTCCGACCAAAAAAAAAGTCGAAAACTGCCGTCTTTCCAACAGACGCCAGCTTTCGACATCAATTGAATATACCCCTTAAAGTTATCCTTTACTGACAGTTATTTGCACTAACTGGAAATGTGCGGCAAGTGTAGTGTGGAAATAGTTGGCTTTCTTCCCAGTTGCATATCAGTTAAGTTGATCTTATAAATTATTTTCTCAGAATCCATTGGCAATATTGGGCCATTGGGGAGGTAGGGACTAAATCAGTCCTGATTGGTGCTGTGCATGTTCGTACAGCAGCGATCAGATCTGAACTGCGCATGCCGACGGCTGTCTTAGCCCTGCGATCGCCTCTGCCTGATTGACAGGTAGCTGGGTGGGAGGGATGGGCCGGCTGCGTTTTGCTGCTGTTTAGGGGGCGCGGTCTGGGCAACGCAGGCATGCCCGGACCGTTGGGGGATGGGGGCGGGCTGCTGCGGCTGCTTAATGTCACAGGTAGCCACTGCAACCCGGGCAGCGACAAGTAGCTCCCTGCCAGCGCAGAGGAGTTGCGCTGTCTGGGAGCTACTCCTACAGTACAAAAGCATCGCCACTGTGCAACGGGGTAGGGCCTGACATGCGGGGCGGACTAGCCCTGTGCTGGGCGTCCCCCCACATGTCAGGGAAGCTGATCATAGATGTGCTAAATTTAGCACATCTACAATCAGGTCTGAATCACCCCGTAGAGTATAGGATGTTGGCATTTTGGTGGGGGGGGGGTTTTCTTTCATTTTAAACAATTCAAATCTAGTGAATAACCTGAACTGGTACAAATGTAAGCTTATAGAGGTCACAGAGTAGTTTAAGTTAACAATAACTGAAAATTAATATAAACAGGCTTCTTCAGGAAAAAAAGCAATGGTTAAGAATTTAGAGCCTAATTTTGACCTGATCGCAACAGCAAATTTGCTAGCTAATGGGCAAAACCATGTGCACTGCAGGGGAGGCAGATATAACATGTGCAGAGAGAGTTAGATTTGGGTTGGGTGTGTTAAAACTGAAATCTAAATTGCAGTGTAAAAATAAAGCAGCCAGTATTTACCCTGCACAGAAACAATATAACCTACCCAAATCTAACTCTCTGAATTAGGCCATATATCTTTGTTGCAGCAATGTAAAAAAGGTTTGCCTAGGCCATTAAGCACCGCCAGTGGACGACTTCAGGAAGGTCTTATGAAAACACAACATTTTAAATCTTTGGTTCATCATGCAGGGAAGTTGTACGTTGTAAAGTAGGCGAAAGGATGGTTCCTCACTTTTTGAGGTCTCGTGACACTTTTCGAAATGTAAAAATACACTGCTATTAAAAGCAAACCACCCCATGTTTTGCTATTACAGGTGTTGCCCTTTTACATCTTGGGATCATTTATTACAGAAACAGGTTTTCTGGGTTGTAGCATTTGTACCACCCTTTCAGAGAATCACTCTTCCTTCAGGATCATGGCTTTCTTGTTTAGATTTTTGACGATGTGTAAAAGTTTGTTCTCCAGAGGAAACATGTTAACACCCGCTGATGACCAGTGCTGGGCATCAGACCCAGAAAGACCAGATTCTGAGCAGTGACTAGAACAGGTTCCCAGACGTGGTCCTTAAGGCTCCCTCACGGTCCAGGTTTAAGTTCAACTCTTGTTGAACAAGGTCTCTACAGTATGTTTGGAGAAAAAGGGAAAGAAAGCTAGAGTACCTTTCTGCTAACAGCATTTCCTCTCTTCAATGACCTGGATCTGTGGTTTTAGCAAATCATCAAAGCAAATAAAAGGGGTGAATTTGCAAAACCCTATTGCACTGCAGGTGGACAAATTAAAAGTATGCATAGATTTTGGAACTAATTCAGACCTGATTGCTGGGCTGCTAATTTTGTTATACTGCGAACAGAAAGACATTGGCTAAGGTGGAGTGTAAATTCACCCTGTCCAAGTGGGCGATCGCATGTGTACCCAGTGCGAAAAGTCCCTCAGTCAGCAGACAGCTGCAAATCCATTCGCAACTCGCTCACCATCAAATGTTTTTTTTTTCAGTGTGTGCAGTCTGTGCGCAGCCCAGGACTTCTACCTACAGTGCGATGAGAACTGGCTGATCGGGACCGGAGCTGACATCACACACCCTCCCTAAAACCGCTTGGGAACACCTGTGTTTTCTCTGATACTTCCAGAAAATGTCCAATTACCACCCACAAACGGCCTCTTCTTGTCAATCAGCTTGCATATGGTTGGGTGACCGAAATTTTTGCACCAGCTTGTCTCGGTTTGGTGACGCGAGTGCACATTGTGGTGCATATGCATGCACAGTCAATTGATAATCAACCGCTGTGCGAAAACGCACAGCAGCGATCAGGTCTGATTCGGGCCCTTAGTTGAGAGAGGTGAACTCTACATTGCAGTGTAAAAACAAATTTGTCTAGTGTTTGTGGGCTACATGAAAAACCGGCTGTATTTAATCTTTCTCTGACGTCCTAGTGGATGCTGGGAACTCCGTAAGGACCATGGGGAATAGCGGGCTCCGAAGGAGACTGGGCACTCTAAGAAATAATTAGGACTACCTGGTGTGCACTGGCTCCTCCCTCTATGCCCCTCCTCCAGACCTCAGTTAGAATCTGTGCCCGGCTTGAGCTGGATGCACACTAGGGGCTCTCCTGAGCTTCTAGAAAAGAAAGTATATTTAGGTTTTTTATTTTCAGTGAGATCTGCTGGCAACAGACTCACTGCTACGAGGGACTTAGGGGAGAGAAGCGAACCTACCTGCTTGCAGCTAGCTTGGGTTTCTAGGCTACTGGTCACCATTAGCTCCAGAGGGATCGAACACAGGCCCAGCCTCGGTCGTCCGGAGCCGCGCCGCCGTCCCCCTTGCAGAGCCAGAAGCAAGAAGAACGTCCAGGAAATCGGCGGCTGAAGACTCCGGTCTTCATTAAGGTAGCGCACAGCACTGCAGCTGTGCGCCATTGCTCCCCATGCACACCTCACACTCCGGTCACTGATGGGTGCAGGGCGCTGGGGAGGGGCGCCCTGGGCTGCAATAAGATTACCTTACATTGGCAAAAAAAATACACATAATATAGTCATTAAGACTATATATGTGTAAAATCCCCTGCCATATATCCATAAAAAAAAGCGGGAGAAGTCCGCCGTGAAGGGGGCGGGGCTATCTCCCTCAGCACACTGGCGCCATTTCCTCTCACAGCTCCGCTGGAAGGACGCTCCCCAGGCTCTCCCCTGCAGTTTCCAGGCTCAATAGGGTAAAAAAGAGAGGGGGGGGGGCACTAAATTTAGGCGCAAATACTATATATATATATATATATATATATATATATATATATATATATATATATATATATATATTGCTGCTATAGGGTAAAATCACTCATTATAGTGTACATCCCTGTGATTTATAGCGCTGTGGTGTGTGCTGGCATACTCTCTCTCTGTCTCCCCAAAGGACTTTGTGGGGTCCTGTCCTCAGTCAGAGCATTCCTTGTGTGTGTGCGGAGTGTCGGTACGGCTGTGTCGACATGTTTGATGAGGAGGCTTATGTGGAGGCGGAGCAGGTGCCAATAAATGTGATGTCACCCCCTGCGGGGTCGACACCTGAGTGGATGGATATGTGGAAGGAATTACGTGACACTGTCAACTCCTTACATAAGAGGTTTGATGACATAGAAGATGTGGGACAGCCGGCTTCTCAGTCCGTGCCTGCCCAGGCGTCTCAAAAGCCATCAGGGGCTCAAAAACGCCCGCTACCTCAGATGGCAGACACAGATGTCGACACTGATACTGACTCCAGTGTCGACGACGATGAGACTAGTGTACATTCCAATAGGGCCATCCGTTACATGATTACGGCAATGAAAAATGTGTTGCACATTTCTGACATTAACCCTGGTACCACAAAAAAGGGTTAGGGGAGAAAAAGCAACCTGTGGTTTTTCCCCCTTCTGAAGAGTTAAATGAAGTGTGTGATGAAGCGTGGGTTTCCCCCGATAAGAAACTGGTAATTTCCAAAAAGTTATTAAGGGCGTACCCTTTCCCGCCAGAGGATAGGATACGTTGGGAGACATCCCCTAGGGTGGATAAAGCGCTCACACGCTTGTCAAAGAAGGTGGCACTACCGTCTCCGGATACGGCCGCCCTAAAGGAGCCTGCGGATAGAAAGCAGGAGGCTATCCCGAAGTCTGTATATACACACTCAGGTATTATACTGAGACCGGCTATTGCTTCAGCATGGATGTGCAGTGCTGCAGCTGCGTGGTCAGATTCCCTGTCTGATAACATTGATACCCTTGACAGGGACACTATATTGCTAACTGTAGAGCATATTAAAGACGTAGTCTTATACATGAGAGATGCACAGAGGGATATTTGCCAACTGGCATCTAGAATAAATGCAATGTCCATTTCTGCCAGGAGAGTATTATGGACTCGGCAGTGGACAGGTGATGCAGATTTTTAAGGGCACATGGAGGTTTTGCCTTACAAGGGTGAGGACTTGTTTGGGGATGGTCTCTCGGACCTCGTTTCCACAGCGACGGCTGGGAAGTCGACATTTTTACCCCATGTTCCCTCACAGCCAAAGAAAGCACCGTATTATCAGGTACAGTCCTTTCGGCCCCAGAAAGGCAAGCGGGTTAAAGGCGCGTCCTTTCTGCCCAGAGGCAGAGGTAGGGGGAAAAAGCTGCACCAAACAACAAGTTCCCAGGAACAAAAGTCCTCTCCCGCTTCCTCTAAGTCCACCGCATGACGCTGGGGCTCCACAGGTGGAGCCAGGTGCGGTGGGGGCCCGTCTCCGGAACTTCAGCGACCAGTGGGTTCGCTCACTGGTGGATCCCTGGATTCTACAAGTGGTATCTCAGGGGTACAAGCTGGAATTCGAGACGTCTCCCCCTCGCCGTTTCCTCAAATCAGCCTTGCCAACTACTCCCCCAGACAGGGAGGCGGTGCTGGATGCGATTCACAAGCTGTACTCCCAGCAGGTGATAACCAAAGTACCCCTCCTTCAACAGGGACGGGGTTACTATTCCACAATGTTTGTGGTACCGAAACCGGATGGTTCGGTGAGAACCATTTTAAATTTGAAATCCTTAAACACTTATATAAGAAGGTTCAAGTTCAAAATGGAATCGCTCAGGGCGGTTATTGCAAGCCTGGACGAAGGGGATTACATGGTATCACTGGACATCAAGGATGCTTACCTGCATGTCCCCATTTACCCTCCTCACCAGGAGTACCTCAGATTTGTGGTACAGGACTGTCATTACCAATTCCAGACGTTGCCGTTTGGTCTGTCCACGGCACCGAGGGTATTTACCAAGGTAATGGCCGAAATGATGATACTCCTTCGAAAAAAGGGAGTTATAAGGACAAGTGGTCCGGATCGCATCTTCAGATGCATCGGCTGATAACCCTGTCTCCAAGGACCAGGGTGTCGCTGTTGTGGTGGCTGCAGAGTGCTCATCTTCTAGAGGGCCGCAGATTCGGCATACAGGACTGGGTCCTGGTGACCACGGATGCCAGCCTTCGAGGTTGGGGGGCAGTCACACAGGGAAGAAACTTCCAAGGACTATGGACGAGTCAGGAGACTTCCCTACACATAAATATTCTGGAACTAAGGGCCATTTACAATGCCCTAAGTCAGGCAAGACCCCTGCTTCAACACCAGCCGGTGCTGCTCCAGTCAGACAACATCACGGCGGTCGCCCATGTAAACCGTCAGGGCGGCACAAGAAGCAGGATGGCGATGGCAGAAGCCACAAGGATTCTCCGATGGGCGGAAAATCATGTGTTAGCACTGTCAGCAGTGTTCATTCCGGGAGTGGACAACTGGGAAGCAGACTTCCTCAGCAGGCACGACCTCCACCCGGGAGAGTGGGGACTTCATCCAGAAGTCTTCCAAAGGATTGTACACCGTTGGGAAAGGCCACAGGTGGACATGATGGCGTCCCGCCTCAACAAAAAGCTGAAAAGATATTGCGCCAGGTCAAGGGACCCTCAGGCGATAGCTGTGGACGCTCTAGTGACACCGTGGGTGTACCAGTCGGTTTATGTGTTCCCTCCTCTGCCTCTCATACCCAAGGTACTGAGAATAATAAGAAGGAGAGGAGTAAGAACTATACTTGTGGTTCCGGATTGGCCAAGAAGAGCTTGGTACCCAGAACTTCAAGAAATGATCTCAGAGGACCCATGGCCTCTGCCGCTCAGACAGGACCTGCTGCAGCAGGGGCCCTGTCTGTTCCAAGACTTACCGCAGCTGCGTTTGACGGCATGGCGGTTGAACACCGGATCCTAAAAGAAAAGGGCATTCCGGAGGAAGTCATTCCTACGCTGATTAAAGCTAGGAAAGATGTGACCGTAAGACATTATCACCGCATATGGCGAAAATATGTTGCTTGGTGTGAGGCCAGGAAGGCCCCAACGGAGGAATTTCAGCTCGGTCGATTTCTGCACTTCCTACAGTCAGGAGTGACTATGGGCCTAAAACTGGGTTCCATTAAGGTCCAGATCTCGGCTCTGTCGATTTTCTTCCAAAAAGAACTGGCTTCACTGCCTGAAGTTCAGACTTTTGTTAAAGAAGTGCTGCATATTCAGCCCCCTTTTGTGCCTCCAGTGGCACCGTGGGATCTCAACGTGGTGTTGGATTTCCTAAAGTCGCATTGGTTTGAGCCACTTAAAACCGTGGAGCTAAAATACCTCACGTGGAAAGTAGAGATGAGCGGGTTCGTTCCTCGGAATCCGAACCCACCCGAACTTCTGCCTTTTTACACGGGTCCGAGGCAGACTCGGATCTTCCCGCCTTGCTCGGTTAACCCGAGCGCGCCCGAACGTCGTCATACCGCTGTCGGATTCTCGCGAGGCTCGTATTCTATCGCGAGACTCGGATTCTATATAAGGAGCCGCGCGTCGCCGCCATTTTCACACGTGCATTGAGATTGATAGGGAGAGGACGTGGCTGGCGTCCTCTCCATTTAGATAGAGAGTGAGACACTTGATTTACTAGTAATTTAATTTTAGTAATTTTGGGGAGCATTAGGACTGGAGTACTCAGAGAGTGCAGTGTTTTGCTGATAGTTATACTAGTGACCACCAGTTTTATTTATTATTTAAAATCCGTTCTCTGCCTGAAAAAAAACGATACACAGTCACATACCATATCTGTGCTCAGCCTCAGTGTGCTGCATGATAATATCATCTATGTATATCTGACTGTGCTGAGTGCTCACTGCTCACACAGCTTAATTGTGGGGGAGACTGGGGAGCAGTTATAGCAGGAGTACATAACAGTGCACACTTTTGCTGCCAGTGTGACTGACCAGTGACCAGTAAGTATATAGGCCCTCATTCCGAGTTGATCGGTCGCAAGGCGAATTTAGCAGAGTTACACACGCTTAGTCTACGCCTACTGGGAGTGAATCTTAGCTTCTTAAAATTGTGACCGATGTATTCGCAATATTGCGATTACTAACTACTTAGCAGTTTCAGAGTAGCTCCAGACTTACTCTGCCTGAGCGATCAGTTCAGTGCTTGTCGTTCCTGGTTGACGTCACAAACACACCCAGCGTTCGCCCAGGCACTCCCACCGTTTCTCCGGCCACTCCTGCGTTTTTTCCGGAAACGGTAGCGTTTTCAGCCACACGCCCCTGAAACGCCGTGTTTCCGCCCAGTAACACCCATTTCCTGTCAATCACATTACGATCGCCGGAGCGAAGAAAAAGCCGTGAGTAAAAATACTTTCTTCATAGTAAAGTTACTTGGCGCAGTCGCAGTGCGAACTTTGCGCATGCGTACTAAGCGGATTTTCACTGCGATGCGATGAAAAAGAACGAACGAACAACTCGGAATGAGGGCCATTGTCTGCCTGAAAAAGTTAAACACTCGTGTGGTGTTTTTTTTATTTATTCTATAAACGCATTCTGCTGACAGACAGTGTCCAGCAGGTCCGTCATTCATTATATTATAATATATACCTGCAGTAGTGATATATATATATATTTTTTATATCATTATCATCCAGTCTATACTAGCAGACGCAGTACGGTAGTCCACGGCTGTAGCTACCTCTGTGTCGGCAGTCGCTCGTCCATAATTGTATACCTACCTGTGGTGGGTTTTTTTTTTTCTATCTTCTTCATACTAGTAGTTTAGGAGTCTGCTGACAGTGTCCAGCAGGTCCGTCATTATATAATATATACCTGTCCTGCAGTAGTGATATATATATATTTTTTATATCATCATCATCCAGTCTATACTAGCAGACGCAGTACGGTAGTCCACGGCTGTAGCTACCTCTGTGTCGGCAGTCGCTCGTCCATAATTGTATACCTACCTGTGGTGGTTTTTTTTTTTTTTCTATCTTCTTCATACTAGTAGTTTAGGAGTCTGCTGACAGTGTCCAGCAGGTCCGTCATTATATAATATATACCTGTCCTGCAGTAGTGATATATATATATATTTTTTATATCATTATCATCCAGTCTATACTAGCAGACGCAGTACGGTAGTCCACGGCTGTAGCTACCTCTGTGTCGGCAGTCACTCGTCATCCATAAGTATACTAGTATCCATCCATCTCCATTGTTTACCTGAGGTGCCTTTTAGTTGTGCCTATTAAAATATGGAGAACAAAAATGTTGAGGTTCCAAAAATAGGGAAAGATCAAGATCGACTTCCACCTCGTGCTGAAGCTGCTGCCACTAGTCATGGCCGAGACGATGAAATGCCATCAACGTCGTCTGCCAAGGCCGATGCCCAATGTCATAGTACAGAGCATGTAAAATCCAAAACACCAAATATCAGTAAAAAAAGGACTCAAAAATCTAAAATAAAATCGTCGGAGGAGAAGCGTAAACTTGCCAATATGCCATTTACCACACGGAGTGGCAAGGAACGGCTGAGGCCCTGGCCTATGTTCATGGCTAGTGGTTCAGCTTCACATGAGGATGGAAGCACTCAGCCTCTCGCTAGAAAAATGAAAAGACTTAAGCTGGCAAAAGCACAGCAAAGAACTGTGCGTTCTTCGAAATCACAAATCCACAAGGAGAGTCCAATTGTGTCGGTTGCGATGCCTGACCTTCCCAACACTGGACGTGAAGAGCATGCGCCTTCCACCATTTGCACGCCCCCTGCAAGTGCTGGAAGGAGCACCCGCAGTCCAGTTCCTGATAGTCAGATTGAAGATGTCAGTGTTGAAGTACACCAGGATGAGGAGGATATGGGTGTTGCTGGCGCTGGGGAGGAAATTGACCAGGAGGATTCTGATGGTGAGGTGGTTTGTTTAAGTCAGGCACCCGGGGAGACACCTGTTGTCCGTGGGAGGAATATGGCCATTGACATGCCTGGTGAAAATACCAAAAAAATCAGCTCTTCGGTGTGGAAGTATTTCAACAGAAATGCGGACAACATTTGTCAAGCCATGTGTTGCCTTTGTCAAGCTGTAATAAGTAGGGGTAAGGACGTTAACCACCTTGGAACATCCTCCCTTATACGTCACCTGCAGCGCATTCATCATAAGTCAGTGACAAGTTCAAAAACTTTGGGCGACAGCGGAAGCAGTCCACTGACCAGTAAATCCCTTCCTCTTGTAACCAAGCTCACGCAAACCACCCCACCAACTCCCTCAGTGTCAATTTCCACCTTCCCCAGGAATGCCAATAGTCTTGCAGGCCATGTCACTGGCAATTCTGACGAGTCCTCTCCTGCCTGGGATTCCTCCGATGCATCCTTGCGTGTAACGCCTACTGCTGCTGGCGCTGCTGTTGTTGCTGCTGGAAGTCGATGGTCATCCCAGAGGGGAAGTCGTAAGACGACTTTTACTACTTCCACCAAGCAATTGACTGTCCAACAGTCCTTTGCGAGGAAGATGAAATATCACAGCAGTCATCCTGCTGCAAAGCGGATAACTGAGGCCTTGGCATCCTGGGCGGTGAGAAACGTGGTTCCGGTATCCATCATTACTGCAGAGCCAACTATAGACTTGATTGAGGTACTGTGTCCCCGGTACCAAATACCATCTAGGTTCCATTTCTCTAGGCAGGCGATACCGAAAATGTACACAGACCTCAGAAAAAGACTCACCAGTGTCCTAAAAAATGCAGTTGTACCCAATGTCCACTTAACCACGGACATGTGGACAAGTGGAGCAGGGCAGACTCAGGACTATATGACTGTGACAGCCCACTGGGTAGATGTGTTGACTCCCGCCGCAAGAACAGCAGCGGCGGCACCAGTAGCAGCATCTCGCAAACGCCAACTCTTTCCTAGGCAGGCTACGCTTTGTATCAACGCTTTCCAGAATACGCACACAGCTAAAAACCTCTTACGGCAACTGAGGAAGATCATCGCAGAATGGCTTACCCCAATTGGACTCTCCTGTGGATTTGTGGCATCGGACAACGCCAGCAATATTGTGTGTGCATTAAATATGGGCAAATTCCAGCACGTCCCATGTTTTGCACATACCTTGAATTTGGTGGTGCAGAATTATTTAAAAAACTAGAGGGGCGTGCAAGAGATGCTGTCGGTGGCCAGAAGAATTGCGGGACACTTTCGGCGTACAGGCACCACGTACAGAAGACTGGAGCAACACCAAAAACGCCTGAACCTGCCCTGCCATCATCTGAAGCAAGAAGTGGTAACGAGGTGGAATTCAACCCTCTATATGCTTCAGAGGTTGGAGGAGCAGCAAAAGGCCATTCAAGCCTATACAACTGACCACGATATAGGAGGTGGAATGCACCTGTCTCAAGCGCAGTGGAGAATGATTTCAACGTTGTGCAAGGTTCTGCAACCTTTTGAACTTGCCACACGTGAAGTCAGTTCAGACACTGCCAGCCTGAGTCAGGTCATTCCCCTCATCAGGCTTTTGCAGAAGAAGCTGGAGACATTGAAGGAGGAGCTAACACTGAGCGATTCCGCTAGGCATGTGGAACTTGTGGATGGAGCCCTTCATTCGCTTAACAAGGATTCACGGGTGGTCAATCTGTTGAAATCAGAGCACTACATTTTGGCCACCGTGCTCGATCCTAGATTTAAAACCTACGTTGTATCTCTCTTTCCGGCAGACACAAGTCTGCAGGGGTTCAAAGAACTGCTGGTGACAAAATTGTCAAGTCAAGCGGAACGCGACCTGTCAACATCTCCTCCTTCACATTCTCCCGCAACTGGGGGTGCGTGGAAAAGGCTCAGAATTCCGAGCCCACCCGCTGGCGGTGATGCAGGGCAGTCTGGAGCGACTGCTGATGCTGACATCTGGTCCGGACTGAAGGACCTGACAACGATTACGGACATGTCGTCTACTGTCACTGCATATGATTCTCTCACCATTGAAAGAATGGTGGAGGATTATATGAGTGACCGCATCCAAGTAGGCACGTCAGACAGTCCGTACGTATACTGGCAGGAAAAAGAGGCAATTTGGAGGCCCTTGCACAAACTGGCTTTATTCTACCTAAGTTGCCCTCCCACAAGTGTGTACTCCGAAAGAGTGTTTAGTGCCGCCGCTCACCTTGTCAGCAATCGGCGTACGAGGTTACTTCCAGAAAATGTGGAGAAGATGATGTTCATTAAAATGAATTATAATCAATTCCTCCATGGAGACATTCACCAGCAGCAATTGCCTCCACAAAGTACACAGGGAGCTGTGATGGTGGATTCCAGTGGGGACGAATTGATAATCTGTGAGGAGGGGGATGTACACGGTGATGAATCGGAGGATGATGATGAGGTGGACATCTTGCCTCTGTAGAGCCAGTTTGTGCAAGGAGAAATTAATTGCTTCTTTTTTTGGTGGGGGTCCAAACCAACCAACCCGTCATTTCAGTCACAGTCGTGTGGCAGACCCTGTCACTGAAATGATGGGTTGGTTAAAGTGTGCATGTCCTGTTTATACAACATAAGGGTGGGTGGGAGGGCCCAAGGACAATTCCATCTTGCACCTCTTTTTTTCTTTCATTTTTCTTTGCGTCATGTGCTGTTTGGGGAGTGTTTTTTTTTAAGGGCCAGCCTGCGTGACACTGCAGTGCCACTCCTAGATGGGCCAGGTGTTTGTGTCGGCCACTAGGGTCGCTTAGCTTACTCACACAGCTACCTCATTGCGCCTCTTTTTTTTTCTTCTTTGCGTCATGTGCTGTTTGGGGAGTATTTTTTGGAAGGGCCATCCTGCCTGACACTGCAGTGCCACTCCTAGATGGGCCAGGTGTTTGTGTCGGCCACTTGGGTCGCTGAGCTTAGTCACACAGCTACCTCATTGCGCCTCTTTTTTTCTTTGCATCATGTGCTGTTTGGGGAGTGTTTTTTGGAAGGGCCATCCTGCGTGACACTGCAGTGCCACTCCTAGATGGGCCAGGTGTTTGTGTCGGCCACTTGGGTCGCTGAGCTTAGTCATCCAGCGACCTCGGTGCAAATTTTAGGACTAAAAATAATATTGTGAGGTGTGAGGGGTTCACAATATTACAGACTGAAAATGAGTGGAAATTATGGTTATTGATTTGGGATCAAAATGACCCCCAAATTCTATGATTTAAGCTGTTTTTTAGGGTTTTTTGAAAAAAACACCCGAATCCAAAACACACCCGAATCCGACAAAAAAAATTCGGTGAGGTTTTGCCAAAACGCATTCGAACCCAAAACAAGGCCGCGGAACCGAACCCAAAACCAAAACACAAAACCCGAAAAATTTCCGGTGCACATCTCTAGTGGAAAGTGGTCATGCTGTTGGCCTTGGCGTCGGCCAGGAGTGTATCAGAATTGGCGGCTTTGTCATGTAAAAGCCCTTATCTGATTTTTCATATGGATAGGGCGGAATTGAGGACTCGTTCCCAATTCCTTCCTAAGGTGGTTTCAGCTTTTCATGTGAACCAACCTCTTGTGGTGCCTGCGGCTACTCGGGACTTGGAGGATTCCAAGTTACTGGACGTAGTCAGGGCCCTGAAAATATATGTTTCCAGGACGGCTGGAGTCAGGAAAACTGACTCGCTATTTATCCTGTATGCACCCAACAAGCTGGGTGCTCCTGCTTCTAAGCAGACTATTGCTCGCTGGATCTGTAGCACGATTCAACTTGCACATTCTGCGGCTGGACTGCCGCATCCTAAGTCTGTAAAAGCCCATTCCACGAGGAAAGTGGGCTCTTCTTGGGCGGCTGCCCGAGGGGTTTCGGCTTTACAACTTTGCCGAGCTGCTACTTGGTCGGGTTCAAACACATTTGCAAAATTCTACAAGTTTGATACCCTGGCTGAGGAGGACCTTGTGTTTGCTCATTCGGTGCTGCAGAGTCATCTGCACTCTCCCGCCCGTTTGGGAGCTTTAGTATAATCCCCATGGTCCTTACGGAGTTCCCAGCATCCACTAGGACGTCAGAGAAAATAGGAATTTACTCACCGGTAATTATATTTCTCGTAGTCCGTAGTGGATGCTGGGCGCCCATCCCAAGTGCGGATTGTCTGCAATACTTGTATATAGTTATTGCCTAACTAAAGGGTTATTGTTATGAGCCATCTGTTCGTGAGGCTCAGTTGTTGTTCATACTGTTAACTGGATTTAGTATCACGAGTTGTACGGTGTGATTGGTGTGGCTGGTATGAGTCTTACCCGGGATTCCAAATCCCTTCCTTATTGTGTCAGCTCTTCCGGGCACAGTTTCCCTAACTGAGGTCTGGAGGAGGGGCATAGAGGGAGGAGCCAGTGCACACCAGGTAGTCCTAATTCTTTCTTAGAGTGCCCAGTCTCCATCGGAGCCTGCTATTCCCCATGGTCCTTACGGAGTTCCCAGCATCCACTACGGACTACGAGAAATAGAATTACCGGTGAATAAATTCTTACATTTTTCTTTTTACTTTGGAAAAAAAATATTTTTTCTATTATCCGTCATATGGCGCCACAAGGGTTCTGCAGCACCTAACAACATATATTAAAAAAAAAATCAGCTAAACAATGACTTGTACTTGTCCTGCATTGTCTTGTAGTATAAGATATATAAACATTGCTGCATCAGCAGTCATGACTCTGAAATAAGCATCAGGTGGCAAAAACCATGGGTTAGGTGCTGGTGTATGGAGTAGATGATAGTATAAGTTAGGGAAGGAAAAGCACATGAGGAGAAAAGGGCCCTGCCCATAAGAGCTTACATTTTAAAGGGGAGGGGCAGACAGACTGGTAACGAGATAGGATAGACATTGAGCATGGAACAGAGGGTTAGAAAGAGATGGCTGGGTTTGATGAAGAAGTGGGTATTAAGAGCCAATTTTAAGTTTTGTAGAGAGGTGGAGCATTCCAGAGATCGGGAGAAGCACGTGCAAAATCTTGGAGATGGGAGGAGAAAATAAGTAGGCAGGAGAGGCTGCAAGCATTTGTGGGACAAAGAGGACGAGCGGGAGTGTAAAGGGAGATAAGGTCAGAAATGTAAATAGGAGAGGAATGGATGAGCACTTTGTACTGTGAGTTTTAGAAACTTGAATTGGACTCTGAAGAGGAAGGGGAGCCAGCGTAGGGCTTGTAAGAGAAGGGGAGGCAGACTTATGGGGGAATCCAATTGGCCGCAGTAATTTACAGCTGATAATTCTCTCTCCCCGGGGCTATCCTGTTGGCCCCAACCATCAACACTTATCGGGGGGGGGGGGTTCTTGTAACTGCCTCAGGCAGGTGAAACCAAACTCCCTAATAAGTGTTCTACAAAGCAGTGCTCCCTGTTGCAGAAACACACAGGTACGCAGCTTTTGCGGAACCTATGTGTTTCCGTGCGGTAAAGGCCAATTTAAAGGCACTGTAAAAATGGGCTATAATTTGATAGCCTGGTAATACCATCGGACAAAAATTGTGTTAAAAGCCCATTTTTGCCGTACAGTAAATTACCACAGGTAATAGAAAACCGGCAATAGTATGTTTGGAGAGGAAGTTGAGCAGGGCACCAACACTGAGGACAGACTAGTGGAGAGAGACGGTAGTCAGGGATGCCAGATAGGAGATTACAGTAATCCAATCTGGGGATGACCAATGAGTGGAAGAGGGACAGGTTGACAAAGGGTCTGATCCCAGAAATAGTTTTTGACATGGAAACAGAAGGACTTTGAAAGGTACTGAATGTGTGGTTTGAAGGAGAGGGAGAAATCAAGGATAACTCCAAGACAGCGCACTTGGGAGCTAGAAGAGACAGCTGAACCGTCACTAGATAAAGAAATTGTGGAAGGTGAGTCTTGCACCCTTTTCATTGCGACATGGCTTGTCCAGGTGCAAAGTTACTGTCTTTTCTTATTTTTTGCTTTGCTTTTGCTGAACATACAGTACTGTATATAAACTATTATGTTAAACTTTAAAGCAGTAACATAGTTACCATAAAATGAAGCTGCATTAACATTGTATCTATGCTCCTCAAGGCACCCCAACGGTCCAGGTTTTAAGTATATCCAAGGCTCAGCACAGATAGTTAAATCAAATTGGCAGAGGTGCTAATTAAGTCACCTGTGGCCAAGCATAGATATACTTAAAACCTGGACCATTGGGTTGCCTTGAGGACCGCATTTGAGAACCTCTGATCTATGCAATGATTACCATATTTTATCTAAATGCTGTGAAAATAAAGATATTCATCCATAGCTTATAATACTGGCTTAACCTAAATAGGCTAGAGCCAAGTGGAGTTGCTGGAGAGACACATTGCAAAAATAGACTGCCTCCTGAGATATGTGTTCATAGGTGTTTCAAGTTGCAATTAGTGGGAACATGATGATGATGCCTACAAACGATCAAAAACAACTGCATTGGTTTGTGTGAAGCAAGCATGGCAGAATATGCTAGTACTGCTGTACACTGCATGTGGCTGAGATATCAGAGGCTCTGCTACCAGGCTGGAAGGCCCAAAGGGTTTTTAGGAGGCATTTGAACTTGAATGCATTGGTTGATAGCGAGGTCATACATAACCACAATAACATTCCATCTGCATTATCAAGTCAAACTTGGACTTAGACCCTGACTCAGCATGCTCCCACACTGTCTCAGGCTGCATAAGCTTATAGCTGCTGTGCTGCCCTTACTTCCATGGCCCTTTTTTTTTTTTTTTTTCCTTGCTTGACACTGCGCTTTGTCGCCAAAGCGGGTTTTTTTTTTTTCTTTTCTTTTACCCATCTCCACTGAATGCCTCATGATCCCCTCCGTATCTACAGCAGACACACTCACTGCCCAGATTGCATTTTTTCTGCAGGGTTGCAGTGCCGGTGTGACTTCATCACCTCCTCCACCAGCGCCTGCTTCTCTTCCAGAAAGAATTTCACGTTGCACCTCGTCTTTGTCTTTCCATTCGGAGTGGATGACTCATCACTGCTGCCTGAAGTGCTTAATAGGTCCTCTTGTGTAGCGACCTCCTCTACCACACTCTCTCCCTGCCTTTCCTCTACTGCAGGTATGCTCCCTGTCACCCACTCAACACAAACCGCAGATCAAAGCAAACAAACAAACCTCTCCTGCTTACCCACACATGAAAAACACGGACAGGACAAAATGAAAACACACACTCAAGACAGACAAACTGATAACACAACAAGTATGCACAAAACAACTTCCACTCAAAAATCAATTGTAACTTCAGCAACTAGGCACACTCCTAACTCCCTCTGCCAACTCCAAACAACAAAAGTGTCAAAGGTGGGGCTGTTTGGCTCGTTTTTATATGCTTGGCCAGTGTGTACATGACATGTAAGTGCTTTAACCAATCAGAACACATTTCTATGGTGATGGATGCATTTTTGTGCATGTTTTATAAACACCCAAGATCATGCGCATTTTGTTGTGAAAGTACGCATTTTCATGCGTGTTTGAACTCGTATGGGTTTGGGCCAAAATTTGCACGATGAAACTCGTTGGCTTTCACCATCAGAAGACATGCTTCTTGGTAAGTTTGTGAGTTTGGTCTGGGAAAACTGTGCAAACCTGTTTGGGTTTTATCTCGCCAAAACTCATTTCTATTTAAATTTACCCCTTATAGCATTAATGGACATGAGGCACAAAGGAAGTGAATCTAAATTCATTGATTAGTTAAATAAAGGTATTTAGAAATATACATGGGTGTGGAAGTGTTCACATTTTGTTGATTTTCATTTTTTGCACTATACTTCGCAACCAAATGCCTTCATCTTTGTTTTTTTCCAAATAATTTTATTCATGGGATCACAAATACAAACAGATACCAACAGGTAGTGGTTTCAACAAATTACATTGTAGGTATAACATAACATTTGCTGATTATACAGATGATTGGAAAAAACAGTGACCCATTTTTGACCCAGAAAGCGGGTGGTATAAAATAGGAAAAGGGCCAGTCAGTAGCGCAGCTAACCGACTAACATTAAGAAGTAAGAGTAGAAGAAGGTCAGAAAGAAAAAAGACAGGGAAGAAGAGAAAAAAAAAGAGAAATGGACAGAATAGAATAGAATCCCTGGGAGGGTCTCATCAAATATGGTGCTGGGTATCACAAAGTAACGGGTGAAGGGGCATGCTGGGTAGCCAGCCATGGACTCCAAATTTTCTCGAATTACTTAGGGGAGCAGTTTATGATGCTAGACATGTAGTCCATGCGGTAAACGTACCAAATACGGGCAGTTATAGATTGCATGGAAGGGGGGATAGGGTTTTTCCAATCTGCAGCTAGTTGACATGTTGTTGCGGATACTATATGACGTAACAATTTATTTTGAAATTTTGTTAGTGTTGGTAGATTTAAGGGGAGGAGAATGTATTTAGGGTCAGAAGGAATAGAAATCTGCAGCAAGCTAGATATAAAGTTAATCACTTCCCTCCACATATGCACTATTTTAGGACATGACCACCATATGTGTAGGAAAGAGCCCTCTGCGCCACATCCTCTCCAGCATCTATCCGATGTATCCGGGTACATTTTGCTCAAGCGAGATGGTACATAATACCATCTATATAATAATTTATAGACATTCTCTTTGATTCTAACGCAGATTGAACTAGACGCCGCGTTACCCCAGGCCTCAGACCACTCCTCATCATCCAAAGCCGAGCCTAGGTCCATTTACCATGCTCTCTCATGAGGATCTCGCTGAGATGGAGCGTCCCCAGTGAGAGTAGTATATGAGGGAAATTAGGCCTTTGGTCGAGTGACATCTGAAACATATAGTCTCAAACGTGGTCAGGGGTCTACTAGAGAGGACGCGGCCCATTGAGGAGTGAAAATGTCTGAGTTGTAAAAATTGATACAAATATCTAGAGGGAATATCAATAGTTTCTTGAATCTGAGAAAACTGTGGAAAACTAGTATCCCTGGTAACATCATTCAGATATAAGATACCCCTATCTTGCCAAGGAGCAAACAGTGATTTATTTGTACCAGGAGGGAATGCAGGGTTGTGTAATATTGGGATGATAGGGGATGGGGTTGGGGCTAAGCCATATTTCCTATTGGCAAAGTCCCAAATCGTTAGTGAGCGGGAGACTACGAGATGGGATGCTATAGTCCTGGGGCGGCAGGATTTCGAAAGCCAGAGAAGAGAGCGTAGAGAGACCCACTTCAGCGGCTTCTATAGCTACCCAGACCCTTCTAGATTCGGGGTTGCACCATTGTACACCGTGTGAGAGCTGTGTGGCTAAATAATATCTTCTAAAATCTGGGATGCCTAGGCCGCCACTAAATGTGGGGCGCTGTAAAAGTTTCAATCGGACACGGGGACGCTTATTCGCCCATATGAATTGTGACGTATGGAATTGCAAGAATTTAAAAACAGATGGAGGAATAAATATCGGGAGGGTCTGGAACAGGTAAAGTATCCGAGGGAGCACGTTCATCTTCACCGAGTTCACCCTACCTATCCAGGAGATAAAGAGGCTAGACCAAGAAGACAAGTCCGATTTGATTCGATCTAAAAGCCTAGGGAAATTAGCTTGGTAAAGTTGATGATGGCTATGCGTTAGAAAAATACCTAGGTATTTAATCTTTTGCTTGTGCCATTGAAATGGAAAGGAGTTTTCCAAAGAGAGCTTAATCGGGCCGGGGATATAAAAGTTCAATACCTCAGTCTTATTCGTATTAAGTGTATAACCTGGAGTTCCGGTTCCGGCAGCGGGATGAACGGCTGCTGATCACCTCAGCTCCGCTGACCGGGTCTCCTCACACCAGATTTCACGGCGCTAGTCGCCTCCAAACCACTACCAGCCACCACCGATTAAAGGGGAAAGTGTCCATTACATGGACAAATATCTCACTGCCATGCCGTCATATAAAAGCCGCGGTAATAAAGAAAAAGAGAAACGCCGGGCAGATCCCAAGATGGCGCCGGACGCCAACAGAGTCACTACAGGCTCCCCCCCTGCTATCTTGCCTCAGCATGTCAACTCTCCAGGGAACAAAGCACAGAACACATCAGAGGGTGAGTCTCCCCCCTGCTCCCCCACACTAATTGACACAGCAGACAGGGTTATCCCACATATGGATAGCCCTGTTACATATGGAGATATGGTGCAGGCAGTTAGAATGGCCATGGATCCCCTCCTGAAGACCCAGACTGCTCAGATTAACCAACAACTGGCATCACTTTCACAGAGGGTTCTGAATACAGAGCACAGGCTGGGGGAAACATTTGCAGACGTCAGTACTTTAAAACAACAAATTTCTGCTCAGGCTAATGAAATACACCAGCTACACAACAAGGTGCAGGATTTGGAGAACCGTTCACGTAGGCAGAATTTAAGAATTGTGGGTCTACCTGAAGAGGTCAAAGGTCAAGCGCTCTTTGATTTTATCCGAAACACCCTGCCGTCCTTGCTCAAAATATCCGACAGGTGCCAAGATTTAATAATAGAACGAGCACACAGACTTGGGCCGCAGCGACAACATGAGGGAGCACGCCCACGCGCTGTTATATTTAAAAGCCTCAACTATTTACACAAGGAATTGCTTTGGGCAGCATCACGCAGATGCAGAAACCTGACATGGAATGGAAACAAGATCCTCATTTTCCAGGACTACTCCGCGGAGTTATCCAGGGCAAGAAAGGACTTTGCTCCTATTTGTTCACAATTAGTGCAAGACGGATGTAAATTCGCTCTCCTATACCCGGCACGCCTGCGTATATATGATGGAACTTCCTTCCTAGATTTCCTGAATCCCGCTGACGCAAAAGCTTATCTCCAAGAATACGCTGACAATGCTCGCTCAGGATCACACATGTCTGATTGTGAATGATTTATGCAACACCAAGCTGCTTTTCGGTTAATGCTATATACAGGAATGTTTGATATTTAGGCATTTATCAGATCTTACTATGCTGTGATGTAATGTCAGATATACATCCCTAAACCCCTCCCATCCCCCCCCCCCCCCCTGACCTATGAATATGGAGCTGTTTACATTAGGCTGGTAGCTCTCACATGGCTCACATGGCTTTCACGTGAGGAGCCCCGGCTTAGGAGTACACACTTTACATTGCGTTGTGTACACGATCACGGACTTCATCTTCTAACAGTTAAGAATGATTAAATGTCAGTTTGTTAGTAAATTTTCTCTTTCCCAGTTAACCCTTCCTCCCCTCACCCACTCCCCTCCTTACTTCCTATATTACCTGAGTATTCTTCTAGCATACTACCTGATGGGTTGCTTTACGCCATTTCTTATTCTAGATGGCACAGCTACTTAAAGTGGGCTGTTGGAATGTAGGGGGCATAAACTCACCCCAAAAACGTAAACGCCTTCTAATATATCTACGTAAATTGCATATAGACCTAGTATATTTACAAGAAACCCACCTGACACCCCCTGAAACTCTGAAACTTAATATGCTAGGCTGGGTGGTGCTTGCTTCGGCATCTTACAACTCTAAAGCAAGAGGGGTGGCTATACTAACGAGACGCCAATTCCCAGCGGAAGTGTCTGACGTAATTTCAGACCCCCATGGTAGATATGTCGCATGTACTCTAAAGATCGAGCAACAAATATTTTACTGCATGAATGTTTATGCACCTAATATTTATGAAAGAGAATTCTTTGTTAAGATCATAACCATTCTCACACCACGAATTCACATGTATGTTCTACTAGGAGGTGATTTTAATTTGATTTCAGACACACACCTAGATAGACAACGAACGCAACCAGGCAGGAGAAAATTACCAACATTAGGAATCCCAGAATTAGCAAAACAATTGCAGCTGTTAGATTTATGGCGCATACTACACCCTACAGATAGAAATTTCTCCTGCTTATCGGCTGCCAAACACACAATGTCCCGCATTGATTATCTCTTAGTATCCACCAAATTGTTACCAAAAACGCTCCTGGCAGACATGGAGCCAATTCATTTATCAGATCACGCGTTGATTTGGGTACAAATTCAACTGTCCCGAGATAGAGGCAGCTATATTAACTGGAGATGCCCATCTACTTTAGCTACCTCATCCAAACTGAAGCAGGCAGTCTTAGATGCATGGGTCATATATGATACAAACAACGAAGACACTAAACAAACACACCCCATCCTTTTCTGGCAGGCTTCCAAAGCCACTATAAGGGGTGAGATTATCTCGCACTCCTCTACTCTCAAAAAGCAGCTAACCAAGCACTATTTGGAAGCACATGATCTAGTCTCTAAGACATTCCGGTCCTTTGCCGCCAATCCCACGCCACAACATAGGTCTGCTTATCAAAAGGCCAAATTGACTCATGAGCAAATATTTATTAAAATGGAGATGTCTTACTCCTTTTCCAGAGATGCCAGATTCCACAAATTTGGGAATAAGTCAAGCAAGCTCCTGTCAAATATGCTCCAGGGCACCCGTCCCCCCTCTACGATCCACCCTCTAAAAACAGCAAATGGGAAGCTTACCACTGATAATGCACAGATAGCACAAGTGCTGCTAGATTATTACCAAAACCTATACTCGGCCCCGCACTCTGATAAGGACCAGGAGACTGAGTTCTGGGAAAACCTCTCATTACCCCAGTTACCCATAGACAAGGGCCTAACTTTAATATCTGAGATATCCCAACAAGAAGTGAGGGATGGTATAGCGCATCTTAAAAAGGGAAAAGCGCCGGGCCCAGATGGCCTCACGGCAGATTATTACAAAGTACTAGCAGACTATATTGTACCAATCCTAACTAAAGTATACAACAAAATCCTTTTTACTAATGCACTTCCTAGTTATTTTAACAGAGCACTTTTAAGACTCCTGCCGAAACCGGGAAGGGACCTCTCTGATCCAGGCTCCTACCGCCCCATCTCTCTGCTCAACCTAGACTACAAAATCATGACCAAGATCTTAGCAGATAGATTGAAACTCCTTCTGCCGACCTTAATACACACTGACCAGACGGGCTTTATCCAAGGTAGGAACCCAGTTACAAATATTCGGAAGGTTCTGGCGGCGGTGAGTGATTCCCAGTGTGCCATGTCAAACTCAGGGAGAGCAATACTATCTCTTGATGCAGAAAAAGCCTTTGACATGGTACACTGGGATCACCTATTTTGTTCCCTATCCAAATTTGGCTTCCCAACACAATTCACACATTTTCTTCAAACACTATACACAGACTCTGCATCCAATATTTTATGTAACGGCACGTTGTCTGACCCTTTCCCTATTCTGAGAGGCACTAGACAGGGATGCCCTTTATCCCCATTACTCTTTGCAATCGCACTAGAACCCTTGGCAATAGCCCTAAGACAATCCCCCCTATACCAGGGCATTCCAATAGGCGCAAATGACCTTAGACTTTCATTATTTGCTGACGATATGCTGCTTTTCTTGTCCCACCCTGAACATTCAATCCCAACGGCCATCTCGATTATATCAAAATTTAGCTCCTTTTCTGGATACAAAATAAACATTAGCAAATCGGAATTACTAATACTTAAAGGCCCCCCACCTATTTTACCCCAAACAGATGATGTGGCGGCGATCAAACTAGATGTCCCTCATATAAAATACCTAGGCGTCCAGATCCCCCATACCCTTGCAGATTTGTATAAACTAAATTTCCGGCCGATTTTATCATCACTGGAAAAATATCTTAAACAATGGCATGATCTACCCCTATCCCTACTGGGCAGGGTGGAAGTCATAAAATCCATCCTTCTTCCTAAATTAACCTACATTATGCAACTTTTACCTATTAAAATAAATAAAGCAGATGTTAAGTCCCTCAATAGTGCCTGCACGAAATTCATCTGGCAAACTAAAAAACCAAGAATAGCTCTCAAAAAATTATATTTACCTAAAAAAGATGGCGGTTTAGGTTTCCCTGATCTATTACTATACACACAAGCCATACACTTACGATATGCCATGGACTGGCTGCTGGAACGCAGCCAATACACCAATTATGAAGTGGAATGTGCTCTATTCTCTCCATTTTCTCCAGGGGCCCTACTACATACTCCCAAATCGGCCATAGACAAACGGGTATATAATAATATCTTTCTCAGAGATACTCATATGGCCTGGCGTTACCTACACATTTCGCTGGATAGAGACCCCCGCTACTCCCAATGGTTACCAATATGGGGCAATCCCATGGAATGCCGCATTTTCAATGCCTGGGCTAAACATCGCTTTAGACAAAAGGGCCTAAAAGCTATGTCCCAGGTTTTCGACCCAGGGGGCCACATTATCCCATTTAATCGATTACAGACCACATACGGCCTCCCAGACTCGGGTTATTATGCCTATGCCCAACTGGTACATTATGCTCTCACACTTCCTAACTTACCAAACCAATGCATACCTCTAGACCCAATAGAACACATTTTTCATAAATATACACAAAACAAATACAAACCAAGGATCACTTATGAAATCTTATTACAACCCAATAGGGAACCTACGTGGAATCAAATCATGAGACCATGGACATCAGACATCCCCATACTTATACAGAATGACACCATATTTAAATACTACCACTCAGTGCTAAAGATAGTACGTTCCTCGGTACTTCAAGAGGTGCACGTGAAAACCACACACAGAGCATACATTTCTCAGGGACAACGGAGCCACTATGTACAAGAGGAAGATGGTAGTTGCCCCAAATGTAAGATGTCATATGCGACATTCATACACAACATCTGGTCCTGTGGTCACGTGAAAAAATTTTGGAATAAAGTGTTATATCATCTTACCACCACTTTTAACATTCAACTGATATTACACCCTCTTCCATTTTTATTTGCAAATTTTGATGTTTGGGACCTCGGAGAAAAAAGACGACACCTCACCCCGATATTAACTATGATAGTCACGGTAGGCAAAAAAGTCATCTTAAACTCCTGGATCAAACATAGATCCCCCACATTAAGAGAAGTGATCACTCTTCTAGAAAAGTATATGGCTTTTGATAAATATGATGTAATGTCTGAATATTGTAATGGGTCTGTAAGATTTTATAAAAAATGGGGCGCATACATAGAATCTAACCAGAAATGACTCCTGGGAATGGTAAGGGAGAGCTAGAAAGCTGAATCCCAAACACATCTCTCCAAGGTGAATTAGCCTTATTGATACGGTATCAAGGCTCAGTTTTGTCCCATACATTACAGAAAGTCACTCAAATCCCTGCGTTCCAGACATAACGCAGGTTTAAGAATGGTAATTAAGAGCTACAACCATTAGGCATATAGGAATCCTCCCAGTTAATCCCCCCCCCCCCCTCTCTTTCCTGTCCTCCTCTTCCCACTTTTTAGTTTAGATATGTTCAAATTGATTTTAAGTTAGATCATACTGCTTGAAAGTATATCATATAACATCAGCTCCAGGGATCCGGATATATTTTACCTCCGAAAGAGGTTTTCAAAAGGTTACCTAACTAAATATCGCCCTGGTTGACTACACACCTTCTTTTTAAGACAAGACGAATGTATGATCAAAATTGTATTATTACTCTAAGCATACCACAAGCAATGTCGTTAAAAGTATGTCTTTTGTTTAAATGTATGCTATTTGAAAATTTAATGAAAACTGAATAAATACATTTGAAAAAAAAAAAAAAGTGTATAACCTGAATGTTTAGAGTAGAGGTCTATCTCAGAAAGGAGTGGCTGTAACGACTGAGATGGGGATCCCAGAGATATTAGGATATCGTCTGCGTATAACGCAATTTTATGTTAGGTAGGGCCCACCCGCACTCCAGCTATATCTATATTAGCTCGGATCCGTGCTGCCAGCGGTTCCATAACCAGGGCAAATAGCAATGGGGAAAGCGGGCATCCCTGTCTGGTGCCGTTAATGATATTGAATGCGGAAGAAGTGAGGCGATTAACAGAAACCGTGGCAGTAGGGGATCTGTAAAGCGCCGAGACACCTTCTAGGAATTTGCCAGAAAAAAACATCCGGAGTACTGAGAAAGCAAAGGGCCAGGAAATTCTGTCAAAAGCCTTCTCGGCATCTAATGCTAGCAACAACGAGGGTAGTTTCTGTTTATGAATAGAGTGGATCAAATCTATGGCTCTCCTGGTATTATCGGAGGCCTGGCGGCTAGAAATGAAACCCACTTGGTCCGGGTGTATCAGTTGTGTAAGTAGGGGAGCTAAACGGTTGGCTAAGATTTTAGCATATATCTTAAGATCTACGTTCAGCAAAGAAATCGGGCGATAGTTGGAACAATGTGTTGAATCCCTCTCTGGCTTCGGAATCACAATGATGTCAGCTTGTACAGTCGCTGGCGCAATTTATGCTCCCTCTAAAATACTATTAAAGAGCGAGGTAAGGTATGGAGCCAATTCCGCATGGAATGTTTTGTAATACTGAGCGGTAAAGCCATCTGGTCCAGGGTCAGCTGACGACTGCATAGATTTGATAGCGGCAACCGTCTCTTCTAGCGATATATCCGCATTAAGAAGAGAAATCTGTTGCTCTGTCAAACCCGGCAAGGGGGCACCCAACAAATATGAACATGCTCCCTCCGGACCATCGGAGGGAAGAGGGGGGCAGGGAGATTATATAAGGAGCTATAATAGTTCAGAAATTCCTCCACCATCAATTTAGGATCATAAGTGAGAGCGTCTAACGTAGTAGAATGTAGCTTATCTATCAGTCCCATAGCTCGCTTACTTCTTAACTTATTAGCTAAAAGGCTATCTATTTTATCCGCTTTATCATAAAAAATTTGACGGAGCTTCTGTAGTATAGGTGCCGCTCTCCGCGATAAAAGGGTGTTCAACTGACCTCTGAGGTTATTTATCTGGGAGAGTAGGGAGTCGCACGGGGCAATTTTGTGCTGGGCAAAAAGCGCAGTAATTTGAGATTCCAATGAGGAAACTTCCTGTGCTGCTTTCTTACGTATGGCTGAGGCCTTAGACATAAATTGGCCGCGAATAGTGGCTTTATGTGCTTCCCAAACTCGGCTAGGAGAGACTTCTGAGGAGGCGTTTTCCTCAAAAAAAAAAAGTTCAGGTTCAATTTAGTGTCTGAAAGAGTGGAGGGGTGCGAAAGAAGAGTATCATCAAGACGCCATTTACGGGACTTATTAGGGGTTCTATAGAGGTCGATCAGGATATACACTCCTGCATGGTCCGTCCAGGAACAGAGAATGATGCTTGAATCAGATATCAACGTCGAGAGTGAGCGAGAGACATGTATCATATCTATTCGAGAGTAGTGCTGATGAGGTGCAGAGAAGTGGGTATAGTCTCTAGCACTGGAGTGTTTAAGACGCCAAGTGTCTTGTAAATCAAGGTGTGTGAGGGAGGATGTCAATGTAAGGGCAGCATCAGACGGAGACGCTTCCTTCTTAGTTTTAGGAGGAGTGGATTTATCTAAGAAGGGGTCAAGCACAGTGTTAAAGTCCCCACCTAGAATAATGTGGCCTTGCGCTACTCTATTGAGATGCAAAAAGAGCGTGCGAAAAAAACGGGATTGGTCTTGATTAGGGGCGTATACAGACACGAGCGTTAGAATATCCGTGCGAAGCGTACCAATCACTATCAGGTATCGGCCGTCAGGGTCAGCTATGGTTGTAGTGTGGACAAATGGGATATTGCGATGGATCAATATAGCTACCCCCCTTTTTTTTACAGGCAGCAGAGGCAAAAAAGGTCTGGGTAAATTGCTTACCGTGAAGTTGAGAGTGTGTACCGGTGAAATGGGTCTCTTGGAGGAAAACTATATCAGCCTTCTCTCTCCGACAGGCGGATAACATCACTGTACGTTTCCTGGGAGAATTAAGCCCGTTAACATTTATAGAAAACAGTTTAAGCGCCATGTGACACCAAAGAACAAAAGAGGAGCAGTGGAAACCCGTCCCGGGGAAGAAAGAAAAGGAAAGAAGAAGAACAACAAGAATCAGAAATATAGAAGAAAAGAAAGTGATAGAGAATCCATACGGGAGAAAACCCTGAATTATAGGGTCCCAATCAAGGACCGCTACACAGATATAAAACATCATACTTTGAAATAACAAATAAAGGGAGCACGGGGGTAGTGGGAACAGTAAACTAATGCAGGAGAACCGGGTCCCACTGGACCGCAACAGTTGAGTCGGCTGGAGCCGAAGATACAATAATGTAACCCATAATATGAAAAACAATAAACAAACAAAAACGTACTGTGTCATAACCAGAAAATAAGAAAAGGGAAAAAAAAGGGGGAGGGGGATGGGGTGGGTTGGGGGGGACAAGGGGAGACAGGGCAAACAGGATAAGCCCAGCGTAGTATTACCAGGCTAGGCGTAACACATGACAAACTTTAAACCTTGGTGTGCAATATCAAAGCTCATGGCAAACACATTAAAAGATGGAAGATGATAGCAAGAGTCTCCTCTTATCAGGAGACACATTTCGATAGAGTTGAGAGCTATTCAAATGTATTCAGAGAAGAGTTCGCCAAAATCAAGGAGGGTCATCGGTGTCATTGCGGTGACGAGTTACCCTCGTCCATTCAGGCGGAGGGATCTGGGAGCATCTTGGCCCGCCTTCATCTTTGTTACTGTGACACATACGCTACCGACGCCTAAATCAAGACAAAGAAGGTGTTGTTCTGGTCATGGTACTAGGAGGCCGCTGCAAAAGCAGTGTTTAGAGGTTCTGATTCAAAGCCGGACGCCAATATCATAGGCATTTTGTCTTTGTACGCAGCAGCTAATAAAATATGAAAAAGCCGTAGCAGGTGTCTTAAGTAAAAGAGGCAGCCATCAGATCGACTGTATGACATTCAGGCTACTTAGGGCTGTAACACACTGGCCGGTTTCTCCCGGATGGCAAAAAGCCGGACAAACTTTCTCGCACATAGGACGGCTTTGAGCCGTGTGTGATGCTGTGCGCATGCGCAGCATCAGACGCGGCTTCAGAAAAAAACGTTGTGTGTGAAAGCTCCCCTTCACACACATGGTTTACTGGCTCCAAAGACAGCCCGGCGGCCGCCCGGCCGCCGGACCTTCCAGTGGTGAGACCCGGCTGCAACCCGGCAGCCGGGCCTGGGATGTGCAGTGTGAAGGGACCCTAGCCCTCACACTGTTAACTACAATGCCGGCACGGGAAAAAGCCGTCCGGCTTTTTCCCGGCCGGCAAAAGCCGGGTAGTGTGTTTCAGCACTACGGGTGCCCAGTGAAATCATGCTGCCAGGGCCAGTGAAGCAGCATCACGTTGCTTAGGCAACTGGCTTTGGCACACCCAGAACATGGGACTACCCCCTGTATTCTGGAACACTTTGCGTCGCAATGCCTAAATGCTAGCAGCATGTCTAGCATTCTGCTGCTATGGGACACTGACCGATGTGGTTGAAATTTACATATATCTCTAAGTTAGGCTTTGAAGGAGAGATGTATGAAGCAGTGATAAGAATGGAGTAGTTGCCCATGGCAGTGAATCAGCTTTAGAGTAACATTTATTAAGTGCATTCTATATAATTATAAGGTAACAGCTAATTGGTTGTCATGGGCAACATCTCCACTTGCACATTTCTCCATTCTTTTCACTGCTCCATACATCTACCCCAAAGTCTATAAAGGAAATACAGATCTATTTACTAAGCCTTGGATGGAGGTACAGTGAACAGCTACTGACTGTCATTTTTCTCATACGTCCTAGAGGATGCTGGGGTCACATCAAGAACCATGGGGTATAGACGGGATCAGCAGGAGACTTGGGCACTTTAAGACTTTGAATGGGCGTGAACTGGCTCCTCCCTCTATGCCCCTCCTCCAGACTCCAGTTTAGATTTGTGCCCAGGCAGACTGGATGCACTCTGAGGAGCTCTACTGAGTTTCTCTGACTTATGTTAGGTTTTTTATTTTCAGGGAGAACTGCTTGCAACAGTCTCCCTGCTTCGTGGGACTTAGGGGAGAGAAGTCAGACCTACTTCTAGTGAGTTTAAAGGCTACAGGACACCATTAGCTCCTGAGAGTTTGGAACACTAGGTACGCCCAGGGGTTCATTCCCAGAGCCCGCCGTCACCCCCCTTGCAGAGCCAGAAGTTAGAAGACAGGTGAGTAGAAGAAGAAAATAAGACTTCAGTGTCGGCTTCAGAAGTACCGCACAGCGATCGTGCTGCGCGCCATGCTCCCACACACAGCGGCGGTGCAGGGCGCGGGGGGGGGTCATCCTGGGCAGCATAAAATCCTCATATGTAACTGGAAAACAAGGGTATGAGTACGTAGGCACTAAATCCTGACCCCCACCAGTATAAATATAATAAAAAATAGCGGTGCTGAAGTGCGCCATTAAGGGGGCGGGGCTTAGCCCTCACAGCTCTCATCAGCGCCATTTTCTCTTGTAGAGACGCTGGTCCTTCCTCACACTGCTGTATACATAACAGAGTGAAAAACGGGGTGGGGGGGAGGCACAGTTGATTTGAAGCAATATAAGTTACTTATAAGGTCTGAGGCAATATATATAATGGTTTCAGAACCGGGATTGAGCGCTGGGTTGTGAGCTGGCAAACTCCATCTGTGTCTTCCTGACAGACTTTACTGTGGGTCTGTCCCCTATATGACCGGTGTGTCGGCGGGTGTTTGGTACACGTGTGTCAGCATGTCTGAGGCTGAGTGCTCATCCCCCAAACGACTGTGGGAGTGACAAAAGAAACTTCCTGGCGCTATGATTTAACAGGTGTGTGAGCAGCTCTCTCAGGGGCAATTTGGTATTTTACCCCAAAAATGGAACAGGGAAATCAAAAAAATGAGAAAGCGCTATTCACATCTGATGTGGATTTTATTTTTCATTGATTATCAATTTTTACTAAAAGCACATTAAATATGTTTAATGCCGGCCGGCAATACACAGAGAAAACAATAAAATATTACAGTAAAATGAATAATTTTCTAAACGTGACTTTACATCTGCATACTGTCTAATTTATAGTGTGTCAGAATTATGACAATTATTTATATGCACATGGTGTATCAACCATATGGATCCTCTTCTTATCCTCAGATATTTTTAGGCAGATGGTAGTCGTGTATCTTTATCACAATATTACACCATACTTATGTCCATATGTCAAGTAATAAGGAAAAATACTTCGTTGTTACTTTTGGATGATGTATTGAAGCCACTTATAAATCCGAAAGGTTCTATGATCTTTAGAAAGGCTGATAATCTGCGTAAAAAATTAGTACCTAGTCACTTTGTTAAAGAAAAGACATCTACTTTAGAAAAACAGAATACATGGCTCCCTGTACGACCAACAGGATACCATAGGTGTGGCAAAAGTAACTGTCAGTCCTGTGTTAATATACCTAGAAAAAGTGTTAATTACAAATCCTACACAACAGGGGAAATATATCCCATTAAAGATTTCATTAATTGCACTACTACATTTGTTATATATGTAATTTCCTGTCAATGTGGAAAACAATATGTGGGGCGCACCACAAGAACCCTACATATAAGATATATGGAGCATAGGAGAAATATAATTAGAGGAGCCAAACATCCTTTGTCAGATCATGTGATACAGTGTCAAAAAGCAAGATGGGAGAATATGACTATGATAGGCATTGAACATATCAAAACCACAAGTAGAGGGGGGGATCGTTTTAACAGGCTCCGTAGGCGTGAGGCCTATTGGATTTTTCTGTTGGAAACTATGGTTCCCCTGGGTCTAAATGACACTGTCGAATTAAATGGAGTATAGAGAGGATATAAAAATTTAATAAAAAAAAGTCTGTCCAATATATATATACCCCTAAAAAAACTGGATATATTTATACTTGCATGTATGCATTTATGCACGTGTGCATGTGTGTATATATTAATAAAGGGAACATATATATGTGGGCCTCTCAGGATACATTATAACTTGAAAACCCATTACAACATCTATTGATAAGTACAGATGTAAATAGATATAATAACAACACGGTGATATATACTACATACTAGATCGGGTGATCTGATAATTGATAAATATTCAGTGGAGTTCTTTAATAGATAAATAAATGCATTAATTCTCTCAAATAATATCGATTAGAGCTATTCATTTATACAAGTATAATAATAAATATTTATTCTATAAATGAAAAAGTGAAAAAAGATGATGAAAAAAGAAAAAATTAAAAAATTAAAAAATTAAAAAATTAAAAAGAATGCAGCTATTATAGCTATAGTATAGCTCGTGATATTGGCAATAAAAACAGTGGATTTTAAAAGTTTGTTTTTATATGTGTCTTTTTTAAATATTATAAACATTTTCAATGTTCAAACTGCATATCATGCTTTTTATATATATATATATATATATATATATATATATGAAGTGTTCCCCAGGCAATTTAGAGAGCAATATTTAATGAGATTTAAGATAGGATACTCGTGTGGGGAGTAAAGGAAGAATTAATTGATTGAATGCACATGGATTAATTAATTAAATGGCTATTTAATAAGGAGGAGTGAGAGGAGAGATTCTATGACACTGAGGAAGCCGCCGATATTTTGCAATTAGGCGGAGAAACGCGTCTGTCAGCATCTCCGGTCGCTGCTTACTGCAGACCGAGTTCATCAGCCGGCCAGCTGGGCACAAGTCTTGGGGAGGTGAGAAAAACCCT
Organism: Pseudophryne corroboree; assembly: GCF_028390025.1. Lineage (NCBI taxonomy): Eukaryota > Metazoa > Chordata > Amphibia > Anura > Myobatrachidae > Pseudophryne > Pseudophryne corroboree. The sequence goes on along the minus strand of NC_086444.1, from coordinate 845,495,884 downwards.
TCCTCTAACCGCTCACGGACTCCGGATAAGGCCGAGGGTGTTGCACACCGGCCGGGAGGAATTAAAGAATATACCGTGGACACGAGCGGACACCTGTTCTACTCCAACCAAAGGCAATTTGCTTAGCCAGGAGAAGCATTTCCACCAGTGCGTCTGAACAGAAGCCTCATCACGGTATTTAAATTATACACTGTGGCACAGTGACTATATTCATACCAGCTTTCCTTTACAAACTGCAATTAATATCTGTTACTCACTAATAACAGGACTGTTACTTTTATCACATGCACTTCAACTAAATTTGGAACATATGGACATAAGTATGGTGTAATATTGTGATAAAGATACACGACTACCATCTGCCTAAAAATATCTGAGGATAAGAAGAGGATCCATATGGTTGATACACCATGTGCATATAAATAATTGTCATAATTCTGACACACTATAAATTAGACAGTATGCAGATGTAAAGTCACGTTTAGAAAATTATTCATTTTACTGTAATATTTTATTGTTTTCTCTGTGTATTGCCGGCCGGCATTAAACATATTTAATGTGCTTTTAGTAAAAATTGATAATCAATGAAAAATAAAATCCACATCAGATGTGAATAGCGCTTTCTCATTTTTTTGATTTCCCTGTTCCATTTTTGGGGTAAAATACCAAATTGCCCCTGAGAGAGCTGCTCACACACCTGTTAAATCATAGCGCCAGGAAGTTTCTTTTGTTTCTCCCTTTTTTGGTTATCCCGGCAGCTTTGATTTATATGTGGTCTTTTTAATATTCATTTTTATATATATATATAACTGTATGCACCTTTTTATATATATATATATATATATATATATATATAAAAATCTTTGATAAATAAAACAAAAAGTCTTGAATTTTTGAATTGTTAGGACACATTTGTGTATAAAAACTGTCTAGCCAATATGACGCAATTAACATGTATTGCCAATAGACTAGAGAGGAGAGACCTATATCTAAAAGGTAATAATATTGCCAATATGGAAAAGAGCACAGGAGCGGCAGCTGAGATGCATGGTTGGTTCAATAAATTAGAAAACCTGTGCATCTCTGAAACCAAGCACTGGTGGGACCAAGTATCGTTACAAAAATACCTAGATGGGGGGCTCATCCCTAGGGGTCTCAGAATCCTGAAGGAATCCACCTTCAAGGAGGATAAGACCTTTACTGATGAGTGGAATACCTCATTAGACAACTGCTCCAGGCATCTCATGCAGCTACTCATTAGATATAGGGAACAGAAAGTGAAAGAACTCCAAATAGAAATAGAAAAGGTCCATTTATCCTTAAAGGATTACGAAAAATTAGAAGAATTCAAAGTTAGAGATTTTAAAGTAAATAAAAAACTCTTAGAATTTGAGCAATCATTAGTGGATAGAAAGGATCACAAAATGGAAAGGGATGTCATAGATTATGAGAAAGGTATATCCCGTGACTACAAAAAGGCTTATTCATCTAATTATAACTCCTATCAAACCACACCCAACACAGGGTATAAGAAAAGACAACCTTATAGAGGTCAAAATACACCACGACAATGGGTCAATCAATATGAGACTAGGGGCAGGAATACACGCATGCAAATGCAAAATCGGAGAGTAGATTTCACACACAGAAACAGATATCAGATGTTGGATGAAGAGAGAAATCATAGATTAGATAATAGAACAATGAGACCCTCTGAAACTGAGGATGAACAGGAATCCACACCGGTCAATCACAATAATTTTTTAGACAGGCGCAGGGGAATCAATACATGGCACACAAACAAGTATCACATGAAGAGAGGAAGAAACAAAGAAGTAGAGGATGTAGAGGAGGAGGGGGACGAAAACAGAATAAAAACGCCCCGCAGAAAATAAAGCAAAAAGGAAAAAGGAGAGGCATATTCAATTTATCAAAGAGAGGTTTAACAGAGGAAGAGAAAAATTTACTTGAAAAGGGATTGAATTATGCTCCTGTGGCTAAACCTAACATGTTCCAGTTATTTGTCGATCTAAATCGTTATATTCGCACATTAAGCAGGAAAAGGTATTTTGCCCTTAAAGCTCTAAAAAAGAACAAAAGCGATGAAATGCCCATAATATTGGATGAGGATGATGATAGTGCATTGGAGATCCTCGAATTACTGGAACAGGAAGGGGCCACAGAAAGTTCTAAAATAGAAAGTAAGATTCCAATTTATGATGTAAAAAATCATTTATTTAAAAAGAAAACAGAATTTTATCCATTAGCCTATAAGGGGCCATATGTGGATAGTTTTTATAAATCAACACTGGCCAGTTTCAGGGATATCTGTGAAAAATCGGAGGAGTGCAAATATTGGGATAATCTGACCCCTGGGGAACGAAAGGCCCTAAAAACATTACAAGGGGACACATCAATTATAATAAAATCTGCAGATAAGGGCGGTGGGGTTGTAATCCTAAACACAGAGGATTACACCTCAGAATGTTATAGACAGCTACAAGATGGGTATTTCTATCAAAGCTTGGATTCAAACCCCACAGTCCTATTTCAAAAACAACTTAATGAACTGTTAGATTCTGCATATGAAGAGGGCTCTATATCAAGAGAAACTCAAAACTTTTTATTTTGTGCACACCCTATCACACCCACCTTTTATGTTTTACCTAAAATTCACAAGTCACTCATTAATCCACCGGGTCGACCCATAATTTCGGGGGTGGGATCACTCACTAATAATTTGTCTTTTTTTGTTGATCACCATTTGCAGGGACACGTGGAGGGTCTTAGATCACACATAAAAGACACACAACACTTTTTGAATGTTATTAATACGATAGTGTGGAAGAGTGATTACTATTTATTAACTTGTGATGTCGAGGCACTCTACTCGAACATACCACATGATAAAGGAACATCTGTGGTTGATTATTATTTAAAACAAAGTGACCTTGCAGACTCTCTACGTGTCTTTGTTTTAAGAGCAATTAAATTTATTTTATCACACAATTATTTTATGTTCGACACTCATTATTATTTGCAGACACGGGGTGCGGCCATGGGGGCCAGATTCGCTCCGAGTCTCGCGAACCTATACATGGGCAGGTTTGAGGAGGAACATGTGTGGGGGAGTGAACTCGGAGCGGATCTGGTTTACTATGGCCGGTATATAGATGATTTGTTTATTGTTTGGGGTGGCACATTAGATTCACTACAATTGTTCACAAATAGTTTAAACAATAATGAGTATGGATTGAAATTCACGTCCAACTACAGTAAAAGTAATATCAGTTTTCTTGATATAGAGCTGACAATTGAGCAAGAAAAATTGGTCACAAAAACATTTATTAAAGAGGTAGATCATAATAAATATCTTAATTATAAAAGTTCCCATAAACAATGTTGGAAGGACAATATCCCCAGGGGACAATTCGTACGTTTAAGGCGTAATTGCACCTCCATTACCACCTATAGAATGCAAGCCACTACACTTATGGAATCTTTTTCCAAACAAGGTTATCCTCAAGATTTATTAGAAAAGGCATATTTAGAAGCTGAAAAAATGCAAAGAGAACAATTACTCATCCCTAAAAATAAGAAAGAAAAAGGTCATGCATTGGGTAATAAGAATGATAAAAGCATGGCATTTATTACCCAATACAACAGCTGTGCATACAAAATCAGTCAAGTAATAAGGAAAAATACTTCGTTGTTACTTTTGGATGATGTATTGAAGCCACTTATAAATCCGAAAGGTTCTATGATCTTTAGAAAGGCTGATAATCTGCGTAAAAAATTAGTACCTAGTCACTTTGTTAAAGAAAAGACATCTACTTTAGAAAAACAGAATACATGGCTCCCTGTACGACCAACAGGATACCATAGGTGTGGCAAAAGTAACTGTCAGTCCTGTGTTAATATACCTAGAAAAAGTGTTAATTACAAATCCTACACAACAGGGGAAATATATCCCATTAAAGATTTCATTAATTGCACTACTACATTTGTTATATATGTAATTTCCTGTCAATGTGGAAAACAATATGTGGGGCGCACCACAAGAACCCTACATATAAGATATATGGAGCATAGGAGAAATATAATTAGAGGAGCCAAACATCCTTTGTCAGATCATGTGATACAGTGTCAAAAAGCAAGATGGGAGAATATGACTATGATAGGCATTGAACATATCAAAACCACAAGTAGAGGGGGGGATCGTTTTAACAGGCTCCGTAGGCGTGAGGCCTATTGGATTTTTCTGTTGGAAACTATGGTTCCCCTGGGTCTAAATGACACTGTCGAATTAAATGGAGTATAGAGAGGATATAAAAATTTAATAAAAAAAAGTCTGTCCAATATATATATACCCCTAAAAAAACTGGATATATTTATACTTGCATGTATGCATTTATGCACGTGTGCATGTGTGTATATATTAATAAAGGGAACATATATATGTGGGCCTCTCAGGATACATTATAACTTGAAAACCCATTACAACATCTATTTGATAAGTACAGATGTAAATAGATATAATAACAACACGGTGATATATACTACATACTAGATCGGGTGATCTGATAATTGATAAATATTCAGTGGAGTTCTTTAATAGATAAATAAATGCATTAATTCTCTCAAATAATATCGATTAGAGCTATTCATTTATACAAGTATAATAATAAATATTTATTCTATAAATGAAAAATGAAAAAGTGAAAAAAGATGATGAAAAAAGAAAAAATTAAAAAATTAAAAAATTTAAAAGAATGCAGCTATTATAGCTATAGTATAGCTCGTGATATTGGCAATAAAAACAGTGGATTTTAAAAGTTTGTTTTTATATGTGTCTTTTTTAAATATTATAAACATTTTCAATGTTCAAACTGCATATCATGCTTTTTTTATATATATATATATATATATATATATATATATGAAGTGTTCCCCAGGCAATTTAGAGAGCAATATTTAATGAGATTTAAGATAGGATACTCGTGTGGGGAGTAAAGGAAGAATTAATTGATTGAATGCACATGGATTAATTAATTAAATGGCTATTTAATAAGGAGGAGTGAGAGGAGAGATTCTATGACACTGAGGAAGCCGCCAATATTTTGCAATTAGGCGGAGAAACGCGTCTGTCAGCATCTCCGGTCGCTGCTTACTGCAGACCGAGTTCATCAGCCGGCCAGCTGGGCACAAGTCTTGGGGAGGTGAGAAAAACCCTTCCTCTAACCGCTCACGGACTCCGGATAAGGCCGAGGGTGTTGCACACCGGCCGGGAGGAATTAAAGAATATACCGTGGACACGAGCGGACACCTGTTCTACTCCAACCAAAGGCAATTTGCTTAGCCAGGAGAAGCATTTCCACCAGTGCGTCTGAACAGAAGCCTCATCACGGTATTTAAATTATACACTGTGGCACAGTGACTATATTCATACCAGCTTTCCTTTACAAACTGCAATTAATATCTGTTACTCACTAATAACAGGACTGTTACTTTTATCACATGCACTTCAACTAAATTTGGAACATATGGACATAAGTATGGTGTAATATTGTGATAAAGATACACGACTACCATCTGCCTAAAAATATCTGAGGATAAGAAGAGGATCCATATGGTTGATACACCATGTGCATATAAATAATTGTCATAATTCTGACACACTATAAATTAGACAGTATGCAGATGTAAAGTCACGTTTAGAAAATTATTCATTTTACTGTAATATTTTATTGTTTTCTCTGTGTATTGCCGGCCGGCATTAAACATATTTAATGTGCTTTTAGTAAAAATTGATAATCAATGAAAAATAAAATCCACATCAGATGTGAATAGCGCTTTCTCATTTTTTTGATTTGACTGTGGGAGTGACCCTGTTGACACCGCCGGTTCTTGATGCTACTTTGTACTTGTGTGTTGACACGTCGGTGGCTGAGTGTTTTTCCCTAGAGAAATTGATATTAGGGACACAGACGGCTGTGGGTGGCCATGTAGGCACCACCACTATCTGACTGGGTAGTAAATTTGCATATCAGAAAGGGTATATATGTGCGTGTATATATATATATATATATATATATAGTAAGGTTGAATGACTGTGTCCCCAACACAGATGTGTAAATATCTATGGAGGATGTCATGTTCATAGATATATTTCCCTCAGACCCCTCGGGGTCGCGAAAATGTTATTTTGCCCAGTTACTACTCCCTGATATCGACACGGATACTGTTTCCTATGTCGACCATAAGGTTTCCTGATTTCCTGATTACATCCCGGGGGGGGGGGGAGAGCATTCAGTACATGAGTAGTGCACATTAGAGACGTCACTGAGGACTCTGGCTGTTCCTGACAGAAGGGTCTATGTGTGGATATGTGTATATATATACCCTCTGAAGAAGTCTGATGAGACGAAACGCGTTGGTTTTCCTGCACTGACCCCCTGCTGTTTTATAAAGTTAAGTTGACCTCCTATCCTTTTTAAAATTATCTTGGTCCATATTTTATGCATTTTATGTTCTTTTTATGTACTTTTGTGTAAATCCCTTTTTTTACTCTCGTTTTTTACTCTCATATATATTAAATTTCTTTTATACAAAAAAAAAAAAAAAAAATTTTTGGCTTTTTAACCATTACCTAGCAACACTGAGCGCCGAACCCTATCTACCCATTTTTTACATATATATATATATATATATATATATATATATATATAATTGTGTATGTATATATAAAGTTATAATGAAAGCTGAGGTATCGTTCCTCATTCTCATGTGCTGAGAGCTCTGTGTGAGAAAGTCTGGGTCAGCCCTGACAAAATGGTTTCAAATCCTCTTGAGGATTCTGATTGTTTATTTCTTTTCCCGCCGCGGACAGAATAAAGTGGGAGTTGCCCCCTGTACTGCACGGGGCCCTGTCACAAATACAGTGGATCGTATGCAGGAAGCTACGTTATATTTTAAGTTATGTGTCCAAGACTACGTTAGTCCTGCCATTACATGCGCATAGGGGAGTAGTAGTATTCAAATATGGCCGGGTACATTGTCATCCGATGCAGATAACCTGGGGAGAGATGGGATACTCCTTATGTTGGGTCATATCAAGGACACTGCAGCATACTTTCATGCGACTGCAAGGGATATAGGACTCTTGGGTTCACGGACCAATTCCATGGCGGTCTCGGCTAGGTGGGCGTTGTGGATTCACCAATGTAGGAGAAGGGGAGTCTCTTCCCTATGAAGGTGAAGCCTGGTTTGGTGATGGCCTAGTGAATTTCATCTCGACAGCTGCCGCTGGTAAGTCTGCCTTCTTGCCCTATGTTCCCTCACTATGGATGATGTAGTCATTTCGGCCCAATAGATACAGATTCCTCTTTCCTTGCAGGTAGAGGAAGGAGAAAAGGGAAGAGATCCGCTACCTCTTCAAGATCACAGGAGAAGAGATCATCCTCTGTTTCTGCCACATCCACCGCATGACGCTGTGACTCTTTTGCGGGAGCACACACTGGTGGGGCCACGTCTAAAACTCTTCAGTCAGTCCTGGAACGGATCTGGACCCGGGAGTTTTTACGAATAGTGTCCCAAGGGTACATACTGGAGTTTCCAGACGTTTCCCCTCACCAATTATTCAAATTACCGATTCTCCTCCGGACGGGGAGGTAGTATGCGACGCAATACAAAGGTTGTATCAGGATCAGATCATTGGCCTGGTTTCCCCTGTCACAACAGGGAGAAGGCTTTTATTCAAGCCTCTTCGTGTTCCCCAAGCCAGACGGCTCGGTCAGACCAATCCTAAATCTGAAATCCATCAATTTCTGCTTAAAGAAATTCAAATCCAAGATGGAATCTCTCAGGTCAGTGATTTCCAATCTGGAAAAAGGAGTTGTTTTTTTTCATGGTCTCAGTAGACATAACGGAGGCCTAATTAAATTTTTCTCCTCATTAGGCTTACCTGAGGTTTGCAATTCAGGGTGGTCATTACCAATTTCAGAGTGATGGCAGTAATGATGGTTCTCTGTCGCTAGTAAGGAGTCACAATTGCACTCTCCCTGACAGTTCTTCAACAACAGGGTTGGCTCCTGAACTTGCCGGAATCACTGTTGGTCCCAACGACACGGTTGTCGGTTTTGGGAATAATACTAGACACAGAACTACAGAGAGTTTTTTCTTCCAAGGGAAAAGGCTCTGGAGATCCAGAGTCTGGACGAACAAATTCCGAGACCAGCAAGAGTGTCAATTCATCAATACATTCGGTTGCTGCGAAAGATGGTTGCGGCCTACGATGCCACTCAGTTTGGCAGGTTCCATGCCAGGGTGTTCCAGTGGGCCCTGTTGGACAAGTGGTCCGGTTCTCACCTACACATACACATACACCGGAGGATAATCCTGTCTTCCAAGACCAGAATCTCATTCTTGTGGTGTCTGTGCAGTCCTCACATCCTAGAGGGGCGCAGGTTCGAGATCCAGGACTGAATCCTAGCGACCATGGATGCAAGCCTCCGAGGCTGGGAGGCAGTCACACAGGGGGAAAAACTTCCAAGGAAGATGGTCAAGTTAGGAAACTTGTCACCACATAAATGGTCTAGAGTTAAGGGCCGTTTACAACGGTTTTCTACCGATGAAACGCAGAACAGCAATGGCAGAAACCACAAGGGTTTTCCGCTGGGCAGAAAAACATACAAGCGCTCTGTCAGCGATGTTCGTTCCAAGAGTGGACAGCTGAGAAGCAGACTTCCTCAGCAGACATGATCTCCATCCAGGAGAGGGGAGACCTCCTCCAAGTAATCTTCGAAAAGGTGATATGTCGTTGGGATTTCCTTAAGTAGGAAGGATGGCATCTCGTCTCAGCAAGAAGCTTCAGAGTTCCAGGACAAGGGACCCTCAAACAGGAACAGGGAATGCACTGGTGACACCGTGGGTGTTTTCAGTCGGTATATGTATTCCCTACGGGTTCTCTCGTTCCAAAAGTTCTGGGATCATAAAAAAGGAAATTCGAGCGAGCCTCATGTTCCCAGACTGGCCAAGAAGAGCTTGGTATCCATATCTCAGGAATTACTCATAGGAGATCCCTTGCTTTTTCCTTTGCGCAAGGACCTGTTGCGGCAGGGGCCGTGCGTGTATTAGGTCTTACCGCGACTATGACGACATGGCGGTTGACCGCCAAATCCTAGTCCGTAAGGGTATTGCCACGGAATTAGTTCTCCACACTTATTCGGGCTAGATAAGGGGTAACGTCTACATATTACTACTGTATTTGTAGAAAATAAGTTTCTTGGTGTGAATCCAAGAAGACTCCTATGGCAGAGTTTTCAGCTAGGACGTTTTTTCCATTTTTCTACAAGCAGGCGTGGATGCGAGCCTAAACATGGGCCCAATTAAAATCGGCCTTAGCGGGTTTCTTTTAGGATAAATTGGACTCCCTTCCAGAAGTTCAGACTGTCGTGAAGGGCGTGTTGCACATCCAACCTCCATTTGTGCCCCAGTGGCACCATGGGATCTTAATGGGGTGTTGCAGTTTTTTCAATCATATTGGTTTGAACCTTTAAGTAAGGAGGAGTGAATTTCCTCACTTGGAAAGTGGTCGTCAGTGTGGCCTTGACATACGCAAGATGAGTGTCTGAGTTAGCGACCTGGTCTCACAAGAGACCTTATTTGATCTTCCAAGAAGATAAAGTAGAGTTGGAAATTCGTCAGCAAATTCTACCGGAGGTGATTTTCTTCTTTCCACATGTACCAACCTATGGTGGTGCCTGTGACTACCGACGCCTACGCTGAGTCGAAATCTCTACATGTGGTCAGAGTTTTGAAAAATTTAGGTCGCCAGGACGGCTCCGTTTAGGAACACAGGCTCTGTTTGTCCTGTTTGCTCCTAACGAGATTGGGTGTCCTGCTTCCAAGCAGACCGTTGCGCGCTGGATCTGTGGTACGATTCAGCATGCTCATCTCACGGCAGGATTGCCGTTACCGAAATAGGTGAAGGCCCATTCTACTAGAAAGGTGGGCTCGTCCGGGGCGGTTGACCGGGGAGTCTCTGCATTGCAACATTGCCGAGCAGCCTTTTGGCTAACAATTTTTGCTAAGTAATACAGTTTAATACCTTGGCCGAGGTTGACCTCACGTTGGGTCATTCTGTACTGCAGAGTCGTCCGCACTCTCCCGCCCATTCTAGAGCTTTGGTATAACCCCATGGTTCTTGATGTGACTCCAGCATCCTCTAGGACGTATGAGAAAATAGGATTATTTTTAATACCTACCGGTAAATCCTTTTCTCTTAGTCCGTAGAGGATGCTGGGCGCCCGTCCCAGTGCGTACTGTATCTGCAGTTATTAGTTGTGGTTACACACATGTTGTGTTAAGTTTCTTGTCAGCCAGTGCTGCAATTGTTCATGCCGTTGGCTTGTATTCTGTGGAATGCCACGTTCTGCGGCATGCTTGAGGTGCGAGCTGGTAAGATGCTCACCGTGGTTTAAGATTAAATCCTTTCCTTAAAATGTCCGTCTCCCTGGGCACAGTTCCTATAACTGGAGTCTGGAGGAGGGGCATAGAGGGAGGAGCCAGTTCACGCCCATTCAAAGTCTTAAAGTGCCCATGTCTCCTGCTGATCCCGTCTATACCCCATGGTTCTTGATGTGACCCCAGCATCCTCTACGGACTAAGAGAAAAGGATTTACCAGTAGGTATTAAAATCCTATTTTTTCAAACCCATCCTGTGACATGGCAATTAGGAGTTGAGTGGCTGGTACAAACCTCTGTTCACTTTTGGGGTGATTCTGACCTGATCGCTAGCAGGCTACTTTTAGCACTGCTGTGATCAGGTAGTCACCGCCTACAGGGGGAGGGGGTAGTCGCTGTGCAGGGCTGCAAACCACTGTGCAGACAGCTGCACAAACAAAGGTTTGTGCAGTTTCTGCACAGCTCAGGACTTACACACCCGCTGCGATGATCTTGTCTGGAGCTGAAGTCAGGATCCCTCCCTGGAGACGGCTGGACAAGCCTGCGTTCACCCGGACACGCCTTCAAAACTGTGAGTAGACACCCCCTGGCCGGCCTCTTCCTGTCAATCTCCTAGAGTTCGCCGCTGCGAACGCTTTCTTCATTAATTACGTCGCTGCATGGCGACGGCCCACGCCAGGCAGCCACGCGTCTGCCCATTGCCGCCCGCGTGAATGCGCAGTTCTGACCCATTTGCACGGCTGCGAAAAATTGTAGCGTGCAAACGGGTCAGAATGACCCACTTTATCTCCATCCAAGGCGTAGTAAATAGATCTCATCATCAACGACTGCGACAGATGTGACAAATATTATTTCTCTTACGTCCAAGAGGATGCTGGGGACTCCGTAAGGACCATGGGGTATAGACGGGCTCCGCAGGAGACATGGGCACTCTAAAGACTTTAGATGGGTGTGCACTGGCTCCTCCCTCTATGCCCCTCCTCCAGACCTCAGTTAGATCCTGTGCCCAGAGGAGACTGGGTGCACTGCAGGGGAGCTCTTCTGAGTTTCTCTGTAAAAGACTTTTGTTAGGTTTTTTATTTTCAAGGCGCACTGCAGGCAACAGGCTCCCTGCATCGTGGGACTGAGGAGAGAGAAGCAGACCTACTTAAATGATAGGCCCTGCTTCTTAGGCTACTGGACACCATTAGCTCCAGAGGGTCGGAACGCAGGTCTCACCCTCGCCGTTCGTCCCGGAGCTGCGCCACCGTCCTCCTCACAGAGCCGGAATATAGAAGCTGGGTGAGTATGAGAAGAAAGAAGACTTCAAAGGCGGCTGAAGACTTCAGATCTTCATTGAGGTACCGCGCAGCGGTAACGCTGCGCACCATTGCTCCCGCATTTACACACACACACTGGTGGCACTGTATGGGTGCAGGGCGCAGGGGGGGCGCCCTGGGCAGCAATTATGAAACCTCTAGGGACACTGGCATAGGTATATACTGCGGAGACTGTATATTGCAAAAAACCCCGCCAGTATAAGGATTTGAGCGGGACCGAAACCCGCCGTTGAGGCGGCGGAGCTTGATCCCTCAGCACTAACCAGCGCCATTTTCTCCACAGCACGCTGCAGAGAAGCTGGCTCTCTGGTTTTCCCCCCGTGCTGAACACATGTACAGAGGGCAAAAAAGAGGGGGGGGAGCACATTTATTTGGCGAAGTGAGTATATTTATATAAAAGCGCTGTACTGACTGGGATTTTATTCCAGTGTCCGGTGGCGCTGGGTGTGTGCTGGCATACTTTCTCTCTGTCTCTCCATAGGGCCTTATTGGGGGACTGTCTCTCTCCCTCTCTCTCTCTCTCTCTCTCTATATATATATATATATATATATATATCTATCTATCCCTGAGTGTGTGGGGGTGTCGGTACGTGTGTGTCGGCATGTCTGAAGCGAAAGGCTCATCTAAGGAGGAGGTAGAGCAGATGATTGTGGTGTCTCCGTCGGCGACGCCGACACCCGATTGGTTGGATGTGTGGAATGTGTTAAATTCAAATGTGTCTTTATTACATAAGAGAATGGACAAAGCAGAGTCCAGAGAAGAAGAAAAAACAGGGAGTCAATCCATGGCTTTGGCTGTATCACAGGGCCCTCCAGGGTCTCAGAAACGTCCCCTGTCCCAAGTAGCAGACACTGATACCGACACGGATTCTGACTCCAGTGTCGACCTACGATGATGCGAGGTTACACCCAAGGGTGGCCAAAAGTATTCATTATATGATTATTGTAATAAAAGATGTGTTGCATATCACAGATGACCCCTCTGTCCCTGACACGAGGGTATGCATGTTTATCATCTCCTGAGCTGAACGCGTTATTTGAAAAGGCTTGGGAAACTCCAGACAAGAAACTGCAGATTCCCAAGAGAATTATTATGGCGTATCCTTTCCCCGCACAGGACAGGTTATGGTGGGAATCCTCGCCCAGGGTGGACAAGGCTTTGACGCGCTTGTCCAAAAAGGTGGCGCTACCGTCTCCAGACACGGCAGCCCTCAAGGAGGGTGGTCTTCAGTATGCCGGCTGTCGGGATCCCGGCGCAAAGTATACCAGCGCCGGAATCCCGACAGCCGGCATACCGACACTTATTCTCCCTCGTGGGGGTCCACGAACCCCCTGGAGGGAGAATAAAATAGCGTGAGCGCGCCACCGTGCCCGCAGCGTGGCGAGCGCAGCGAGCCCGCAAGGGGCTCATTTGCGCTCGCCAAACTCGGTAAGCCGGCGGTCGGGCTCCCGGCGCCGGTATGCTGGTCGCCGGGAGCCCGACCACCAGCATACCATACCACACCCCTCAAGGATCGCAGAGGGGAAACTACCTTAAAATCAATTTATACACATACGGGTGCCTTGCTCAGACCGGCAATAGCGTCGGCTTGGGTATGTAGCGTAGTAGCAGCATGGGCAGATAACTTGTCATCTGACATTGATACCCTAGATAGGGATAGCATTTTATTGACCTTGGGTCACATTAAAGACGCAGCCTTATATATGAGAGACGCTGCGAGAGACGTGGGGCTGTTAGGTTCAAGAGCCAACGCCATGGCAATTTCTGCTAGGCGAGCCCTGTGGACCCGCCAATGGACGGGTGATGCCGACTCAAAGAGACATATGGAAGTTTTGCCTTACAAGGGTGAGGTTTTATTTGGGGAGGGTCTAGCGGACCTGGTTTCCACAGCTACCGCGGGTAAATCTACTTTTTTACCTTTTGTTCCCCCACAGCAAAAGAAAACACCACAATATCAGATGCAGTCCTTTCGGTCGCATACGTCCAGAAGAGGTCGGGGCTCTTCCTTCCTCGCCAGAGGTAAAGGTAGAGGGAAAAGAATGCCTGCTACGGCTAGTTCCCAGGAGCAGGAGTCCTCCCCGGCTTCTACTAAATCCACTGCATGACGCTGGGGCTCCACTGCGGGAGTCCACGCCGGTGGGGGCATGTCTTCGACTCTTCAGCCAGGTCTGGGTTCAGTCAGACGTGGATCCTTGGGCGATGGAAATTGTATCCCAAGGCTACAAGCTGGAATTCGAAGAGGTGCCTCCTCGCCGATTTTTCAAATCGGCTTTACCAGCTTCTCCCCCAGAGAGGGAAATAGTTTTAGCTGCAATTCAAAAACTGTGTCAACAGCAAGTGATTATCAAGGTTTCCCTAGTCCAACAGGGGAAGGGGTACTATTCAACTCTGTTTGTGGTCCCGAAACCGGATGGCTCGGTCAGACACATTCTGAATCTAAAATCCCTAAACCTGTACTTGGAAAAGTTACATTTCAAGATGGAATCGCTCCGGGCAGTTATCTCCAGCCTGGAAGGGGGGGATTTTATGGTGTCTCTAGACATAAAGGATGCATACCTTCATGTCCCAATATATCCCCCTCAGCAGGCGTACCTGAGATTCGCTGTACAGGACTGTCATTACCAGTTTCAGATGTTGCCATTTGGGCTTTCTACGGCCCGAGGATTTTCACCAAGGTAATGGCGGAAATGATGGTGCTCCTGCGCAGGCAGGGAGTCACAATTATCCCGTACTTGGACGAACTCCTGATAAAAGCGAGATCGAGAGATCGGTTGCTGAAAAGCGTGTCGCTCTCTCTGAGAGTGCTGCAGCAGCATAGCTGGATTCTAAATCTACCAAAGTCACAGTTGATTCCAACGACTCGGCTATCTTTCTTAGGCATGATTCTGGACACGGAACAGAAGAGGGTTTTTCTCCCAATGGAAAAAGCCCAGGAACTCCAGAACATGGTCAGGGACCTGCTAAAACCAAAAAGAGTGTCAGTCCATCAATGCACTCGAGTACTGGGAAAAATGGTGGCGACCTACGAGGCCATCCCCTTCGGCAGGTTCCATGCAAGGACGTTTCAGTGGGACCTTCTAGACAAGTGGTCGGAGTCCCATCTACAAATACATCAGAAAATAAGCCTGTCCCCCAGGGCCAGGGTGTCTCTCCTGTGGTGGCTGCAGAGTACTCACCTTCTCGAGGGTCGCAGGTTCGGCATTCAAGACTGGGTTCTGGTGACAACGGACGCGAGCCTCCGTGGTTGGGGAGCAGTCACATAAGCAAGAAATTTTCAGGGACTATGGTCAAGCCAGGAGGCTTGTCTACACATCAACGTACTGGAATTGAGGGCCATATACAACGGCCTACGACAAGCGGTGAACCTTCTTCGCGGCCTACCGGTGCTGATTCAAACAGACAACGTCACAGCCGTGGCTCATGTAAACCGCCAAGGCGGGACAAGGAGCAGAGTGGCAATGGCGTAAGCAACCAGGATTCTTTGCTGGGCGGAAAATCACGTAAGCGCTCTGTCAGCAGTCTTCATTCCGGGAGTGGACAACTGGGAAGCAGACTTCCTCAGCAGACACGATCTCCATCCAGGAGAGTGGGAACTTCATAAAGAAGTTTTTGCAGAGATAACAAGTCGTTGGGGACTTCCTCAAATAGACATGATGGCGTCACGCCTCAACAAGAAGCTTCAGAGATATTGTGCCAGGTCAAGGGACCCTCAGGCAGTAGCGGTAGACGCCCTGGTGACACCATGGGTGTTCCAGTCGGTTTATGTGTTCCCTCCTCTTCCTCTCATCTCAAAAATATTGAGAATCATAAGACGAAAAAGAGTGCAGACAATACTCATTGTTCCAGATTGGTCTCGAAGGGCCTGGTATTCAGATCTTCAGGACATGCTCACAGAAGATCCGTGGCCTCTTCCTCTCAGGGAGGACCTGTTGCAGCAGGGACCCTGCGTGTTCCAAGACTTACCGCGGTTACGTTTGACGGCATGGCGGTTGAACACCGAATCCTAGCTGGGAAAGGTATTCCAGAGGAAGTCATCCGTACTCTGATAAAGGCTAGGAAGGAGGTGACGACGAAATACTATCACCGTATCTGGAGGAAGTATGTATCTTGGTGTAAAGCCAAGAATGCTCCTACGGAAGATTTCGACCTGGGCAGTTTTCTCCACTTTCTACAAACAGGAGTGGATATGGGCCTAAAGTTAGGCTCCATTAAGGTACAGATTTCGGCCCTATCAATATTCTTTCAGAAGGAATTGGCTTCTCTCCCGGAAATCCAAACTTTTGTGAAGGGAGTACTGCACATCCAGCCTCCTTTTGTGCCCTCAGTGGCACCATGGGACCTTAACGTGGTGTTACAGTTCCTAAAATCACACTGGTTTGAACCTCTTCAAACGGTTGAATTAAAATTTCTCACTTGGAAAGTGGTCATGTTACTGGCCTTGGCATCTGCAAGGCGGGTGTCCGAATTGGCGGCTTTGTCTCACAAGAGCCCTTATCTGATTTCCCATGTGGATCGAGCAGAGTTGAGAACTCGTCCTCAATTTCTGCCTAAGATGGTTTCGTCATTTCATATGAACCAACCTATTGTGGTGCCTGTGGCTACGGGGGTGTCACGATCCGGGTATCTGGACGCCATTACTTACCCTTCAGATGCCTCCTAAGGCTGGCTCAGCATTCCAGGACCGGATCCCGCTGTTCCTGAGTTTCCACATGCAGAATGTCAGAGTGGTGATTTCATCAGCCGCGGCCTCCGCTGTGCCCGCGTGGTTAAATGTGCGCTTGTCAGTCTGGCGTCTCCTGTCTCCTGTGGCCGGCGTCGCCATTACTGTTTCAATTCTCACATGGATTACAAACCAAACTTCCCTCCAAGTGTCTGCATGGGCGCAGCCATCTTGGATTTTGTCATCTGATTATTTCCACCAATCTGCTGTCTGTATTGTTGATTTGCATAATTGCCTAGCCAACCCCTTCCTTGCTGCAGGTATAAGTATGCTGTGCCTGAGCAAGGAAGGCGTCAGTGCTTTGGTTGTCTAACCTAGTTCCAGTTTGTCTCTCTCCTGTGGTTGTCTTCCAGGTTCCAGCTCCTGTCTCCAGACTTCTGCTATAGAGACCCGCACCAGCATTCCATCTGTGGTGTAGCCTGACTCTCCGATCCATTCTGGACTCACCTGTTTCCAGCTACAACAATCACCTGCTTCCAGCCCAGCTTCCAGCAGTGTACAGCTTCTCTTAAAGGGCCGGTGTCCTTTCTGCAGTTTACCACTCTCCACCGGTATTATTATTTCACCGCTCTCAAACAATCACCTGCTTCCAGCCCAGCTTCCAGCAGTGTATAGCTTCTCTTAAAGGGCCGGTGTCCTTTTCTGCAGTTTACCACTCTCCACCGGTATTATTATTTCACCGCTCTCAAACTCCAAACTTCATTATTATTTCATCGCTCTCAAGTTCGTTTATTATTTAACTGGTTCCAGCCAGTATCCACTCCGTACCAACAACAGTCTGGTTCCAGCCAGTATCCACAGCAGCCGTTTTACCTTCAGCAGCCCAGCCTTTCCTGGAACATCAGCTGGTACGATCCTGGGTTCTCTCCATTGCTACAGTCAGGCCTGGTAAGGACTTTCCAACTAGAAGATTATAAGAACTGTCTCACACTACCAGTGCCTGTGGCCCTTGCCACCCTGTAGTACCCAGGAATTGTATTTATCCTCTGTTGACTTTTATGTTTCCTTTTACTGCTGCTGTGTTACGGAGTTTGTCATAATAAACATCATTGACTTTTATCCTGGTTGTCGTGGTCACGCCTTCGGGCAGTTATTCTACATGTTACTTACATGTCTAGGGGTCTGATACAACCTCCCAGGTTCCGTTACATCTCAGCCCCTACAACTGAGGCTGCCTCCCGTCAGCTCAGGCCCTCAGTTGTACATCAAAGAGAACCTGGCGAAGGGTTTCATCCGACCATCTTCTTCTCCAGCCGGCGCAGGCTTCTTCTTCGTTAAGAAGAAAGACGGTGGTCTGCGTCCGTGCATCGACTACAGAGGTCTGAACGACATTACCGTCAAGAACCGATACCCTTTACCCCTGATTACCGAGCTCTTTGATAGAGTTAGTGGTGCAACTATTTTCACAAAGCTGGACTTGAGGGGTGCCTACAATCTCATCCGAATCCGTGAGGGTGACGAGTGGAAGACCGCCTTTAACACCCGTGACGGACATTATGAGTACCTCGTCATGCCCTTCGGATTGAGCAACGCTCCAGCAGTCTTCCAGCACTTCGTGAATGAGATTTTCAGGGACATCTTGTACCGCCATGTTGTGGTTTATCTAGACGACATCCTCATCTTTGCTAATAATCTCGAAGATCATCGTTTCTGGGTAAAAGAGGTTCTTTCCCGTCTCCGTGTCAATCACCTCTATTGTAAATTGGAGAAGTGTGTGTTTGAAGTTAAAACCATTCCGTTTCTAGGTTACATTGTGTCCGGTTCCGGACTAGAGATGGATCCTGAGAAACTCCAAGCAATCCAGAATTGGCCTATACCCTTAAGCCTCAAAGGGGTCCAGAGGTTCTTAGGGTTCGCCAATTATTATAGAAAATTTATACGAGACTTTTCCACCATCGTGGCGCCTATCACTGCATTAACCAAGAAAGGTGCTAATCCGTCCAAGTGGTCCGAGGAAGCTACACAGGCCTTTCACCTTCTGAAGCAACGGTTCATCTCTGCACCAGTTCTGAAACAGCCCGACACCGACTCTCCTTTTATCTTAGAGGTAGATGCCTCCTCCGTTGGAGTAGGAGCAGTGTTATCCCAGAGGGCCAAAGATGGACATCTACATCCTTGCAGTTTCTTCTCCCGGAAGTTCTCCCCAGCTGAGCGCAACTATGCCATTGGCGATCAGGAGTTGCTAGCCATCAAGCTCGCTCTGGAGGAGTGGAGATACCTGTTGGAGGGAGCTTCCCACTCAATCACCATACTTACCGACCACAAAAATCTTTTATATCTCAAAGGCGCACAATGTCTGAATCCTCGTCAGGCCAGATGGGCACTTTTCTTCTCTAGGTTTGACTTTAAACTCCAGTTCTGTCCGGGTTTTCAGAATCGTAAGGCCGATGCCCTTTCCCGCTCATGGGAGCAAGAAAATGAGTCCGAGTCTGCAGACAAGCATCCTATTATTAATCCGTTGGCATTCTCCACGGTAGGGATGGACTCTATGCCTCCACCAGGGAAAAGTTTTGTTAAGCCAGTTCTAAGGAAGAAGCTCATGCATTGGGCCCATGCTTCCCGTTTTGCTGGACATACAGGCATTCAGAAAACCCTTGAATTTATTTATAGGTCCTACTGGTGGCCAACTCTGAAGAAGGACGTTATGGAATTTATTGCCTCCTGCCCAAAGTGTGCCCAACACAAAGTCTCCCGCCAGTCGCCTGCGGGGCAACTGGTTCCATTATCTGTTCCCAGTCGACCTTGGACCCATTTGTCGATGGACTTTGTTTCCGATCTACCTATCTGCAACAAGTTTAATACCATCTGGGTGGTAGTTGACCGGTTCACCAAGATGGCACATTTCATCCCTCTCACCGGTCTTCCGTCAGCTTCCAAGTTGGCTCAAGTGTTTATACAAGAGATCTTCCGACTTCACGGTCTTCCTGAAGAGATCATCTCGGATCGTGGAGTACAATTTGTAGCCAAATTTTGGCGACGTTTGTGTCAAGCCCTCCAAGTCAAGTTAAAGTTTTCCACGGCTTACCATCCTCAGACCAATGGTCAAACCGAGAGGGTGAATCAGGACTTGGAGGCCTTCCTCCGTATATATGTGTCTTCCTCTCAAGATGACTGGGTTCAACTCCTTCCTTGGGCCGAGTTCAGCCACAACAATCAATACCATTCCTCATCTTCTTCTACACCATTCTTCATTAATTATGGATTCCACCCTAAAGTCCCAGAATTCCAACCGCTTCCCGCAACTTCTGTTCCAGCAGTGGATGTCACCTTGCGTCAGTTTTCAAATAACTGGAGGAACGTCCGCGCAGCCCTGCTTAAAGCCTCATTCAGGTATAAGAAGTTTGCCGATAGGAAGCGTAGAGCGGTTCCTGCTCTCAAGGTGGGTGATCGTGTGTGGCTGTCCACGAAGAATTTGAGGTTGAGAGTTCCCAGCATGAAATTTGCACCTCGCTACATCGGACCCTTCAAGATTGAACAAGTCATCAATCCTGTTGCCTACAGGTTACAGTTACCATCCTTCTTGAAAATACCCAGGACATTTCATGTTTCTTTGTTGAAACCGCTGATCTTGAATCGGTTTCATTCCGCACTTCCTCCAGCTCCCAAAGTTCAGACTCAACGGGGAGTCGAGTACGAGGTGGCCAAGATTTTGGACTCACGTTTCCGTTACGGTCAGTTACAATACCTCATTGACTGGAAGGGCTATGGTCCTGAAGAACGCTCTTGGACCAATGCCTCAGACGTCCATGCTCCTGCCTTGGTCCGAAATTTCCACGCAAAGTTTCCTTTAAAGCCTAAGAAGTGTCCTGGGGCCACTCCTAAAGGGGGGGTGCTGTCACGATCCGGGTATCTGGACTCCATTACTTACCCTTCAGATGCCTCCTAAGGCTGGCTCAGCGTTCCAGGACCGGATCCCGCTGTTCCTGAGTTTCCACATGCAGAATGTCAGAGTGGTGATTTCATCAGCCGCGGCCTCCGCTGTGCCCGCGTGGTTAAATGTGCGCTTGTCAGTCTGGCGTCTCCTGTCTCCTGTGGCCGGCGTTGCCATTACTGTTTCAATTCTCACATGGATTACAAACCAAACTTCCCTCCAAGTGTCTGCATGGGCGCAGCCATCTTGGATTTTGTCATCTGATTATTTCCACCAATCTGCTGTCTGTATTGTTGATTTGCATAATTGCCTAGCCAACCCCTTCCTTGCTGCAGGTATAAGTATGCTGTGCCTGAGCAAGGAAGGCGTCAGTGCTTTGGTTGTCTAACCTAGTTCCAGTTTGTCTCTCTCCTGTGGTTGTCTTACAGGTTCCAGCTCCTGTCTCCAGACTTCTGCTATAGAGACCCGCACCAGCATTCCATCTGCGGTGTAGCCTGACTCTCCGATCCATTCTGGACTCACCTGTTTCCAGCTACAACAATCACCTGCTTCCAGCCCAGCTTCCAGCAATGTACAGCTTCTCTTAAAGGGCCGGTGTCCTTTCTGCAGTTTACCACTCTCCACCGGTATTATTATTTCACCGCTCTCAAACAATCACCTGCTTCCAGCCCAGCTTCCAGCAGTGTATAGCTTCTCTTAAAGGGCCGGTGTCCTTTTCTGCAGTTTACCACTCTCCACCGGTATTATTATTTCACCGCTCTCAAACTCCAAACTTCATTATTATTTCATCGCTCTCAAGTTCGTTTATTATTTAACTGGTTCCAGCCAGTATCCACTCCGTACCAACAACAGTCTGGTTCCAGCCAGTATCCACAGCAGCCGTTTTACCTTCAGCAGCCCAGCCTTTCCTGGAACATCAGCTGGTACGATCCTGGGTTCTCTCCATTGCTACAGTCAGGCCTGGTAAGGACTTTCCAACTAGAAGATTATAAGAACTGTCTCACACTACCAGTGCCTGTGGCCCTTGCCACCCTGTAGTACCCAGGAATTGTATTTATCCTCTGTTGACTTTTATGTTTCCTTTTACTGCTGCTGTGTTACGGAGTTTGTCATAATAAACATCATTGACTTTTATCCTGGTTGTCGTGGTCACGCCTTCGGGCAGTTATTCTACATGTTACTTACATGTCTAGGGGTCTGATACAACCTCCCAGGTTCCGTTACATCTCAGCCCCTACAACTGAGGCTGCCTCCCGTCAGCTCAGGCCCTCAGTTGTGACAGGGGGACTTAGAGGATTCCAAGTCCCTTGATGTAGTCAGGGCCTTAAAAATTTATGTAGCCAGGACGGCTCGAGTTCGGAAAACAGAGGCACTGTTTGTCCTGTATGCGGCCAACAAAGTTGGCGCTTCTGCTTCTAAGCAGACTATTGCTCGCTGGATCTGTAACACGATCCAGCAGGCTCATTCTACGGCTGGATTGCTGGTACCAAATTCAGTAAAGGCCCATTCCACTAGGAAGGTGGGCTCTTCTTGGGCGGCTGGCCGAGGTGTCTCGGCATTGCAACTTTGCCGAGCGGCTACTTGGTCGGGTTCAAATACTTTTGCTAAATTCTACAAGTTTGATACCTTGGCTGAGGAGGACCTCATGTTTGCTCAATCGGTGCTGCAGAGTCATCTGCACTCTCCCGCCCAGTCTGGAGCTTTGGTATAATGCCCATGGTCCTTACGGAGTCAGCCAGCATCCTCTAGGACGTAAGAGAAAATAAGATTTTAAACCTACCGGTAAATCTTTTTTCTCCTAGTCCGTAGAGGATGCTGGGCACCCGTCCCAGGGGGTAATTCCAAGTTGATCGCAGCAGGAAATTTTGTAGCAATTGGGCAAAACCATGTGCACTGCAGGGGGGGCAGATATAACATTTGCAGAGAGAGTTAGATTTGGGTGTGGTGTGTTCAATCTGCAATCTAAATTGCAGTGTAAAAATAAAGCAGCCAGTATTGACCCTGCACAGAAATAAAATAACCCACCCAAATCTAACTCTCTCTGCAAATGTTATATCTGCCACACCTGCAGTGCACATGGTTTTGCCCAATTGCTAACTTTCTTGCTGCTGCGATCAACTCAGTCCTACCCCCCCCCCCTCCCCCCAGTGCGGACTGAATTCTGCAAGACTTGTATATAGTTATTGCTTACATAAGGGTTATGTTACAGTTTTGAGTTTTGATCAGTCTCTGGCTGATGCTGTTTTGTTTCATACTGTTAACTGGTTTGTATGTTCCTAGCTGTACGGTGTGGATGGTGTGGGCTGGTATGTATCTTGCCCTTAGATTAACAAAAATCCTTTCCTCGTACTGTCCGTCTCCTCTGGGCACAGTTCTCTAACTGAGGTCTGGAGGAGGGGCATAGAGGGAGGAGCCAGTGCACACCCATCTAAAGTCTTGAGTGCCCATGTCTCCTGCGGAGCCCGTCTATACCCCGTGGTCCTTACGGAGTCCCCAGCATCCTCTACGGACTAGGAGAAAAAGATTTACCGGTAGGTTTAAAATCTTATTTTTTTGACCTGTGTCAGCTAAGCCATGTTTTAGGATTTTGTTTGGTTTTCTGAGAGTTTAAAAAGATGTTCGTATGTTTTATACCTCCTAACACTTATACATAAACCTAGTTTTGTGTACATGCCGCAAAAAACACTAGTCACACTTTCACACTCTACAAACACACGTCCAGAATCAATGGACGCACTAGCAATTTTTTTGATCAAATGTTTTATTGTTACTGAGGCAAACAGTCAAATTGTTAATATGAACAAATAAATACAGTCCCTTGGTGACTACATTTGTCTCTTTCAAGCTTTTTTGTTTTTGTACATTTCATCTGTTACCAGATAATAGTTACCAGATAATCAAAATATTTGACAGATTCTTCACAAAATGTAGCCTTCTCTTCCCATCAAGACCAAGTTCCCTTCACATGGATGTGTCCACGCCAGGTCCCCTGGGGCAGATAGATGTATTAAGCCTGGGGTAGTGATAAAGCAGTGATAACTGCTACTAACAGTCAATTTATATATTGTAGCTGATTGGCCGGTGCGTTATCACCTTGCACTTATCACTGCTTTATCACTTCTGCAGTCTTAATACATCTGCCCCAATGTTCCAAAAACGTGGTTACCCTTATGTGTTACGCCAAACCAGACTGACAGTTTATGTTCGTGTGCAAATAATTATATTTACAAACTACTGACCCGCTAAATGCTTGTCTAAACATTTTATGATATAAACTAAAATAGTTATCCAATTCCAGTCCGTTCAATTTTCATTATAACTTCACTGTATCACAGTTGTGTTGTCCTAAACTAGGGCGGTATTCAATTGTTTCCATCTGTCCCCCTCCCTGTGCCCACTGGCAGCTATTATTTTTTATTTTTTCTGCCGACAGGTGCGCTAACATAATTTCAGCTCACTATCCCTAGGGGGGTGGTGAGCTGAAATGTGCAAAAACTGGACTTTTCGCATTGTGCCCATTCCTTTAGTCAGGTTTAGACGCTTTACATGGCTAAACCCAACACTAATGAGCACGATCAGCATGATAAAAAAATAACAATTGAATATCACCCCACAATTTCATCAGTTTATATAGATCGGGCGCGATATAACCATTGACTACCGCCCATAGAATTTTGAGAACCGATAATAACCACTTGGCCCATCTCATCTGCCCATGTACCCATTGATTGATTCACACACAAAGGCGCTTAAATCACAGCCCACTTTCCAAGGGCTGTGATTTAAAGTCTGCAAAGTGGACCTCCTCCAATGAAAATGAATAAACTTTGCCAACAGTATTTAATTTTAACTACTGTCTTTTCATTTATTTTAATTACTGTTGCTACACATCGTTAAAACTTATAAAAAATATCAAATTAAGTTATACAAAAACAACTAATATTAAAATTTTATTAGTTTTGTTCTGATTTGTAAAATCATAAAGGGCCGCATGTAATGATGCCAGAGTTTGGCGGTTGTGCAAGATGCCGGCCGAATTTGGATGTTGTTTTAAAGGGGCAATCGTTTACAAGGCAAAACCATGCTTTGTAAGTGACTGCTCCTAACATCCTGCACGGCCACCAAACTCGGGCATCATTACATCCGGGCCAGAGTGTTTATACTGTGAATGTGTTGCTCTTTGGGACTCGCTTAAATGGCGTGAACCTTAAATCCGGCTCATCTTCCTCACCAAACGCACTACATCCACCTCCCCTCTCTTACTAGCCCTTCACTGGCTCCCCTTCCCTTTCAGAATCCACTTCAAGCTTCTCACACTCACAAAGCCCTCACCCACACCTCTCCCATTTACATGTCTGACCTTCTCTCTCATTACATTCCCGCCCATCCTCTTCGCTCTGCTGATGCACGCCGACTCTCCTTCTTTCTGATTACCTCGTCCCACTCCTATCTACAAGATTTTGCACGTGCTGCTCCCTTTTTCTGGAATTTTCTACCTCTCCCCTTCAGACTCTACACCTCTCTACAAAACTTCAAACGGGCTATCAAGACACACTTCTTCACCAAACCCAACCAACTCTCCTCCTAAGCCTTCTGTGGCCCACGCTCACTTTCTACCCCATCTGTGTCACCCCATGTCTGTGTGCCACTCCGCTTTAGAATGTAAACTCTCAAGAGCCGGGTCCTCTTCCTTCATGTGCTTTTACATCTCTTACTTATCCTATCATCTTTTCAATACTCCCTTTGATGGCACCAAATCCTTCGGTTTTCTGCCACCCGGAAACTTATTTCAGGGCTTTTTACTGACGCAGCTATGTTTCTATACCCTCTACTTGTCCTATATTGTATTGCACTGTAAGTCACTGTCTTCATATTTTGCTTATTTGTGTACTCTGTAATTGGGCGCTGCGGATCCCATGTGGCGCCATATAAATAAAGGATACGAATAATAATAATAAACCATATGTTACGCATACCTGAAGTATTTTGACCTTCTTGCATCATATTAACTAGTAACTTGGATATTCAAGTGATAATCATTTGTTAATTACTATCCTACTAACAGCACTGTTCCATTTCTGGTAATTTAATTATTTGTTTTTATTTTAGTACTATTAAGAACTTAATTGTAGCAAATGTACCTTTATGTGTACTTTTTATGTTTTATTCTAGCATGTTCTGTAATATGAGACCTTTAAGTGTCCATAGTTACAGTACTTACACCGTTGTCTTTTGTCCTTGCGTGTATAAAAGAATGGCTCAGTAGAGGACTCTATGCCGATAAGTTTTCTCTGCAGCATTTTCATATTCCTAAAATATCTGTTCACGTCATCTCTTACAGTTGCAGCTAGTGTTAGATAGCAAGTCCAACACAACAGGTATAGACAACATGTATGGTGCATTGGGCTTCAAGATACATTTATTCAGAGCATGGAATTGAAGAATGGGATGTGTTTTAGGTTGCTGACAAGTTAGTCCATTTTGCTTTTTTTTGCTGATATCAGTTAAATAGTAGTTTTTGGTTTGTCGAAGCTGGTTTATGTAGGTGCAACTTTATTTCTTTAAATATTGTATTATCCAGAAGTCTTGGTCCACAGTGATGTGTCCTAAAACAAACAGACATGTTTAGTTCATTGTTCCTTAACAGATCTGTGTTTAAGGTATCACCTAATCTTAGTACTGGAAAATATGGTTGATTCACTAAAACCTCTTCTGTAAAACAGGGCTGCTATATTCTTAAAGGTATTGTTCAATTTGAATTCCTTTATAAGAGAAAAGGGAAGAGACAATGGTGCGCTTAAATTAAAATATATATATACCATTTGTAATTATTTATAATATTAGTAGTGGGTGTCCGCTTCCACTCACCGCCAAAATCAATAACAAAGAGTCTGCCAGGTCCTGGCGAGCGGACAGCAGATTCTCCTGAGAGTGTGCTATCTCCAGCGGTCATACTGCAAGCGGTGGTTCTATCTGAGACGCTGACCGGAGCTCCCGTTGTCCGCTTGCCAGGACCTGAGAGTGTGCTATTTCCAGCGGTCACACTGCAAACAGCATTTTGGAATCATACCAATCTACCTGCCCGCCAGGACTGAAATTAACAACTTTTCACCGGCGGTAAGCGCTACGGTTTGAAGCTGTACGGAACCTGTATCCCTCCGGGTGCGTGCATCCTAATACTGGACATTCCCGCAGGTTCGGGTAAGAATACAGCAGTAATCCTCTGCACTGGGACGCCAGTAGCAGGAGGATTTGAGAGACTTGTGATATAATTTATTGGCAGTTGTTACAGTACTGATACATATTGATGTGACACAATTGGATGTAACAGATTGGATAAGTCTGTTTAGTGTCACATAAACACATTGTTGCCATTAAGAATACAATTACACTGTTGCTGCCAATCTCCTTCAGTGCCAGTGGACACTATCTGTCTTCTATTATATTGTGTGGAATATACAGATTTTTAGTTATTTATTTATTTATTTATTTATGTATGTGTGTTAATTAATTTGAGTAAAAGAATTATATAAATCAAGGCAGACTCTTTGGTATTGATTTTGGCGGTGAGTGGAAGCGGACACCCACTACTAATATTATAAATAATTACAAATGGTATATATATATTTTAATTTAAGCGCACCATTGTCTCTTCCCTTTTCTCTTATAAAATTGTTTGAGGATTTAGCTAATCCTTCTAATGTGTGCAGCTGAAGTTAAACAAGTATAATTGGTCTAATTGCGCCGGGAGGTGGGGTGTGAATAACACCTCTCTTGTGAATTTGAATTCCTTTGTCAATAAGGGGAAAATAGTTTGTACATTTTAATAAGATATACTATCCTTTTTAAGACTTAAGATATACAAATATTATAGAAAAAAAAATATGCATATAGATCAGTGTTTCCCAACCTCTTGTCTCAAGGCACTCTAAAGCTGTGTACACACTTGTAGATATATCTGCAGATCAATGGATCTATAGGCGGATCGGGCAATGTGTTGTGCATTTATTTACATGCGCCTGCCCAGTTCAGCCGTCAATCACCGCCGGCTGCTGCAGCATGGGTACAGGCGGTTGGTTGGCTGACTACCTGTACACACACAATGATGTACCAATATTTCTGTAGATATATTGGTCATCATTTGTGCTGCAGGGCCGTCCTGATATGTCTGTAAACGACAGCATTCACAGACATACCGTTACTACACACTGGCCAACAAACCGGCGATATATCGGCCATTCAATAGATCGACCAATATATCAGCCAGTGTATACCCAGCATAACAGTGCAGATTTAATGATATCCATGCATCAGCACAGATGGTTAAATTTGAATAATTGATGTACTAATTAGATCACCTGTGCTGAAGTTCGGCTGTTTTTAAAACCTGGCCTGTTAGTATGCCTTGGGGATTGTGGTTGGAAACTCCTGGGGTAGATAAGCCGTATTTAGCATGGCGTGCATGTCCATTTTGCAGACAAATCTTGCAATATTTTGTGCTGCAGATATGTCCAAGCCAAGCATGTGTAGCAATGAGCAACTATGGGCAAGTCAGACACATCTTGAATGGGTGTAACTGGGCATTTGCACACAAGATAAGTGTTCTGAGTATATTCACATAGAGGAATAAAACTTTGAATACGGACAAAGATCTACATTTATTTCCCAGAATGCAGTGTTGCCGCACTGGTAGCCAACTTGCATGCAACTCTGAATTAGGACTTGTAGGTTGTCATCATATAGACCATATTACATATACAATGTTTGCACAAGTACAGGAGTGTTTTAAGAGAGGAGAAAGTCCATGTACAGTCTCCTTTGTCCAGGCCCCTCCTCTCTGCGGGTGCCGGCAGCGGCGCAGCGCTGTAGAGAGTCTGAGCACTAGAGTGGCCAGACTCTAATGCGCATGCACAGATCTCCGGGATAATGGCGATGTGTCCATTTTGCCGGTTATTTCTGCAGCGCTGCTGCCATTGGTGCGTGACTCCAGAGGGGTAAGTAGTACATAAATGGGTGCAACATTTTGGTGTGGTGAGGACCAGTGTGCACTACACCCACTGCACCCATTATAAATATGCCAGTGTACAACTATGCAAGTTCAAGTTAACCAGGACTCATGGAATGTGTCCACACCCCGTTGCTGACAGTTGCATCCCATTCTGTCTGTCCATCTGTAACTATGAATGAGGAAATGCATTCTGCACATTTACTTTTGCCCTCTCGCACCCTCCAAATTCTCGCAAAAGAGTGTAGTGCATCTGTATAGTAAGTGGAAAGGTACTGTAGTGCCACAGTGGGGACCTATGGACACTGATGGGTGGGAGGTACTGTTGCAATGGGGGCCTATGGAGATGGGTGATCCAAAACAAATCCTTGTCATTTTTATGCCTAGGGGTGTGTCTAGACATAGTTGTTGATTTTTTTTATCCATTAATAAATGAATTCTTAACTTAATTAAACTTCTGAGTAGTTATTGTTAGGTTGTATATCATATATTGTTATTTCGTTTGTTTGTAAGCCTGGGGACCATGCATTTTATTATCTTGATAAGAAAATTGCAAAACACATGCAACAGGTATCTGGATGGGGTATTTGAATGCTCTCTCATATGGGTCCCCTTACCCCATATTGGGACCAATATATAGTGGTATAAACAGGACTGTTTGAGTTGCTCTGTCCTATAATTTTTGGATGACAGCTAGTCCTCATGGGCAAACTAAGCAAATGAGTATTTAATAGTATTTTATTCATTATACAATGTGCAAGTTTATTAAAATCAAACAGGCATGGTCTTATGGTGCACCTGGAAAGTATTCACAGCGCTTCGCTTTTTCCACATGTTGTTATGTTACAGCCTTAGTCCAAAATGGAATAAATTATTTTTTTCCCTCAAAATTCTACACACAATACCCCATAATGACAACATCAAAAAAGTTTTTTTTAGAGATTTTTACAAAGTTAGTAATAATAAAGAAATCACATGTACATAAGTATTCACAGCCTTTGCCATGAAGCTCAAAATTGAGCTCAGGTGCATCCTGTTTCCATTGATCATCCGTGAGATGTTCCTATAGCTTAATTGGAGTCCACCTGTGGTAAATTCAGTTGATTGGACATGATTTGGAAAGGCACACACCTGTCTATGTAAGGTTCCACACTTGATGGTGCATGTCTGAGCACAAACCAAGCATGAAGTCAAAGGAATTGTCTGTAGACCTCAGAGACAGGATTGTCTCAAGGCACAATTCTGGGGAAGGGTACAGAAAAATATCTGCTGCTTTGAAGGTCCAATGAGCACAGTGGCTTCCATCATCCATAAATGGAAGACGTTCGGAACCATCAGCACTCTTCCTCGAGCTGGCCGGCCATCTAAACTGAGTGAGCGATCAGGGGAGAAGGGCCATAGTCAGGGAGGTGACCAAGAACCCAATGGTCACTATAGCATTCCTCTGTGGAGAGAAGATAACCTTCCAGAAGGACAACCATCTCTGCAGCAATCCACCTATCAGGCCTGTATCGTAGAGTGGCCAGAAAAAAAGCCACTCCTTCGTAAAAAGCACATGGCAGCCAGCCTGGAGTTTGACAAAATGCACCTGAAGGACTCTCGGACCATGAGAAACAAAATTCTCTGGTCTGATGTGACAAAGATTTAACTATTTGGTGTGAATGCCAGACGTCATGTTTGGAGGAAACCAGACACCGCTCATCATCAGGCCAATACCATCCCTACAGTGAAGCATGGTGGTGGCAGCATCATGCTGTGGGGATGTTTTTCAGCGTCAGGAACTGGGAGACTAGTCAGGATAGAGGGAAAAATGAATGCAGCAATGTACAGAGACAAAACAATTTAAACGGGAGAAAATACTCGTATAAGCGTTTAAAAATGGAAAAATGGATTATACATTCCTTTTATATCCACAGTGATGTTCTTTATTCCTCTGACTTCAATATCATGGTAGCAATTGTTTCCACTCCGGTCCCAATGTATAAAAAACAGAAAAGACACAAAATGTGTACAATTGTTTAAAGTCTATCCCGATGTATATAGCGCACTGGACCCGTGAGAAGAGAAATGTAAAGAATCTGGAATTCGTACCATGACTCACAATAGAGTGTTCTACACCGTGCACGTAGCAGGTTCTTTATCCTAGACCTCGTGTATCCTTCATCAGAGGATCCCAGACACACAATGGTATCTCCCAAGATATGTTTTGGATAATGATCTCACATGGGACATTTACCCAACGTATTTATGAAAGAATGCGTACCCAACTCACTTGAGAGGGGGGCGGAGACAAGCCTCAAAAGGTTTCTTTACTCGGGCCCAATAGTGGCTCCACCAGTACTTCCTGCTTTTCAATCGCTCCTTCTATTCCTCCCAAAGTGCTTAGTTTTCATGACTATGTGGGTAAAGAATTTGACATACAATGTGTAGCGTTGTTTTATGGCCGTATATCAATCAGCCCTCAGAAAATCCCACACAGAAATGAAGGAAGTATGTAGGGCGTACCCCAACTCACAGTGCTGATCCCCACCACGATTGTGGATTGGCTCCCTTGGAAAAGAATATTACATACGGTTTAAGGTTGGAGCTTGTGTACTTGGGGATTATAACAGTGGAATCCATAGAGGAAAAGAAACCCAGATAAGAGGGATATCTCCATTTACATGTGTGAGTAAGGGTACGCATCACCTTTAACAAGACAAAAGAAACCTTTATTAGGATTGCAAATATCTTGTTTAGAAGTGAGTTGGGTACGCACACCTCTTATATATATTTAGTGGATGTAACACTGGGTTCAGTTGTAAAGAAACCGTTTCACACACGTGGTGGGGATCAGCACTGTGAGTTGGGGTACGCCCTACATACTTCCTTCATTTCTGTGTGGGATTTTCTGAGGGCTGATTGATATACGGCCATAAAACAACGCTACACATTGTATGTCAAATTCTTTTCCCACATATTCATGAAAACTAAGCACTTTGGGAGGAATAGAAGGAGCGATTGAAAAGCAGGAAGTACTGGTGGAGCCACTATTGGGCCAGAGTAAAGAAACCTTTTGAGGCTTGTCTCCGCCCCCCTCTCAAGCGAGTTGGGTACGCATTCTTTCATAAATACGTTGGATAAATGTCCCATGTGTGATCATTATTCAAAACATATCTTGGGAGATACCATTGTGTGTCTGGGATCCTCTGGTGAAGGATACACGAGGTCTAGGATAAAGAACCTGCTACGTGCACGGTGTAGAACACTCTATTGTGAGTCGTGGTACGAATTCCAGATTCTTGAAATTTCTCTTCTCACGGGTCCAGTGGGCTATATACATCGGGATAGACTTTAAACAATTGTACACATTTTGTGTCTTTTCTGTTTTTTATACATTGGGGGGGGGGGGAGTGGAAACAATTGCTACCACGATATTGAAGTCAGAGGAATAAAGAACATCACTGTGGATATAAAAGGAATGTTTAATCCATTTTTCCATTTTTAAACGCTTATACGAGTATTTTCTCCCATTTAAATTGTTTTACTTTGTTCTGTCTGGGTGTGGTGACACCCTTTACGGGGATTATATACGTTAAAGCTGTTCTCATCTTGCGCACATCTCTAAGATAACTTCCTTCTGTTTTTTAATGTACAGAGACATCCTGGATGAAAACCTGCTACAGAGCACACTCGACCTCAAACTAGGGCGACAGTTCATCTTTCAGCAGGACAACAACCCCAAGCACACAGCCAAGATATCAAAGGAGTGGCTTAAGGACAACTCTTTGAATGTCCTTGAGAGGCCCAGCCAGAGCCCAGACTTTAATCCGATTGAACATCTCTGGAGAGATCTGAAAATGGCTGTGCACTGTGTCCATCCAACCTGAGGGAGCTTGAGAGGTGCTGCAAAGAGGAATGGACGAAGCTGCCCAAAGATAGGTGTGCCAAGCTTGTGGCATCATATTCAAAAAGACTTGAGGCTGTAATTGCTACCAAAGGTGCATCAACAAAGTATTGAGCAAAAGCTGTGAATACTTACGTACATGTGATTTCTTAGTTTTTTATTTTTAATATATTTGCAAAAATCTAAAAAAAAAAAAAAGAAAAAGGTCACATTGTCATTATGGGGTATTGTGTGTACAATTTTGAGGGAAAAAAATAATTTATGTCTCCCGGGCAGACACACTGGGATCAATTCCTGGTAGTCGCTAGTTAATCCAAGTCACCTCAGCGGGATCGTGGTCTGGGGTTCCCTCTCACAGCCAACACGTTTCAACACGTTCTGCGGGTCTTTTTCAAGGCAGAATTCTGCCTTGAAAAAGACCCGAAGAACGGGTTGAAACGCGTTGATTGGAATTGATCCCAGTGTGTCTGCCCGGGAGACCTGGTGACTATGAGCATTTGAGCTTGTTTGGAGAACTGATTACCACCAGTTCTCTATTTCTTCTGGTAATTGTTCAGCGCATCCATTTCACTGGGATAGGGGGATTCCTCTCCAGTGAATTTGTTTAATGTGATTTTATGTGGACTTTTTATCTATGTCTATTGCATGTATTAAATTTACTTTACTACACATATGGTTTTTCCAATTTTCTCTCTCCATATGCTGACATATCCATGAAAAACTGGATGAAGATGGGGACAACAATTTGAAATATCCACCTGAGGATTATCTCCATATATTCTATATGAGTCCGCATCTGTATCTGTATACAAAATGCTGTGTTACATCTCCCATTCACAGCATAAAGCAAGATTCCAATGTTGTTTATTTTCCGCACACTGTGTATACGCGCAGCACAGTCAAGTAATACTGTGGGGTGACTCATAGAGTGGATACAATTGCAGAAGAATTGCATCCACGTGTACAGTGTATTTTACTAAGTATGTTGTCTCCATTTACACATTCCACTAAACGTTACTATGCATAGCACTGATCTCTCTTCTCATTACACACTGTAAGGATTTGCAAAACTGCTAGTCTGATTAATGTTATCCTAGTTAACTAAATAACAAAAATAACAGTTCCAATCAATTTGTTTTCATTGTAAGTGAATGAATAAACAGGGGCATGAATGTCAAGTCAGCTTGTATACATGATATGATACCTGAGAGCCTGTTTGGCTGCACTCTTGGCATGAAGTTGGTCACCACTCCCTTGTGATCTTTGGATCTGTGTTTTCTTTCAATGCTAACTGTAGGTCCTGTACATCTGACCCTTGACTTTTATGTAGATTTTCAAAAGGCAAAAGCCACATCTCTGAATCTGTCTGATGGGGTGTAGTATGGTATGCTGGCGGCCAGAATACCGGCGCCGGAATCCCGACCACCGGCATACCGACAGCTGGGCGAGCGCAAATGAGCCCCTTGCGGGCTCGCTGCGCTCACCACGCTGCGGGCACAGTGGTACACCACGCTAATTATTCTCCCACCAGGGGGGTCATGGACCCCCAAGAGGGTGTAAAGTGTCGGTATGCTGGGTGTCGGGATTCCGGCAGCCGGCAAACTGAAGACCACCCATCTGATGTACTCACTATTGTACCGCACTACAGTATATAGCTGATTGCTAATTAGGGAAGATTGCCAGCGCATACACACTAAACGATATCAATGTACGATATTGTTCTGTGACGTCATCCCCCCCTCACTCCCCGAACATGCAGCTCAAGGATATTGTTAACATTGAGCTGCATGTTCGGTAGATGATGGAAGAACGAGCATTACCCACTGGTGCGTCCATCGTTCATCCATACACACTGGACGATATGGACAATATATTGATCATATCGTATCGTTATCGTTCAAATCATTAATTTCATATCTGCCAGTGTGTATGTGGCTTTAGAGTGAGATTTTAAATAACCAACTATTGTTTTAATTAACTCTGGAAATTAATGAGGATTTTTGCACTTCTTAAAAAAAAAAATTTGTTATATGCTAAAAATCACTTACCATTTAAAAATTTCTCTTCACCCTATGTATTGTTGTTATTTCTTCTTTCCTGGCAGTACTGTACTAATCAGAGGAGAGACAATTACAAACTGCAGCTCACACAGTTACCTATTAGCAGTACAGTAATCTACGGGGTTAAGTGCATACCATAATGTTAGTAGTCTGTGAAAGGATTATTCAGGTTTAAAGCAGAGTACAGCTGAACAAGCCATCAGATTCCTCATTTGTTCTCCCCCCCAGCTGTGATCTTTTTAATAGGAGCAGAGAACCACATAAATCTATGTCTAGTATATACAGCAGAACACAATAATGTAGGGTTAGTGACGTGACAAAGGTGGGCACAAATAGACAGAGAACTTGATGCAGCTGGCCCACAAAAGATGGCAGGGCTTCCGGACTGGTTAATTTCTAAATACAATATGCTACACAGTGTATACAGAAAATGCTTATTGGTTATAGATGTTATATTGTACAAATGTGACCCCTAAAACACAAACTCAACAAAAGTGAATGTAGGGCCTAATTCAGCTTGAGTTGTAGTTGTGCAAAACATTGCAAAACTACAACTTCTTTCTGTAGCAGCACAGTGCAGGCTGCCCCGCATGCCAGGTCCTATTCCCCCCTCCCCGGTTATATGCTCTAGCCCCCTGCCTTCACAGCCTAGCTGCGAAGGCAGTCGCCGGGCTGCCATGTTTTGGGTCATAGCGGCTGCGTGTGACATTACTCAGCTGCTGCGGCCCAACCCGCAGGGACCGTGCTCCCCCCAACGCCACATCGTCAACAAAATAAAACCACTGTGACGCTTCCCCGTCACTAACCCCTGCCGGGACTTAGACTGCGATAGCAGTTTAAGTACTCGTGCATGCGCAGAAGTGCAGAGATCGCTGGATAGCGATTTCCACACTTCATCGATTAATGCTGAATCGGGCCATTAGGCAACACTTACAAACTCTCTTGTACATGTTCTGTTGCTAAGTCACTATCACTTTAAGAAAATAGAGTGTGAATAAGATGAAGGCTGTCACAGCAAATGTAGACTGTTGAATGGATGTCCATCAATTTTTTTATTTTTTTTATTTTTTTTATAATTCTCTGTACTCGTAACGTATCTCTGTTCACACAATTGGCAAATTTGTGCATACAGCATATGTACAAATATGAATTTACACATCTATACCTATGTCATATCTATACCTATGTCCGTCCTATTCTCAGTCGGATACAACTTGTCTGGATCTGCCTTTTTGTGAAATAGCACATTTAGAGTTCTATTTAAGATGGGATGTTGCCCATAGCAACCAATCAGATTTTACTTCTTATGTATCTAGCACCTTCTAGATGATAATACCTGGAATCTGATAGGTTGCTATAGGCAACATCCCATCTTAGTAAATTAACCCCTTAGTGGCAGGAACTGGGTAGTGACAATTAGATAACGCGTAACCACCCGGACTTGTGCAAGTTTCGTGAGCGTGTAGCTAAATCTCTGCGTGATTCTGAGGAAGGGATCCCTGTGTCAGACGTATCTCCAGCATCTAGCATAGGGCTAGTACAAGTGCACCTACTGATAAGCGCTGTGCCGGGCAGTGTAAACCAATGTTTCCGCTTGCAGGCGCATGAACGCATTAGTAGATCGGATACTTGCATTAGAATAAGGCAGTAAATCAGACTACTATGGCTGCTCACTGCCACAGCCACTGTGTGAATGACTCAGAATCAGGCCCAAAGTGTCTTATACAGGGTATGTCATTCTGTGGCAGCTGCTGATACCTTTGTATTTCACAGTTATTATTTCGTTTTGAAATGTGAGAAAGGAAAGATGTCAGATGCTGTAAAAGGTTTATGCAGTAGGATGTCTATGCAACTGGGCAATCTCTGGCAAAGCCTGCTTTTTGTGCAGAAATAAGGTGGTGCATATAGGTTCGGGTGGCAATGCAAACAAAGTGTTCTTATACATTTTACATACACATACTGTGTGCGTGTACTGCACAGCAGAGATTTCCAAAGCTTTTGAGTTGAGCCCATCCTTTTTGAGTTTAAATTTATACTCGTCACCCCTAAGCCCAGACAAAATAGGAAGATAAAAAATATGCCATCCCCTCTCTATAACATTGGATTTCCACACATAGACTTTCCTGAGAAATGAGGCACTTGTCCCGCTGCTTCAACTGCTCTACATTCTCACAGCCTGCACCTGATTGTCAGGCTCGCCTGTAGCAATGCACACTATAATGTGGGCAGGCCAGGTAGATCCCATAACGAGAATCAGAATTGATACGGAATCAGCATATGCAAATCAAATACGTGCAATAATCATAGAAATAATATCCTTTAACAATATTCTGCACATGCGCCGATGTACACCATCTCAAAGCCAATTCTCTCATTTGCTGGAACGTGGTGCACACATTTTTGGGGTTGTAGATATCCCCTCCAAAAATGACTAAACCATTGTTTAACTGCACGCAAGTCAAACGTGGGTGGCTGCAGATGTCAACCAGCAAATCATGGGTAATGGTATGTTGTAATTTCCACAAAGCAGTCCTAGCACATGCAGTTTATGGCCTGTTAAACAAAACCTTTTCTTTCCCTTGTTTTCTACTAAAGCATTGGTTGATTGTGATTTGAAATACAGTACCAACAAAATGGTGCACCACTGGGTATAAATTTGGTGTTCAACCATAAATTAATTGGGAGGTGTGTTTTTTTTCTTTTTCTTTTTTCCGTTTTCTTTTTCCTGTTAGAATATACACTACATGGGCTGGAAAAGATATCATCACAGTAGAACAGATCCATGCAATGTGTTGAGTACTGCATCATTTGTGGGGAGATCAATTACGGGGCCGTAATATAAATAGATTTGATAAATCAATATTCAATATTCATCCCTAGCTCATATTACACCCGGTATTTCACAACATACAGCTGGCATGGTGCTCAGCTGGATGGGCCTGCAGGAATCTTACAGGAAAAGAAAGGAAACAACCCGCAGGACATGACACGTTTAGGTGGTCAACCAGATACTGTAGATGTCTTTCAAAATGTAAACTTTATAAATATAAGAAGCTAGAGGGATGAGGAAAATGTGTTTGTAAGGGTGGGTAGATTAAGGGTAGGGATTCACTGTGTGCCTGCTTCTGGAAACACCCGCACGTCCACCCAGCCTACCACCCCAAATTTTGACAACCCCTACTGTACTGTGCACTGACATTCCTCTAGGATAAGTTAATTAAAAAATAATACATCCAACATATAAATTGCTCATTGCTCCAAAACTTGCTATGTGTATCTACATGTTTGTTACTTAAATATCCATTTAATGTATATCAAACTAGGGAGTTATTCCGGTTTGTTAGCAATTGGGCAAAACCATGTGCACTGCAGGTGGGGCAGATGTAACATGTGCAGAGAGAGTTAGATTTGGGTGGGTTATATTGTTTCTGTGCAGGGTAAATACTGGCTGCTTAATTTCTACACTGCAATTTAGACACCACAAATCTAACTCTCTCTGCACATGTTATATCTGCCCCACATGCAGTAAACATGGTTTTGCCCAATTGCTAACTCTTTTGGTTTGCTAACAAACCTGAAAAGCCCCTTAAGGTCCTCATTCAGCTTAATTTGCAGTTTTGCCACTGCTATCATTTGTATGCTGGGGGCCACCCAGCATGCAAAGGGCGGCCAGCGATGCGACTGCAATTCAATTGTGATTGCATCACTGAATAAGGGAAGCCCCCACCTGTGCAGCCTGTCTACGAATGTAGTCGGGCTGCCGCCATTTTCCCTATCACAGTGGCTGTGTGTGACGTCACGCGGCTGCCCCAAACCTGCATCCGTTTCCAATGCCATGCTCCTGCGACGCCGACCTCCCCATAAATACATTGGCTGACCCGCACACACGCAGAGCGGGCCCTACGCATGCCAACGGTTCTATTCCCACTCTATGGATGTCATGGACACCCACGAGCAGTGTCGGACTGGGGCATGAAGGGCCCACCGGGGGAATGCTGCTGTAGGGGCCCATGCTTGAAGGTGTAGCCAGGTTCCAGTGGGGGCGTGACCAGCCACCAGAGGTTTGGATAACCATTACATGTTCTGTGCCCTATGGTACATATATAATAAACCAAATTATTGTGAAGTATAATATAACATATGTATAATGCATAAATCCAGTGCACTAGGATAGTCTGGAACTTGATCCCTAGAGGAGGAGGAGGACCCACTGGTGGTTTCACCTGTTAGTGGGCATGCCAACTGTCGGGGGGGCGGCATCTAGGTGTCGGTTGTCCTCGCCGGTCCCATAACTACATCCCATTAAGTACATATAGGGCTGTATGTAATGACACCAGAGATTGCCGGAGGTGCAAGATGCTGGCCGTTTTCTGCCTTTTTTTTTTATAGGGGCAATCACTTACAAGGCAATACCACGGCTTGTAAGTGATTGCCCCTTTAAAAAAATGTTCGAGATCGGCCAGCATCTCGCACCTCCGGCAGTCTCGGGCGTCATTACATCTGGCCCCAGTCTGTGTTTTATTTAGATAAATATGCAAGAGATTACATTTTATTAATTAATAGTACTATGGACAAAACTATGTAGGAGAAAGAAATGAGCAATTAGACTTATACTTCTATGGCATCACCATGCATGTCACAGAGGGTGTAAAAAACATGCATTGAAGGGATCTTGTAAGAGGAGAAATACTGTAATGAAAGTACAGCAAGATAACAGTGCATGAAGCAGTATGGTCCCTGTACTCAGCCTAAGCTTGTATACTTTACTATGCTTTTAAGGAACAATAAAGTGTATTATAAACCTTATGATATTCTTTTGTAAAACACTTGAAGGCTAAATGAGGTTTACTACAAAGATCATAAGCATTCTCACTCAGTTAATGTTTAATTGAAGAAATAACGCAAATGATCACCATTCATATAGGAATTCTCCTTTCCGCGCTGTAAGTTAAAATTTAAGCCTTGTGACAATTGTTTCGCTATCATTCTTGTTCTGGACTCAGTAGATTTCTTCTGGCCTTCACTTTCTTCTACAATGCAATCTGAAAGGGAATGACAAAAAGGGTTCCTGAAAGAAACGATCTGCAGCTCTGTGCTCTGGTGCCTGGTGGAAGTGATCTTTACCCTGTTTCACATGTAACACTTTAATTCAACAACACAGGTGGATTCTGAGTAATAATAGGAGAAACCAAATTAACATAGTACTACTAAATGTTTACTGTAAGTTTAAATAACCATATTTAAAAAGTTACTAGAATTTTTGCAAGTGTTTACATTATTATTTTTGCTTGTTACAGTATATATATGTGCTGGTCACATTAGGGGCATATTAATTATTGTCCAGCCTGGAGTTTACAGGGTATGCTGGGTATATATACTGCAGTGGTGATATAGCGTTAGTAGGTCTCTGTATACTAACTCAGTTCGTAGAGGAGCTTGGGACCCTTCTATACTGGAGGGCAGATCAAGGGAGAAGATGTGCAGTATAGCCGTGTATGCGCAGAAAGCACATGTCAGAGGTCATGCTTCTGTGAAGGGCCACTGGGTTTTAGTACAAAGGAATATAACCAGGCGCTAATACATCATCACCATATTCTGATGATCGAATTACTGGTATTAAAAATTATATACAAATAATACTGCAATTACTGTGTACTCAAGCTGCAGGAGAGAGCTTGACTTGGGGTAAATCAAGTCAAAAAGAACCGGCACTTTATAGTCTCCGGTAACACTAGAACACTGAACTAATCCCCTCTTGCGCTATAAATAGTATGATATGGCTCAAAGTTCAATGAAAACAAATGAATAATTTCATATATTCTATATATTTTTTAATACATATAATTATATATATATATATATACACTTTACAATAAACTATTAGACCGGTCAAATAAAATCACTAACAAATATATTGCCTAGCTGTAGGAGGTGGATCTTAGATAAACTCTGTGCACAGAGTATTTTTAAAAATAAAATAAAATAAAAATCAGTCCATGTATTAGATTAAAAATCAATTAACCAGCTATAATTCGCACCCATGTAGTAGATAACATATTTGTACATTGTTATATATTGGAATTCCTCAATATGTTGCCACTTAGCAAAGAAGATGGTATTGTGCAAAATGACCGCTCCACACTGGAGCCTTACGTGTAGCTTGCACCAGTAGTTGTAACACGGGAGAGTCCAATGACAAAAGAGACGGTCTCGGGCTGCGGGAACGGCGCTACACTGGCGCCTGCTGTGCTGATTAATTACCCGACTTCCAAGCTCTATGAGTCCACGCCTCCAAGTGCCGTATGCAGACACCACAGTCACGGCTGTATTATCCCGATCTCCGTTTAGTCCATGAATAATACCGCTGGATGCTGGTATATTGCGGGGGTGCAAATAAGCTGGTACAAGGGTCCAAATGTCTGCTTCTGACGCGTTTCGCTCCTCTTATGGGGGCTTCCTCAAAGAATGAACTCATTCTTTGAGGAAGCCCCCATAAGAGGAGCGAAACGCGTCAGAAGCAGACATTTGGACCCTTGTACCAGCTTATTTGCACCCCCGCAATATACCAGCATCCAGCGGTATTATTCATGGACTAAACGGAGATCGGGATAAAACAGCCGTGACTGTGGTGTCTGCATACGGCACTTGGAGGCGTGGACTCATAGAGCTTGGAAGTCGGGTAATTAATCAGCACAGCAGGCG
The DNA here is from genome assembly GCF_028390025.1 of Pseudophryne corroboree. Lineage (NCBI taxonomy): Eukaryota > Metazoa > Chordata > Amphibia > Anura > Myobatrachidae > Pseudophryne > Pseudophryne corroboree. The sequence goes on along the minus strand of NC_086444.1, from coordinate 845,454,856 downwards.
CCAGTGTAGCGCCGTTCCCGCAGCCCGAGACCGTCTCTTTTGTAATTGGACTCTCCCGTGTTACAACTACTGGTGCAAGCTACACGTAAGGCTCCAGTGTGGAGCGGTCATTTTGCACAATACCATCTTCTTTGCTAAGTGGCAACATATTGAGGAATTCCAATATATAACAACGTACAAATATGTTATCTACTACATGGGTGCGAATTATAGCTGGTTAATTGATTTTTAATCCAATACATGGACTGATTTTTATTTTATTTTATTTTTAAAAATACTCTGTGCACAGAGTTTATCTAAGATCCACCTCCTACAGCTAGGCAATATATTTGTTAGTGATTTTATTTGACCGGTCTAATAGTTTATTGTAAAGTGTATATATATATATATATAATTATATGTATTAAAAAATATATAGAATATATGAAATTATTCATTTGTTTTCATTGAACTTTGAGCCATATCATACTATTTATAGCGCAAGAGGGGATTAGTTCAGTGTTCCACTGGGTTTTAGTGCCCAGCGGTTGCAGGCCAGTTAACAGAAGCAGTGCAGGGCACACCTCTAACATTTCTTATCACTGGTTATGTTAGGATATATTAATATTCACATGTAGTAACAGCGATGTGTTTGAAAAAAAATGATCACTAATGCAATCTCTGTAGTTCCAGGATCCGGCCGCTGGGACTCCCTGAGAGAGGGGAGCCCGGGGGTACTTATCCCTTGTGCCCCCCCTTAATCCATCCATGTCCAACCTTCTGAAGCCTATCCTGTTGCGGTCTCCTGGATATACATTAACAGGATGCTTCATATTTGGGTGGGTTTTTTTTTTTGTTTGTTTGGGTTTTTTTTGGTGTGGGGGAGGGGGGGATTAGAATACAATAGTATTGTAGTAGCATTTCATTTTATTTTGCTGATCAGTGGGCCATATAAGCCAAGACACAAGCTAAAGACAAGGCACATGGGCCAGCCTCATCAGTTGGCTTGCAGATGTGCTATAGAGGGAATAAACATTTACACATTTTCAATAAATAAGTCAACTTTTTATTGATGTAAACCGCACAGTGCAATATGCCTATAGCATAATAAATATATTGATATAAGATGCATTCAATGTGGGTAAAACTGTGTAGTGATCACATGATCTGTACAAGTAGTCTGTCTGCAACTCACTACAGGACTCTGGAGAGCTGCAGAAGTGTGTCTCTACTAGCTGCAGTCATGCTGAGCTATGGCTGCAGAAGTACTTCCTGTATGAGAAGTAGATGTCAATGATGCATGATAAACATACAACATACATCTATGACTACGTGATCCACTACAATTAAATCTTTGAATATTAATTAGCCTGGAGTAAAAGTCAGTATACTTTTAACTCTGTTAAGAAATGGACAAATTCAAATTGTGCATCAGAGCAATAATACGAATTTGTACTGAATTCTGTTGATTTCTTTTTAGGTACTTTACTGTATGAATCTTTTTCATTATTGTAATCAAATAAGGGACAGATTAGCTTTTCTAATAGAAGAAACATTTTTTCTTGGTAAAAATAAAAATATCTTCAGAATGTTTCTAGTGTTCTTGTACTGAGACTCCAGTTATAAGTGAGGATCAGTCATTGGGTGTCTACTTCCAAGCTCAGATTTGATCTAAAGCCAAGCTACTTCTAGTTTCCTTTTAAGATACTATAACACTACCACTACATTACATAGAAAATAAACAATTCCTTACCAATCTGTGTGTCATATATGTTGGAAATAAATGGCTTCAGTTTTCCTCTGGTTTCAGTAACAAAATGCTGCACAACTTCATCAAGGGTGTTAAGTGTGACCTAGGTAGCAAATACAAACAGCATTACAAACATCATGAATATATTCAATACAAAAAAATGGCTAAATAAAATGTGATCATGGCATTCCATTCCATTAAACACCACAATGGGCTGTATCACTGGATTTATAACCAGATCTCTAAAATACCATCCTCACTAATAGCAGCACAGTTAACAACGATCTATTCTGGTCAAATAACCACTTCAATGCACTTACAAACAATACTTTTGTGATGGCACACCCTCATAATCCCCCGTCCCCCCCCTTCATGAATGTATTCATGCAAGGCAGGGATGGGGAACCTTTGGCGCTCCAGCTGTTGTTGAACTACACATACCAGCATGCCTTGCTACAGTTTTGCTATTTGGCCATGCTAAAACTGTTGCAGGGCTGCTGGGATGTGTAGTTTAACAACAGCTGGAGGGTCGGACGTTCCCCATCCCTTATGTAAGGTCTGGTACATAATGTGCTCTGTAAAATATTTGAAAGGTCTAATAATATTGGTATGTATATAAAAAAAAAAAAATTCTAAAGCGAAAAATAAATTGTATAAAATACAATTAAAAGTAAAAAGCCTGGCTCCTAATGGGGTTTGGAGGTAATCTGGCAGCATTATGCTAATACTCTGGTTCCGGGAGAAGCACTAACAGCTGAGATTGATAAAATCTGAGTCTCTTGCCTTTTACAAAGATGGCCACACTAAGGACTGCATTACCATACAGTAGGCCTGGCCAACCTGTGGCTCTCCAGCTGTTATAAAACTACACATGATACAAAGGAAATTAAAAGAAACTCTCTGGTTTTGGGGGTACTCTTATGTCATAAGAGTGCCACCAAAACCAGAGAGTTTCTTTTCCTTTCCTTTGTATCATATTACCTGACTCTCAGGGGTGCACTTCCACGTGAGATATTTCATAGAATAAATACAGCCACTTTATTAAATTATTGTGGATCACATCACAAATTCCTACTCTGTGTAGAGAATAATCATTACCTGTGCTTGGTTTCTCCCAATATCTCCTTTCCCTCAAAAGCGTAAAACTACACACCCCAGCATGCCCTTCCACCGTTTTATCATTCCCTAATAGCAAAACTGTGGTAGGGCATGCTGGAACTTGTAGTTTCACAACAGCTGAAGAGTCACAGGTTGGCCAGGCCTGCTATAGAGCAGTATTTCCCAACCACGGTCCTCAAGGCACACTAACAGTCCTGGTTTTAGTGATATTCAGGCTTGAACACAGGTGACTTAATTAGTACCTCAGTTATTTTGATTTAACCATCTGTGCTGCAGCCTGGATATCTCGAAAACCAGCACTGTTGGTGTGCCTTGAGGACCGCGGTTGGGAATGACTGCTATAGAGAATAATGACTATAATTTGCACTGTAAATTGTATGATTTAAAAAAAAAAAAAATAACTGAGAAGGTAATCATTTTCTGTATCTCCACATCCCTATTTCACCTCCGAATTATTGTACCTTTCATTCCTCCCGGCAGAATCTCTATGGGTTGCATTTTATCTACAGTAATAGAGGCTTTGTGTACACATACATTCAGTGTGCTATGTGCAATTACTAACAGTGAAACCAGGCAAATAGTGTATTTATGTCTGTAACAACTGAAAGGCCAGTACATTATTTTGGAAGTAGTCCGTTTAGAATTGGTCTACTTCCACCTACATATGGGGAAAGGGGGTGGTCTTGGGTGAACTGAAGCTACCTGCCACCTAACCCTCACTCCCCAGTAGATAGTAGTCACCATCTACCTATATGACTGACATATAATGCATAGGAACATCACAGTGACCACTATATAATACAGAAAATATCACAGTCACCACAAGAAAATACATAGAGCATCGCAGTGACAGCTATATAATGAAAAGAACATCACAGTGACCACCATATAATGCATAAGAACATCACAGTGACTGCTATAGATGGAGCCACGTTTAACTTGGCTTTTCTGCTGCGCCTAGGCACACCATGGTTTATTAGCATAAGCCTTTCATCTATTGTTCTTAGCTGCAATACAATACAGGGAGAACAATACATCAGGAGATTAAGGGCCATATGCAATTGTGGTCGAATTGCCGCAAATGTCGAAAAACGGGGCATTTTCGACAAAAAAAAAAACTGTCAAATTGGATTCGACAATGCAATACAGTACTTTTCGTCCAAAAACCTGCCGTTTCAGATTCGACTTTTTGCAATTCGACATTTTCAAAATTTGACATGTCTCCAATGGTAAAAATGCGTCTTTTCGACAAAAGTAGATTCAATTGAAGAATGTCGATTCGACAACAGTGCTTTTCGACAGTCATTTCGTCAATTTCAGTCCGCCTCATTTTGCTGTCGTGATCTAATAGAAAGTTTTAAAAACATTTTTTTTTTTGGTGTTTTTTTTATTGCTAATAGCATATCTATTTATATTAGAAGGGATTATCTACTTGGTTTGTCTATTTAGGAGCCACAAGTATTATTTAATATATTTTTTTTAAATATATATATATTTTTTTACTGACTAAAATAATATGAAGAGATCAGAGCATGTTTTTCAGTGGGAAGGGGTGGGAATGGGTTAAAAATCCTGAAAAAAATGTGTGGGGTCCCCCTCCTAAGCATAACCAGCCTCGGGCTCTTTGAGCCGCTCCTGGTTGTAAAAATACGGGGGGGAAATGACAGGGGTTCCCCGTATTTTAACAACCAGCACCGGGCTCTGCGTCCGGTCCTGGTGTAAAAAATACGGGGGACAAAAGACGTAGGGGTCCCCCGTATTTTTAACACCAGCACCGGGCTCCACTAGCTAGAGAGATAATGCCACAGCCGGGGGACACTTTTATACCGGTCCCTGCGGCCGTGGCATTAAATCCCCAACTAGTCACCACTGGCCGGGGTACCCTGGAGGAGTGGGGACCCCTTAAATAAAGGGGTCCCCCCCTCCAGCCACCCAAGGGTCAGGGGTTAAGCCCGAGGCTGCCCCCTCCCCCACCCACCCAAGGGCGGCAGATGGGAGGCTGATAGCCAAGTGTAAAAAAAAAGAATATTGTTTATTTGTAGCAGAACTACAAGTCCCAGCAAGCCTCCCCCGCAAGCTGGTACTTGGAAAACCACAAGTACCAGCATGTGGGGGAAAAACGGGCCTGCTGGTACCTGTAGTTCTACTACAAAAAAATACCCAAATAAAAACAGTACACACACACCGTGACAGTATAACTTTATTACATACATGCATACCGACATACACACATACTTACCTTTGTTGACACGAGGCTCGGCCCCCTTCTCCACGTAGAATCCACGGGGTACCTGTAAATAAAATTATACTCACAACAATCTGGGGTAGATCGGTCCTCTTCTGTTTGTAATCCACATACTTGGCAAAAAAAAAAAAATGCAAAACACGGACCACGCACTGAAAGGGGTCCCATGTTTACACATGGGACCCCTTTCCCCGACTGTCGGGACCCCCCGTGACTGCTGTCAAAGAGGGTCCCTTGAGCCAATCAGGGAGCTCCACATCATGGCACTCTCCTGATTGGCTGTGCGCGTCTGAGCTGTCAGGCGGCGCATAGCGCATAGGCGCTCCATTATATTCAATGGTGGGAACTTTGCGGTCAGCGGTTGACCGCGCGTAACCTCAACCGCTGACGCAAAAATCCCACCATTGGATACAATGGAGCACCTATGTGCTACATTGTATCTCGAGTGCGCCGCCTGACAGTACCAGCTTGCGGGGGAGGTTTGCTGGGACTTGTAGTTCTGCTACAAAAAACAATATTTTTTTTCTGACACTTGGCTATCAGCCTCCCATCCGCCGCCCTTGGATGGGGGGACAGCCTCCGGCTTCACCCCTGGCCCTTGGGTGGCTGGAGGGGGGACCCCTTGATTTAACGGGTCCCCACTCCTCCAGGGTACCCCGGCCAGGGGTGACTAGTTGGGGATTTAATGCCACGGCCGCAGGGACTGGTATAAAAGTGTCCCCCGGCTGTGGCATTATCTCTCTAGCTAGTGGAGCCCGGTGCTGGTTGTTAAAATACGAGGGATCCCCTGTAATTCCCCCCCCTCCCCCCCGTATTTTTACAACCAGGACCGGCTCAAAGAGCCCGAGGCTGGTTATGCTTAGGAGGGGGGACCCCACGCAATTTTTTTCAGGGGTTTTTTAACACTTTTCTGCCGTCCATGAAGTCGAATCCAGGATGCACACTATTCGTCAATTGGTCCGTTTTTCGACAGTGGGACTGTCGAATCCACTTATTATTGAATATGTCGAATTCGGGTCCTGGTGCCAGGATTCGACTGTGGAATTGTGTCGAATCCAAAAACAGTCGAATTCCAGCTGGAATTCCACCGCAATTGCATATACTCCTAAGTCTGACTGCCCTGCCTCAATTAATCCTATTAAATGCCAAGATAAAGATGGCTTTATCTGTATATATCATATAAAGAACATCATAGTAACCAACAGACAATATATAGAGCATCGCAGTGACCGCCATATAATGCTGAAAACATAATTGTAAACATCAAATAATTCAGAAAGCATAAGTAACCTCCATATAATAACGAGAGGATCAGTGGCCACCATACAATATATAATTAACCCTTTTACAATAATTATCTACATAATCCCCATTATTCATTAGTCCCAACAGACAGGGATAATGCAGCCTATAGCTGTAGCACACTGTCCCTGGGAGGGGAAAACATACTGCTGCCCTCTCACACTGCTATCCATGATTCCAGCTTCTCTGCGGCACCCACTTCCTCCATTAGACGTTCCTCTGGGGAAATTGGGCCATTTGACCTACTACCCTTTCCATAGCCCTACAAATTTCCCCTGCCATTTAGTGATATGCATTATTGTACACCGGTGGACAATACAGAACAATGAGAGAGTGCACTTTGATACCTTTTTGTTTGGTGTTCAGAGTAAACAACATGTTGTTCAATATGGGACTCTAACATAATGTTGGTATCACTATCTTTTCACCACAATGCCAACCTTGTTAAAATGCTAATTACAGCATTTTAACAAAGTCAGCAGTATAACTGTAAACATTCTATTAAAGCAGCATGTTTACAGATATGGAAGGTAGGATGAGATGCGACAAGAACTTCTCAAAGGGGATGGAGTATGATGTGCAGCCAGAAACAGGGGAGCCTTCAACTAAGCTCCTCAGATAGGTTGATGTAAAAAGGAGATTGGTTCTGGCAAATTTCCATGTTACATTTCAAGTGATTATTGCTTGGGAGGGTCTCCAGCCAAATATGCTGAAAGTGTGTAAAGGAAAAGAAGATGGCAATATATAGGGGGTCATTCCGAGTTGTTCGCTCTGTATTTTTTTCGCATCGCAACGATTTTCCGCTTAGTGCGCATGCGCAATGTCCGCAGTGCGACTGCGCCAAGTAAATTTGCTATGCAGTTAGGAATTTTACTCACGGCTTTTTCATCGTTCTGGTGATCGTAGTGTGATTGACAGGAAGTGGGTGTTACTGGGCGGAAACTGGCCGTTTTATGGGTGTGTGCGGAAAAACGCTACCGTTTCTGGGAAAAACGCGGGAGTGGCTGGAGAAACGGAGGAGTGTCTGGGCGAACGCTGGGTGTGTTTGTGACGTCAAACCAGGAACGACAAGCACTGAACTGATCGCAGATGCCGAGTAAGTCTGGAGCTACTCAGAAACTGCTAAGAGAGGTGTAATCGCAATATTGCGAATACGTCGTTCGCAATTTTAAGAAGCTAAGATTCACTCCCAGTAGGCGGCGGCTTAGCGTGAGTAAATCTGCTAAAAGCAGCTTGCGAGCGAACAACTCGGAATGAGGGCCATAGTTTACACAGTTTAAAAAAATGTGTTGAATAAAATTAGGGCACTCACCCTTTTGAGATTTAAGTATGACATTGGACAATTTTGCACTGATGTCTTGCGATGCTTGAGCAATGTGCAATAGTTGTGTGGATCTTTGGTGTAAGTTCATGACTTACGGTAAAAGAGGATATGGTGTGTACTTTTTTTTTAAATCAATAATGTACCTTTGACACAATAAATATCAAACTCACCCTGTGTCAGTTGGGGGATCCTTTTGTACAATCTCACACCCTTGTCTTGGGGTGACTACAATAGAAATGAAGTGATAGAGATTGTTTTGTGTTCCAATTGTAATAAGAGTCCTCTTGTACCAAGAAAAGGAAGAAGATATCCACATAGTGCACATCAATGGGTACAAAGATTTTGAAACATGTTCAGTGGTGGGTTTATTATTATGCTCACCCTTTAGAGATGATTAAAGTATATGAGACGTTTATTTAGGAATGCAATGTACATCAGTTTGATGGATTATTGAAATTAATAATAAAATGTAACCACTGCAAGTGCTTTATCTGACTTGGTCACACAGGATGCGACCAGTCAGATAAACTGTGTTAGCAGCAGCAGAGGGAAGTTTTTCTTCCCTGCCGCTGCTGTCAGAGGGACCGGTATGTCCCTCTGCCTCCCTGCACCCTTCCCCTAGTGTTGCCCTGATGACAATCACTGCTGATCGGTCAGCACGGCAGGATCCCCCACCCCCAGCGTCTGCAGACAATGGCAGCCGCTGGTAAGTGCAAATCATCGCCCCCAAGCCATCCCCAGGTCCCCCCTGTGTACCTGGCAGCTGTCTGGGCTCTAAAAACTAAAGTCACAATGTTACCAATGTTCCGATGGTCACGATGTTCCTGATCGAAGTTTTTATGTTTTAAAGATTTTAAAAAATATTTTTTTTAACTAAAATCATTTTGGATAGGGTTAAATTTATGTTCTTCACCTATTTCACTCATAAAAAAAAACTGTCAATTTCTGAGTGTTTTTTGTGGGGGGAAATTGCAAGTTAAGTGGTTAAATAAATAACAAAAATGATGATTGAAAACAATCTGAGAAACCAGAGAGGGCTCTTATTGAAATTGGAACACAAGCAAATCCGCATCACATATTTGCTATTGCAATCACCCCAGAACAAGGCTTTGAGACTGTCCAATACCATACATAAACCTCTAAAGGGTGAGTGCCTTCACAATGTTCTTTAACAAACCGTGTACCCTTTAGGGATAGCCAAAGCGCTCAGCACACATCTCTCCCGCCGCTCAGCACAGCGCGATGTGTGCTGAGCGTGCAGGGGGAGACAGTGGGGCCGCTCATTGAGCGACCCGCTAGATTGGCCTGCACGTCAGGCCAATCTAGCACCAGTGATAGCGATGCGCAAGGCTGCGCATCGCTATCGCTGTAGGGGTACACACGGAGCGATCAGGCTTAAAATCTAAGCAATCTAGCCAGATTGCTTAGATTTTAAGCAGCGATCGCTCCGTGAGTACCCCCCTTTACAGAACTCCTGGACCCCAATTTCTGGGCATGCTAAAGCCAGTGGCTGCTTCTTTGGAAGATGTGCAACTTTGGAGGTGGAAGTACTGTATAATGAAAAACATCCCAGACAGTGATTTATAAAATAAAGATCATAAAGGGGCTGTGTTTAAGAATGTACAAAAGGGTTGGAAAATAAGTTTGTTGTTGAAAATTATATTCAGACAAGATGGTTGATACTAGAAACTACTACACTATTTAATATATTTTATTGTTTTCTTTTATGGTTATCTGCGGATCTGGAGAGATTTTCTATGTGACATTGTTAAAAAAGAAACATTTATTATAATGACATGTTTCACATACAGATGTATAAATATAAATTATGTGTGTATAATATTACACCTGCAAATATAAGGGAAATTTATTTATTTTTTTTGACACATGAAAAGGTCGACATGGCTTTTTTTTTTTATTTATTTTTAACTTTTTCATACTTTACCATCCACATGCGTGGGCGACGATTGGGAATTATTGTAACCTGTGCTGAGCACAGTGGCAGAGGAGCGAGGCACCTTGCCCGCAGCATGGTGAGCAAAGTGAGCCATGCAAGGGGACGCGGTACACTAGTTGGGGTTCCTGGTCATGTTACGGAAAGAATTACACCAAAAACAGTTCAAAATTAAATGTCGACCTTTTCACGTGTCGACCTTTAATGTGTCTACCATTTTCATGTGTTGAACATTGTCTATGTCGACCATGTCAATGTCGACCAATAGTGGTCGACCTAATGACTTACCATTGTCGACCATTCATACCGGAACCCATTTGTGTCTGCATATGACTGGAGGAGTGATATGTACTGTAGCACTACTGAGTCTGCGCAGTGTGAGCTGCTTCTGGTGTGGTAGTGTGATGTTACTTTTTACACTTGTTACTGTGGCTCTTTAATGAATAAATAGGATTTTTTATTTGGGTTATGCAATATGCTGTTGGAGATAGCTATCAACAGTTTGTGGGGAGCACATGGCAACTAACTTGTGGGGTCCCTACCAATCAAATAGTCAATATGATATGCTGGTGAAAAGTAGAATGTGTAAATACTCCCAGCACCACAATAGTGTATAACACACTGTACTGTAGTGTCCCTGGTCCACATTATGCCACACGGAAATCCCTGTTCTCATATGCAATAGTGCCCTCTCTCTGGTGGGGTCACTACGTTATGTGTGGGGGCACCTATGTGTGTGATAGCCCCTGGGTGACTGCCTTGTCTGTGCCGTTGTTAATCCGGCACTGACTCTAGTGTCCGCTATACAGTATATACTAGTTTGCATTCTTGGTACTGTACATTGAGATGCAATGCATTGACATCAGCAGTCCTAGTATACAAGTATATAGAAATATAACACAATTAATCAGTGTATATTACAGAAATATAAACATTTTTAAAACTTACAGGCTTGTCTAGTTCAATGATGTAGTTTGTGTCTGTTCTTATTATCCTGTAATGTTTGATAGGAGACCTGCTATGGAAAAACACAATATCACCAGTTAGTATCCACAGGGATGCGGTCAAAACACTGGCAGTCGGGATTCCGATGGTCAGAATCCCGACACATCGCAGAGGTAAGTACAGGTTTTGGGGTTAGGGTTAGGCACTAGGGGCAGGTTAGAGTTATGCTGCGGGGGGGGGATGGTTAGGGATAGGCTGCGGGAAGAGTGGTATAGGGGTAGGTTGGAAATACTTACAGTCATGTGCCAAAATTCTGGCAGTTGGTATCCCACTGACAGTCTTCTGACCGACAGGATCTCAACTGCCGGGATTTCGTACCCAACCCTGTCCACAGATCTATGTCAAAATTAGTCTTATATGCTCAAAATTCTGTATGTTCTATCTTGCTTTTCTTTATATGACATAATAAGTTGACAACAGGAGCAGAAAAGGTTCACCAGGACAGTGATTTAAACTAATGACATATGAAATATAGAAATGGCTGACATTAGAAAGCAAGTAAACCAAGCAGAGATTATAGACTGTAGATCTGGTTTCTGTTGCTTGTTAATAAATAATTATCCTATACAATGCTGCACAATGCGCTGGTAATAATAATAATGAATACCATCACGTTCAGCCACAGAACCATTGCAGCTATGGTGTGGGCATTTACATGTAATAAAGGGGTACATTTACTAAGCAGTGATAAGGGCGGAGAAGTGAGCCAGTGGAGAAGTTACCCATGGCAACCAATCAACACTGAAGTAACATCTATAATTTGCATACTATAAAATGATACAGAGCTGCTGATTGGTTGATGGGGAAATTTCTCCACTGGCTCACTTCTCCATTCTTATCACTGCTTAGTAAATGTACCCCAAAGTCTCCTGAATTAAGCAAGTCTCCATTATTCTTGCAGAGGGAGATTTTGTAATGGAGCTAGGAAGATAGGGTACATAGGGCCTGATTCAGAGTATCATGGTATGGAAAGATTTCCAATCTGTGCATATACAGATTCTGATCTGTGATCTTGCTCGCATGGCCCAAAGCCACATGACTCGCATGCTAAGGCCGTTTAGGGGGTTGGAGAGGGGGCAGCAACGGTGACAGGTACCCTTTTACAATACACCGCCATCCTGAGTAACCTGAAAGTCGCTGAAAGTCACGCAAGTGAACTGATGCTGCGTCTTTGTATGTAGCGGCAATCACAGAAGCTGGCACTTGGCGTCTATTTACACATGATGCCTCCTGCAGCATTAACATCATTTCCCAGTAGCGGCTGCTACTCCATAGCATACATGAATCAGGCCCATATATAAGGGGAGTTCTTATTGTGCAGAAGGAAGCATGGTCATTTTCAATCTACTGTATGAATCAATGTAATAAGAAGTTTCACACAGAAAAGTAACATTTATTAAACAGTTGACATCTAACTGGTTTCATGATTATTTTAAGAGGCTAAACCAAGCAGTAATTTGGGTGAAAAACTAAACATTTTAATTTCATGAAAGAAGTGATTATAGCTATGACTTTGATGTGATGCAAGTTTTTTCCACACACATAGGAGCACTTGTGGTTTGTATGTAAACATAAATTATCTGCAGGTTTCAGTATTATTTTTCAGTGGTTTTCAAACTATCAGATACAGGTTGAGTCTCCCTTATCCAAAATGCTTGGGACCAGAGGTATTTTGGATATCGGATTTTTCCGTATTTTGGAATAATTGCATACCATAATGAGATATCATGGTGATGGGACCTAAATCTAAGCACAGAATGCATTTATGTTTCATATACACCTTATACACACAGCCTGAAGGTCATTTTAGCCAATATTTTTTATAACTTTGTGCATTAAACAAAGTGTATCTACATTCACACAGTTCATTTATGTTTCATATACACCTTATACACACAGCCTGAAGGTCATTTAATACAATATTTTTTTTAATAACTTTGTGTATTAAACAAAGTTTGTGTACATTGAGCCATCAAAAAACAAAGATTTCACTATCTCACTCTCACTCAAAAAAGTCCGTATTTCGGAATATTCCGTATTTCGGAATATTTGGATATGGGATACTCAACCTGTATAATAAGCACGAAACTACTCATACAAATGTCAGAAAAATGTGCCACAGCTGTGCATTATAAATATTGACTACATCATGAAAACAACCTTGTCATAAATGATTATTGCCCTCACTTAGCAATAAATTTGAATATATCCATAATATAATTATAAAACGATAATGCCCCCTTAATATAAACATCCATTAATTTCTGGCATATTCTTGGGCGGTTTTCTGGCAGCTTTGTCTAGATGTGCTGTTGGTTTGGAGGTTTTGAGATAACTGCACATAGCTAGTGGTTTGCGAATCACCCCCCTTTACCTGCAGTATAGTAAATTCTGCTTTTTGGAGCAATAAAACACCCACAGTGTGTGTTGAAGTGCTGCAGGCCCCCTTCTTTCAGCAGAGCTCCTTTTCTCAGAGAACCTGCCTGGAGTGAAATGGCTGTTCCATTTGCATGTACATCCCTAATCCACCCCTACTTCTACATCTACAACTTCTGCAGTGCTCTGTACTGTTCCAGAATTTTATATTATCCTCACCGCTCCACCCCCCATGTTAGCCACACCTCAGTCTGCAACTGAAATTCTCCTGTGTGTCTGTTTCTGTCTCCTCCTCTCCACCTGTCTCCTCCTGTGTATGTCTGACCCTTTTCCTTATATGCCTCTGCCATCTTTAACCACGCGTGCGTCTGCCATGGATGCCTCTCCAGGGCCACACCGGGCCCCAGTACTGGCATGGGGTGTGACCTAAAAAGCGGGTGTCCGTGCCCCCTACAAATAAATGACATTAAAAATGTATTAATTGTGGGGCCACTTATTCAAATCTTGAGTGAAAGGAAGAGGCCACTCCTACCATTTATAGTGACGTTTTTTGTGACGGGGAACGTTATTTTAATTATCTGCATCAATTTATACAAAAATTAATTATAGATGCAAAGAAAGGGAACAATCAAATAAGTTATAACTATTACAACATAAGATCACTATATACATTAATTGATCTTTAAAGGTTTTTATATGGCAATGAAAAAGCCTGAACTATAATAGTATTACAGTTTGTTTTTGTTTTTTTTCAGTTTGTACTCTCCTTCCTCCATTACTTTCAGAACTGCCTTATTTCTCCTTGTGCCCTCTGCTAGTACTCTCAGTGGTCGCTAAACAGCGTGTGTTATTACTTTTAGTAATTAAGGGTTGAGGATTTTCTATTAATTAGAATGGGAACTGTTCTGAAGTTCAATGCTATGTTGGTGGTTTGCAGTACAGTACTGTGCAGTGAGGGTGGTATTCAGTATGCCGGCTGTTGGGATCCCGGCGCTCAGTATACCGGCGCTGGAATCCTGACACCCGGCATACCAACAACTATTCTCCCTCTTGGGGGTCCACGACCCCCCTGGAGGGAGAATAAATAGCGCGGCACCCGTAGCGTACCACCATTCCTGCAGCGTGGCGAGCGCAGTGAGCCAGCAAGGGGCTCATTTGCGCTCACCACGCTGCCGGTATGCTGGTCACCGGGATCCCGGCCGCCAGCATACCCTACTACACCCGTGCAGTGAAAATTAGCTGTTAAACTTACAAGCATTGTAGTTGTTAGTGAGGAAAATTCTTGCATTTAAGATAATAACATTTTTTTACCTACCAACAAATATTTTATCTAGACTGAAATGCCTTTTATTACATGGCCCAAACACTGATCGCTTTTATACTCATTGGTCACCAATAAAGAAGAGGGTATTTGGTTGAAGTAAGTAAGTAAGTGAGTGAGTGAGTGCTATACAAAATGATTGAAATGATGCTTTGTGTACAAATTATTATATTGATATCAATATTAACAAATTCATCAAATTAGCTGACCTGTAAGAACAACTTTAAAAGGTTTCCTATTGTACTATTTATTCACTTCTTGTACTTTTTTTTTTGTAGGAAACTATTTTATACCATATAGAACTATTATGTTTGAAGTTTGTGTATTACCTATTCTCAGATGGCTCAAGGATGGATACAGCAAAGTTCTTGTTGTCTGCTCCAGGCCTCAGGATTAAATTACCGTGACTTCCATTCTTCAAGAGCATTTCTGCAGCTTCTTGGCGAGATACATTGTGAAAACACCTTTACGAAATGGAAGGGGTCAGATATCATAGCTAATAAACATGACAGCGATTAATACAGAGACATTTCCCTTGTTTCCTGTACTATTGTAGTGTCCCGTGCAGGGGAGTGGCAAGCTTTCATTTAGAGGACATGCACTGGTAGTTAATCCATGGCCATCTATGGTACTAAACTTCACTGTACACCTTCAAGCTAAGCCAGCAACCATCAGCATGACTATTACAATTTTCTCCCGTGATGTCTTATGGGACAGTGACCAATAGTCAAGTCTCCTTGTTGTTGAGCCCAGGGGACAAGTGCCTTCCCACTGCACCTTTTGCCCATCCTACATGACTGGTCATGATCCCATTAGCCTAGCACTTTTCACCTTCCAAGTAAAACCCCTTTTCTCTGCTAGGCTACGGCAAAGGTTGCAGACAGTGGATACTACCCCAGCACATCTTAATAACTGATTCTCCTGCTGCTGCTGCTGCTGCTGCTGCTGCTGCTGCTGCTGGCATGCAAATGTTTAATGTAGAACATAATCTGAACAGCGTCTGCACAAATGGAAGGTAGTTACTTGACCGGCGGTATCCACAATACCGACGCAAATCATTCCGCACCCTTACAGCCCCGACAGTCGGCATGCCGACTAACAGGGACTATTCCCACATGTGGGTGTCCACGACACCCATAGAATGGGAATATAACCTGTGACGAGCGCAGCAAGCCCACAAGGGGTTTCGTTGCGCTCACCCCTCCCCCACGGGCATCTATAAGCCGGTCACGCATACCCAACCTGCACAAATGACCCATTGCACAAACCCTTCTTTGTTAACCACATTCTCTCCTGCACTGCAGATAAAGGGATGGTGCACTGGTACTTCAAAAAAGTAATCTGCAGCTAGTCACTACATATCAGGCCAGCAAGTGTTTTGAGCACCTGAATGGAACCTAACTTGCTATAAACCAGAACTGATTGTGTAGGTTTATGCACCACCTTCTTGGTTCAGGACAAATTCAGTAAACAACTACACGGTGTCCACGTACTGTACATGTAGTTCCTGGCACGTAAAACAGCCCTTCTAGTTTTACAGAAAGGGGGCGTTTCTGGGTGTCAACTGAAGATTGACAGAAAGGGGGCGTTTCTGGGTGTCAACTGACCGTTTTCAGGGAGGGTTTGCAAAAACGCAGGCGTGTCTGAAAAACGCAGGCTTGGCTGGGCGTTCACTGGGTGGGTGTATGACGTCAAATCTGGACACGAATAGGCTGAAGTGATCGCAAGCGCCGAGTAGGTTCAGAGCTACTCTGAAACTGCACAAACTGTTTTTGCAGCGCTCGGCTGAGCATGCGTTCGCACTTCTGCTAAGCTAAAATACACTCCGCAGTGGGCGGCGGCATAGCGTTTCCACTGCTGCTAAAACTAGCTAGCGAGCGATCAACTCGGAATGACCCCCATAGATTGTAAGCTCCAGTGGAGCAGGGACTAAAGTGAATGGGCAAATATTCTCTGTAAAGCGCTGCGGAATATGTGTACGCTATATAAATAACTGGTAATAAATAATAAATAAGCCATGTTTTATAAAAAGACACAAAATTAAAGATTCTATACCCAGATTGGGCAGGAGAATTAGCATCTATAGAAGGGTCAAGGGTTAGCATTCCCTTAATAAACTATATCCAGGTATTAGATATGGCCATTTGATAGTTGGTCACATGGTGGAATTACTATACAGCCCCAGAGAGCTTTCCTAGGCCCCGGTAATGGAGGCATGACGGAATCACAGAGCTGTGACCAGATCAGATCCAGGGAGGGATTCAGTGCGATTGCTCCCCCTTCACTGCAGGCAGAGAACACTGCTACACTCAGCAGCAGCGTGTGCCGGGGAAAAAGGCTACTGCCGCCCCCCCCCCCCCCCCCTCGGTGGCATAATACAAAATAATCTTACTTGCATGGTTATCTCCTAATTTGTTAATTTGTATAGATATAAAAACTAGTTCTAGAAATTTTAAGCTAATCCAATCAAAATTTTCTGGTAAATGGTATAATTAACCAGTGGTGCCCAGGTCTGATGGAGGGGCCCAGAGAGGGTCCAGTAGGGGCCCAGGCCCCCTCCCCATTACCTGGCAGCAGCAGTTGTAGCGCTTCTCCTCAGCCCAGCACACGCTGCAGTTTGCTGGGCTGCAGTGTGGCCAGGGAGGTGCTTAAAATACCCTTTTTTTTTTTTTTTTTCTAAGGGAATATGACCACACCTCCTGTGATTAGGCCACACCTCTTGAAAAGTACCTGGGCCCAGCCTGGCTCTCGACTTCCCTGTCATTAACATAAAGGGGGAAAAAAAAAAAAGAATGTTATGTGCTTTTCATTTTCACAAATCCTCAAATACTGTCAATCTGATAAAGAATTCCTGGAGGAATCACTCGTCTCTATACTGCTACATGATTATCACAGGTGTTACCGCAGCAGCAATATTATAAAAAAAACTCAAATTGCCTCAGTAATATTAGGTGCGCCTAGTACAAATGGGGAGCGTACAAGGCAATCTAAAGGGTGTCAACTTACAGAGGCATTTCATTTACATTTGCAACATCCATATATAGTTCAGGCTGACATGCAGAGGCAACAGTCGGTGAAAGGATTGGCTCCTCATAAGATTGAGATGCGCTCCTTGATGTTTCTTTTTCTAGCACTTCTTTAAGCCTAATTATTTGTCCAGGTAACAGGGTCAAGTGAGTCGGGACTGATAGCTGTAGGAAAGAAAGACAAACTTTACCCCACTGATCAGCAAACATATTCATGGTAATATAATAACACAGAACAAAGAATTATCTACAAAGGATAACAAATATGATCAAATATATTAGCGGTACACATTGTTATATGCCAATTTGCTTTAACACTTTATAAACTAAGCATACTTTAGAGGAGCAGATTACATAAAGGATTCTCATGCACCTGCAGATCATTATGGTCTTACCTAGTCAGGCTGAAACGCTATTTGCAATTTTGTTTTTGTTTTTTGCCTTGAGTTGCAATTTGTTGTAAGCATATGAGAAATTATTGCAATCCCCCTGTGTTTTCTTTTTTTCAATCTCAAGTGTTATCTGATAATGTGTACATCTAGGGGGCCTAAGTGAGAGCTAGTATGGGAATGTAGTCGCATGAAGTGGGAGCACATTAAGTACATTAAGGGCAAGAGGTGTGCCTGCATTCATAGGTGGTATTCAATTGATAATCACGCCCAATCTCCCATCCAGAGCCGGCCCTAACCAATATGATGCCCTAGGCAAGATTTTGTCTGGTGCCCCCTAGCACCACCACTAGTTCCGCCTCTGACCCCTTCCCAGTGCCATCACCTCTCACGCATAGCAGTCCTCATTTTGGTGTTCCTACCCCCTATATTTTAAATAGAAACGGTGTGCACATTTGGTGCACAGCCCACAAAGGGGCGTGTTCTTGCTGGGAAGGGGGCATGGTCATAAACTAGTACACCCAATTCAAATTAAGTCACACAGTAGTGCAACGTTATTCACATTTTATCATGCGATAGTGTCCCTTATTAACGTTACATCACACAGTAGTACCACTTTACCTTATATACATTAGTCCTCACAGTAGTGCCCCTTATTCACATTACATCACACTGAATTGCTCCTTATTCCCATTACACCACACCATATTGCACTGTATTCACATTAGACCACACAGTAGTGCCCTTTCTATATGTTACGCAACAGTAGAGCACTTTATACACATAATGCCACAATTTAGTAATGCCTTTATACACAAAAATCCACACAGTAATGCCCCTTACACATATGACACACATTGTTAATGTCCTCATAAACATGATGTGATTTACACATTATGTCAACCTTTATTAATGCCCTTATACACATAATGTCCCTTACACATATGCCGCACATAATGACACGCATAATGTCCCTTTCACATATGCTGCACATTATTAGTGCATTTATACACATAATGACACCCATAGTGCCCCTTACACATATGCCACACATTATTAATGCATTTATACACGACACACATAATGCCCCTTACACATATGCCAAACACTCCTGCACAACCAACCCACCCACACACAACACACACATGACCGCTTACATTGTGACCTCTGCCTCTGCTTGGATATGGATGTGTCCTCAAACATCTTGCCTCAATACGTTATACAGCAGGAGATGCCTGGCGTCAGTTAGCTGGTAGCTCTGCTAACGTTGGGCACCTTTTTTGATGAAAATGCATCTTATTTGCATTACTATGTGGCTAGGATGCACAAGCAGCTTCTGCTGATTCAAATGATATGCGGCATGCCTATATTCTGTGTGCGACTGTGGCTGTATCTGCATATGAAATACTACATTACAGTGATTTCCAGGAATACACCGTAACATAGCATTTCATATGCAGATACAGGCGCAGTCACACACAAAATATAGGCATGCTGCATATCATTTTAATCAGCAGAAGCTGCTTGTGCCTCTAGGCATACAAAATGCCCTAGGCATTTGCCTAGTTTGCCTATGCACAGGGACAGCTCTGCTTCCATCTAAAGTGGAGATCGCGGGGGTGAAATTCAATTGTATGTAGTTTTCATGCTGAACGCACCCATAGAGGTCGGGTTTAGCCGCGTTAAGTACCTATACCTGATCAAAGTGCTGGGGGGCGCGATCACAAAAAGTGCCATTTGGACGCCCAATCGGGTCACTTTTCACACATTTTAGGTCACCACCCCCAGGGGGGTGTGAACTGAAATGCAGATGCTGGGAGCCATCGCGCCCAAACAGAACTACAATTGAACAGCTCCATCTAGTAGCTGCGGGTGGAAAAACAATTAAATTCCGCACAAAGAGTGTAAATAGACCCGATTGCAGCTCAGTTCAAGTGTGAGGTCCTGCTGGAGGATAACAGTTTTGAAATTAATTAATATAGACTGGACTGGAGGCTGCATCCTCACTTTATTGGTTTAAAGACCAGTCTTATTCCTTATGAGCAACATGCTCTTTTCTCAATTCAGAAGATATAGATATATATGCTGACACATTAACATTGTGTCACAGAAATTGTATATGTATTTGGACTTACTGTATTGCCAGTGGTGAGAAAGATTAATTTATGAATCGAAACGTTGAACTATATGGCTACCTTTTAGTACAATAAATGATTAAAACGTTGAAATTGGGAGAGTGCACCCTCCACCACATGGAATCTTGCGGCATATGAGTGGACCGGACAACAGCCTACTGGGAGCACCCTCCATCTTCTTTTATATATATATATATATATATATATATCCCCATGAAGAAGTCCTACAGAATCTTTTAAAGGACGAAACGCGTTGGGAATCAACTTACTCCTCCACAGAGATTCAGATAAGCTCATGACTATTAATTTTATTGTACGAGTCCAACTTTTATGTTATGTTTGTTTGTAAAAAAAAAAATTTTAAACATATTACACTATTGGCTCTTTCCCATCTTGGGAGTATCCTTTGGTTTTAAGGTATGGAATTATCCTGGTCTATCTAAGATGCAAGTACAAAGGTCTCGCTATAAGTTTGCAGAGGGTATTATTATATATTGTATCTCTCTGGATGCGGGCAGTCTAGTCTTTGTTGTAATTCACCTATGGTGTGGTGAGACTATCTTCACAAGGATATAGGCGATTATTAATGTTGTGAACAAGTAACGGGTTTTTCACGTTGGAGTACGTGGTGAGAATAATTGTGACAATATTGCACTATTATCGGTCTTTTGTTTTCCAGTCGACTCCTATGTTGGATGGGCATGAGAAGATGAACAAAGAATCATAGGACCTAGAGACCATTGGTAACGCCTATATTCACCATTTATCTGGTACGCATTTAAATACTCACTGAGGCCACTTCTACATATATATATATAATATCTCCCAAAATGTCCTGCACTCTCGTCACACATATATATAAGAATATATATATATATATATATATATATATATATATCACACATTTGTAGAACACTGCAAGAGAGTGGATTTGAACACAAATCATCTTTATACCACATTCATGCATTCATCCTGAGAGCTTGCCACCATTCAGCGACAATGCCCCTCATTACCACATTTAAATATACTATCAAACCCAGGACTCAAGCCCACTACCTGCTGCATCCCAGCCAAACACCCCACCGACCGAGCCACTTGATCCCGCATGAAAACTATGAGATTTCTAACTATATGAAGCTATCTCTACCCCGTAAATAAATAACCAGCACCATAATTGAGCAGATCCATGCAGTGTGCAGTCACACATCCAATCCCTTACAGCCACACACTACATAGATCTGCCCAGCCGCAACACTGATCACCCCTTCACAAAGTACAAGGTAAGCTTCAAATAGTTAGAACTCTCCAGTTTGGAATTCTCTAGCTTTCTATGCAAGGACAGATAGCTTAATAAACAGAGTGTCCGACTGCAATGTCATAGGCAAAGGGTGCGAATCCCAGGCTCATCAGCATCCCGAAATGTAATAAAGGACAGTGCGACTGAACAACAAAAAGCTTTCAAGTCAAGTCCATGAATGCTAGGAGACAGGGGTGGTGAGGAGATGCTGGGCTTCAAAAAGGGGAGAAGCTGTAAGTGAAAGTAATTAGATAATTTATAATTGACAAGTGCTGCCAACAGCGCCCCCTACCCTGCAGCGCTATGTGCTGAGCACACTCCGCACACACCTAGTTACGGCCCTGAGCTGGTGTATTCAGAGATGGCCTCCTTTTTTTCATCAGCTACTGTACATAGTTACATAGTTACATTGTGTTATATCTCTGTGTATATTCTAGGTACATTTTGGTTTGTTAATTTAGGGTTTGTAGCTCAACATTCATCCTAAAATTAATACAACATACAGTGCCTAGTATATAAAATATAATAATAATACAGAATTAGTGGATAAAACTGGGGTGATAGCAAAGTTCCATAGCGGGGTGGCAAAAGTTCAGTAAAGCTCTTATGCCTCTAGAACACCTCCAGTGGCTTGGTTTGAGTTACATTTACAGTAGGTAGGACCTATTAGAGTTGTGGCATACCATACTGTTTCCTTAATATGGAATATGAAAGAAGAGTTAAAAGGAAAAAAAAAGATTTATGAACTATGTGGGATACTCACGGCACATAATGCAAGCCCCCCCCGGGCTGGAAGTCACTGCTTCACTGTGCAGTCCCGTAGTGGGTTTGGGTCGGATACTGCTCAGCCCGAGCACTGGCTCTTCTTCTCGGGACAATTCTGTTCCTCTCCGGCCTCTACCACCTGCCTGCCAGTTGCCATACTGCTGTTGGGAAAGCTCTTGCAGAGGCTTGAGACAAGCAGAATCGGTCCCTACACTGCTAAAAGGCTCTGGAGTCTGTGATGCTTCAGCTGCTTCATGGTGGTGTGGAAGAGGGTATAGGCAAATGCAGGGGGAGTTTCTGGATTCCCAGAAACCTCTTGGCCAGTGGCTCAGATTATGACAGCAATAACAATAGTATGTAATATGATGACTAGAGCTGCTGCCACAACATGCAGATTAAGGGGGAAACTTTAGGCGACATCGCAGAGCACATCGCCTAGTGTGTACCCACCTTTAGACTGTTCATTCCGGCATCATGCAAAACTTACTGGATGAATTGGATTGCATTTTCACTATTGGATAGCTTAGTGAACTTTGGTATGAATGTATTATTATTATTATTATTATTACTACTACTACTACTACTACTACTACTACTACTACCAATTATTTATATATTGTACACACATTCCACAGTGTTTTACAGATAATATTTTGGCCATTCACATCAGCCCCTCCCAGTGTTATAAATTCATCCCCATCGCCCGGAGGCAAGTTAGAGTTTCTTGCCCCCAACCCTCGAAAACAAATGGAAAATTATATATAATTTGGGCTAGGACAACGGTGACAGGACTAGGAGAGACAGTGACAGGACAGGAGTGACAGGACCAGTACTAAGATGACAGAAACAGTACGGTGGGGCCAGGACATACTAAGAGATGACAGGAACAGGACAGGGGTGACTAGGCCAGGATGAAACAGAGGGTGTCAGGGACAGGACCGAGGTGACAGGGTCAATACAGAGACAGTAAAGTGGGAAGAACAGAAATGACAGGGCCAAGATAGAGAACCAATATAGAGGTGACAGGGACATGACCAAGTCATATAGGGCAGGGGTGACGGGGACAGTACAGAACAGAGGAATGACAGGGCCAGGACAGAGATGTCAGGGATGAGATAGAGGTGACGGGCAGAACCATGACAGAGGTACCATGACAGAGGGGAGAGGGTCAGGCCAGAAGGAATAGGAGAGAGGGTTAACAGGACCAGTATAGGGGTGACAGGGACAGAATCAGGACAGAGGTGACAGGACAAGAGCAGAGCGGACAGGGACAGAACAGAAGGGTCAAGAGAGGGATGACAGGACCAGTATAGAGGTGACATGTACAGACAGAGGTGACAGGGAAAGGACTGAGGTGACCGGGACAGAAGAGTGGGGTGACAGGACCAGGACACAGCCCTGAATTCAGCATTGGCGGGAGGAGGTATTTGGCAGCCCGGCCACACTCACTTTATATACTGTAATTAATACTGTATGCCCTACCTCCAGTCACACTCACTCTGTTACATTACCTAGCAACAGAACAAACACTCAACACGCGTCCCAGCTCTGCACCCCGCGCCATCCCCCGTCCCATACCTCTGCCTCTTCACACCCCATTAAACTGTCGCAGTCATCAACGCTTTCCTCCGCCAGTGACTCTCTCACTGAAGCTTGGCCACTTCCTCCTTATTTCCCAGCCGCCGGATCCTGGATCACTGGGCAGCAGCAGCAGCAGCAGAGGCTGGGAGTTGGGAGGGGGCAGAGCATGCAAATTCACACAAGCTGAGGGAGACTATACAAACTCCACACAGTTATGGTCATGGTGGGAAATGATCCCATGACCTCAATGCTATAAGGCAGTGATGCTAACCATTACACCATATATGCTGCCCGGATGGTGTACTGTAATCTCGATGTGACATCAGGGAGAGGAGCAATGCAGAAAAAAAAACAGACGCTTAACACTGAACACATGATGTATATAAATATATTTAGTCCGAAATTACTAGATGTATATAAATAATATATACATATATTGCACACCCCGAACGCAAACAGTTATATATGTATACATATGTAAATATATATATAAAAATCTATTTTGCAGGAAAATCTGACAGGGTCAATCCAATTAGGTGCGATAATCTTGTGGATGTGAGTCATTGTGGCAGCGGCCACACTTTACAGCTGCCCCATAGGGATCTGAGCAATATTGTGCGAGATTGGGGCTGAAACAAGCCCACGAAGAGTGCGAGATCAGGTACATATCGCACCCATCGCACGCTATTGAATTGACCCCTACATACAGTATTAATCACTTAAACCTCATATAGTCTGAGGATTGTCCGTAAACTTAAACCATAACATCTTAACACTTAACTACAATAAATAAAGACACGGAGACTTGAATTTGGCAGAAAATGTTAGCTATTTATTTAAATTAACCATTAACTGATGAATAATTAAACTAAAGTATGGTGGCCAGAAAGAACGGCTAAAACAACCCTATCCCATGAACAAAAAACCTATCTTATAAAAAACTGACGTAAACCTTCCAACAAACAATAGGTATCCGCTCAACCTCCATCTTGACTACCCACCCGTAAAGGTGATGAGGCTGCCCCCGTGAAGGTGGTCCAGCAGATGTAATACCAGTCAACGAAGGAGAGCGCACCTAAAAAAACAACCACCAAACGACCTCCAATCAACTCCTTTAATACAACAAAAGTTAACTTGCCGTTCTTTCCCGCCACAACAAAACCGTGACAACCCAGACCACGGAAATAGCCAACGCACAAAGCACAAGAAAACAAACACAATCAATAGGGAGGGAGGGTGGGACGATTACAGCAGAAGAGGCTGACCCAGCCCCTTTACCAGGCTTAAAAACCCTTTCCACCTACCCCCAACGTTCACTCCTATTGGCTAACAATAAACTCCCATAATGCCTTACCGTCCTGCCCCCCAGACTAGCTGAGGTTTAACCCACTCCTCTCCAATTCTGTCAATTCGTTCTCCAATCATACAGCTTATCTTGACTCATGAAGTTGCAGTATACATGTCAATCCACTTTACAGCACACCAAGCACCTTTTAGTGTTAACCCCTGAAGGAAAAACTGCATATTGTTTACAAAGACATTTTGTGTTCAATGTCTACAATATAACATATACATCATCATTTTAGATGTCACTAGTGTCTTTATAAATAAGTTACGTTTAGCAATAACAGACATCCATGCGAGTGAAGCCACGGTCAATACTAGCTTACTATTCAGTATCCAGTGTATAAATTATCATCTAGGGCCCGGGGACCCTAATACACAAGCAATAAATTATCGTCTAGGGTCCGGGGACCCTTATACACAGGCAGGCAGATTAATTATATATATATCCCACAGAAAGGAAGAGTCAACACTCAGCAGCGGACTTTTATATTAGTATAAATCTGTATTAATAGTCACTGACGAGGGTTTTTCCTTCAGGGAACAGATTTACACTAAATTAAAAGCCTGTGGAGTGCTGCCTATTTCTTTTATTGAGCTAGGAGGACACCCTGATACATATGTTCAGTATGATTTCCCGATGGATGGGATGCAGTCGGTCAGAGTACCGACAGCGGCATCCCGTCCATCAGAATCCCAACAGCCCCCTCTAAAGTACTTTAACCCTCCTCTGCCCCCTACCCTAACCTTCCCTTGTGGGTGCCTAAACCTAACCCTCCTGGGTGGTGCCTAACCCTCCCTTCCCCGCTGCCTAAATCTAACCCTCCCCACTTGGTGGTTAACCCCAACCTCCCCATCTAAGTGCCTAACCCTAACCCTCCCTCACCGGTTCCTATCTCTAACCTTTGTGTCCTGGTGAATGGATGTTCAGGATTCCGGCCGTCGGTATATCCCGTGCGGCGTTGGTATGTCGACGGCATCCCGGCATCGGTATATCGACTGCTGGGATTCCGTTGGAAAGTTAACTGCTTCCTATATATATATATATATATATATATATATATATACTGTATACAATATATATGCAGTCAGCAGAACTCCACTCCTTTTAGATAATATCAGCAGTAACGACCAGTGCCCTCCTATAGCAACAAACACGTGTTACCAGTAATACAAATACCCGTTCAGCTGCACTCACGGCTCCCATAGGGAATGACAGACCACACAGCTGTTGTGACATACTTAAGTATGTTGGACGGGTGCTCGCATGTGAGACAGGAGAGAGAGAGAGATTGTTTCTCTCTGTCTCCTCTAAGCAGCACACTCCATACCCTGGCTCTACATGCCGCCAGGGCAACCTAAGGGGAGCCGGGAGCACAGCACAGTGCCGCAGATCGGTAAGAGAGCTCCGATCTGTGGCAGGTGGTTGGCGGGGGGCCATTTTGAAAGGGAGGTCCGGGGTGCTTATCCCACCCCTTTAATCCGTCTCTGCCCCGCACTTGCTCCAATGTTCTGTAGAGTGGGAGATTGTGGAGTGCATTTAAAAAAAAAAACCTTTAGAAATCCTGTTTGTCCCTGGTGGGCACAGACAGGGTTGCGGAGAAAAGTCATGAGGGGAGTGGGGAAGGGCCTTGCCGTGTTAAGTGGCTTAATCCAGCCCTAGATACACAGAACAACAAAGTATAGGGTTTACTTCATTCTTAAGTGTCACATGAGGAATTTTATGTTTGTGATGCAAAGGTTTCTCACTAATTTACGTGTATTAATGAGTTATGTTATAAAATGGGTAAGACCCATTATATTTGAATACAGAATAGCTGTACACGGGTCCAACGCGGTGCGACTCGGCTTTGGCCCCTTTCACACTGTGCAGCTGATCCTGGTTTATTACTGGGTCAGCCATATCAGCAGTTACATGCCCCAGGCTGGCGCTTGAAGATGAGATCATCTCCATGCGCCAGCTTTCCTATAGGATGAACCCGTGTTCAACCATGGTCACTATACGGGTTGAAATACCAGGTCGCTCGACCCAGGTTATTTCTCCTGGCCCCTTTCAGACTGCACAAAATCCCGGGATGCTGTGCGTTCACGTGCAATAACCCGGGTTATTATTGGCAGTGTGAAAGGGGTATTACCTACAGTATCTTTAAGCAAGAAGTGAGGGAGATATTACAAATATAGAAAAATGAGCACTACTGTATTTCCTACAAGTCTGTTTTCTTCTGTACCTCAACTACAGTCAGAATAAATCCCTTCCACTCTTCAGCATCTTCTGCAGTTTCCGTCTGTAAGATTAAAAGAAGTAAAGTGGGTTTTATAAAAAATCTATATTTTTACATTATGTATTTCTCATTTACTCTTATCATATTATGCCATAACAAGTGTTTACAGTAGATCCAATTTAAAACAGCATTTTTCTCATCATAAAAGTAAGGATGGCCATTGACCATCAATGATTCAAAACCATGAATGGTCTATGCCCGATATTGAATACTTTTGTCATCGATGAAAGAGACCCAGATTGTTTCCCACCATTGATGGTACAGAACCACCCAATTTTTTTTTTTTTTTTTTTTCACTACAAGGTGCCTAGATGCACCCCGTCACATCCCAGCAAAGACCCACCCCATGGCTCTGATTGGCCTTCAGTCCAGAGAATAATAAAGCAGGGATGACTATTGGTGAGTGAAACCATTGATGGTTCCCTTGCAGAAGATTTTATGCCATTGAGGTTATACTCCACAGGTACCTTTGTATCCCCATATAAATGAGAGAGAAGTACAGAACCAGGTGCACCCATATGAGGGGGGGAGTTCCTGGTGCCCAGAACGTCCCTCCCAGTGGCGCACACAGGGGGGGGTTCCGAGTATCTGGAAACTCCCCCTGATGAGCAGAGTTTTCTATTTTGAGATGGAGACAAGTTTGTCTCCGTCTCAGCAAAAGACGCAACCTCGATCGCGATCGCGAGCGCGGAGCTGCAGCAGCAACAGAGAGCTATTGAGTTCTCTGCTTACAGATTGTCCCGGGGGAGCTGTTGGCTGCGCATTCTCAGCCACAGCAGCTCCCTCTGTCCTCACACTGCCGCCCTAATGCTCCCAGCCTCTGGTGGATCATGTAAGTTACAAGTCTGTCTATACAATATGTGTGTATTTGCATGTTTGTATATATGTATGTATGTATGTATGTATGTATGTATGTATGTGTGTATCTGTGCTGGTGTATGTACAGTATATATATATGTACTGTATGTGTGTTTGTGTATGCGTGTGTTTTTGTGTATGTATATATGAATGTGTGATATATATAAAGAACGAAAATCGGCACTCTGTGGTCTTATTCCAGGATAAGAAATCACATCAGTCAGCCAAAAAATTGCAACATTTCAGGTATTTATTACCCCTTGTCAGGCAGTAGTACTGCCTGACGACGGGTAATAAATACCCGAAACGTTGCACTATTTTGGCAACAGGGTTCCGATTTTCGTTCTTTATATTTTGCACATACCTCTGAGCACTGTGACAGATGCAGCTGAATGAGTGAGAGTGCCAGCCTATCGACAAATTTATACTGTATGTATATATATATATATATATATATATATATATTTATTTGTATATACAGTATATATATATAGTACACATACATGCACATATACATACACACCCACGGAACCCCCCTTCACTAAATCCTGCGTTTGCCACTGCCTCCTCCCATTTGCCGGAAATGATTGCACAACTTGTCTGTCACTGGGAGCAGTAATTGTTCTAAGGACACATACTAGTTAACCATGAAACATAAAACAGTAGTGTTTTTAGTTGCAGTCGACCACATTGTGGGCACAGTAGGAACTCCCATCTCTATGGCAAGAGTGCCATACTGCATACTTACTGCAAAGATAAAAGTACCAGAAACTCAATTGTTTTAGCGCGCCCCATCGTCCTGTACTTTAGACGTGGCTATATGCAATTGTTAATGCACTGGGCGCTAATCGTGCTCAAATAGACAGAATTAAGCCGTGTAAAACGGCTAAACCTGTCTAACCTAAAGCGCTCAATAGAAATAATGAGCATCAGCAGTATTCGCACCCAGAGTAACAATTGAATTGGTCTGTCAGGGCCAGGTCACCTAAAAAAAAACTGAATTTCCCCCGTATACTGTGGTAGATGCAGCGAACATCACTGCAGGTAAAATATTATTTTACAAAGTGTCAATAAAAATAAAAAAAAGTACTACTATCACTGAATAAGAGTAAGCAACACTAGAAATAAACTGTGTAATGTATTTAAAACAATGGAACGACAAAACAAAATTAGGCTTTAGGCTTATTGCAGAAGTTTTTCCTTATTCCTAAATCAAACATTTGGAAATCCCCTGTAGAAATCCTCCATTTACCCTTGAGGACAATGTCTATTCTACATTGCATAACAGGTGACTTTTACAGTCTTTTTATATTTAGTACTAAATAATTTTTTTATTCTTAACATGGCTAGATTTATCATGTTTATGTAATTATTAGGGCATGACTGTCTTGATAAATGCAACATAATACTGAGCTAAATGAATAACAACTGCATTGTTATATGGCCTTGTAGAGAAACAAAGAGGTATTCTCTTCAGTATAAATCAGTAAACATACGAGTATTCAGTTGCCAAATATGCAATGCTTTCAGTTATGCAGTTACACTTACCTTTATGCACACTTCCTCGTTCGCCAAGGTCAGTTTAACTTCTGCCCACTGTTTCTGTAGTGGATATTCGTCTGCAACCGACACCAGACTCTGCAGGTTTATACAATCATTGAACTATTTAAAACAAAAGCAAAACAGTTACATATAAAAATCAGTCATTCGCGCAACTATTTTTCTAATTAATCAGTACTTAGTGGATTAGAGAATTTGGAACAAGAAAAGAAAGGTGTCTACCACACAGCAAGAGCTGCAAACAGACAGAATGAGTGCTATCGGCAAGTACCTGGTTGTTAATACTTGACTAGTCACCTTCTTGCATCCACTAGATCAGTGGTTCTTAAACTCGGTCCTCAGGACCCCAATCAGGGGCGTATCTACCCATTGGCCAGGATGGCACTTGCCAGGGGCGCCAGGGAAGGAGAGGGCGCCGTCTGGCGGTGCCATCCATGGCCAGGGGGTAGAATCCAGTAGTACTGTCAGACTTGGTGAATGTGTGATATTGCCGGTGCCAGTGTCAGGCAGCAGCGCACCGCACCTCACTTGTAATCAGATTCAACATAAACTACACTACTGATGTCTCTCAGCCGCCCTGAAAATGCAGACAAACCAACCCCGTTTTCCCCACACCGCCCCTGCAACAGTGACCACCACCCCCTGCCCACCCCGAGGATGCCTCTGCCTGTCAATCAGATCAGTATGTGATCCAATCACATACGGCGGTCGCACATGCGCAGGACGGGGTGCTGAAAACCGGGATACTGCAGTCGCATCTCTGAATGCTGTTTGACCACATTCCCTTTATAAAAATAGAAATATATTTACTAGCACTGGTCCACATTTCCATTATCTATTCGCATTCCCCATATGCCTTCTATAGACCGTGTTCCCTATAGGTGTACTACTGTATGGCATAACGTGAATAAGAGACACTGGCCAATATTTACTAAGAATTCGAGTTTGTCCGATTTGTGTTTTTTTTTCTAAGTCCCATTCCGGGAATTCACTAAGCACCAATCTCGGCAGTGTTTGGAGTATTCGTAATGGTTCGATTTGCAAAGTTCCGAAATACGAATGAATAGACCATCGGTCAAACACGGCTGTTATTTCATCCAATACGGGCATTCACTATTCATTCGTATTTGGGTGTTAGTTTCTGAGTGCTCAAGTGCGGGTCTGTTTTTTTTAGATTCGGTAAAAAAAGCAGCAAAAACATAGACCTGCTTTTTCCAGTCGAGTTTGGATAACCATGCACCGATCAGTGAGATCTGTGCATGGTTATCTATGGGAAAGGGTCTGTTTAGTGTAAAAACTGAAAAAAAAAATTGTGTGGGGTCCCCCCTCCTAAGCATAACCAGCCTCGGGCTCTTTGAGCCGGTCCTGGTTGAAAAAATATGGGGGGAAAATGACAGGGGTTCCCCCATATTTAATCAACCAGCACCGGGCTCTGCGCCTGGTCCTGGTTCCAAAAATACGGGGGACAAAATGCGTAGGGGTCCCCCGTATTTCTGAAACCAGCACCGGGCTCCACTAGCCAGGTACATAATGCCACAGCCGGGGGACACTTTTATACTGGTCCCTGCGGCCCTGGCATTACATACCCAACTAGTCACCCCTGGCCGGGGTACCCTGGAGGAGTGGGAACCCCTTAAATCAAGGGGTCCCCCCCCCTCCAGCCACCCAAGGGCCAGGGGTGAAGCCCGAGGCTGTCCCCCCCATCCAAGGGCGGCGGATGGGGGGCTGATAGCCTTGTGAAAAAATGTGAATATTGTTTTTAGTAGCAGTACTACAAGTCCCAGCAAGCCTCCCCCGCAAGCTGGTACATGGAGAACCACAAGTACCAGCATGCGGTGGAAAACCGGGCCCGCTGGTACCCGTAGTACTACTACTAAAAAAATACCCCCCAAAAAACAGGACACACACACCGTGAAAGTATAAGTTTATTACATACATGCACACCTCCATACACACATACTTACCTATGTTCCCACGAGGCTCGGCCCTCTTCTCCATGTAGAATCCTTGGGGTACCTGTGAAAAAAATTATACTCACATAATCCAGTGTAGAATCAGACCTTTGAATAATCCACGTACTTGGCAAAATAATAAAACGGAAACCCGACCACGCACTGAAAGGGGTCCCATGTTTACACATGGGACCCCTTTCCCCGACTGCCAGGACCCCCCCTGACTCCTGTCAAAGAGGGTCCCTTCAGCCAATCAGGTAACGCCACGTCGTGGCACTCTCCTGATTGGCTGTGTGCTCCTGTAGTGTCTGTGTGCTCCTGTAGTGTCTGTCAGGCAGCACACGGCACAGATACAATGTAGCGCCTATGCGCTCCATTGTAGCCAATGGTGGGAACTTTGCGGTCAGCGGTGAGGTTACTTACGGTCAACCACTGACCGCAAAGTTCCCACCATTGGCTACAATGGGACCCCTTTCAGTGCGTGGTCGGGTTTCCGTTGTATGTAATAAACTTATACTTTCACGGTGTGTGTGTCCTATTTTTTTGGGGGTATTTTTTTAGTAGTAGTACTACAGGTACCAGCAGGCCCGGTTTTCCACCGCATGCTGGTACTTGTGGTTCTCCAAGTACCAGCTTGCAGGGGAGGCTTGCTGGGACTTGTAGTACTGCTACTAAAAACAATATTCAAATTTTTTCACAAGGCTATCAGCCCCCCATCCGCCGCCCTTGGATGGGGGGGACAGCCTCGGGCTTCACCCCTGGCCCTTGGGTGGCTGGAGGGGGGGGGGCGCCCCTTGATTTAAGGGGTTCCCACTCCTCCAGGGTACCCCGGCCAGGGGTGACTAGTTGGGTATGTAATGCCAGGGCCGCAGGGACCAGTATAAAAGTGTCCCCCGGCTGTGGCATTATGTACCTGGCTAGTGGAGCCCGGTGCTGGTTTCAGAAATACGGGGGACCCCTACGCTTTTTGTCCCCCGTATTTTTAGAACCAGGACCAGGCGCAGAGCCCGGTGCTGGTTGATTAAATATGGGGGAACCCCTGTCATTTTTCCCCCCATATTTTTTCAACCAGGACCGGCTCAAAGAGCCCAAGGCTGGTTGTGCTTAGGAGGGGGGACCCCACACAATTTTTTTTCAGAATTTTTAAGACTTTAAACAACTTTTTAAGGTACACAATGAAGCCCTGCACGGATCTCACAGATCCGGCCGGGATTCCTTGTGTTTTGTCAGGCAGTGTTTTACACATCACTCCCGTAAAACACTGCCTGATATTACGAATCACATCGACATCGGAAAAAACGATTGTGCAAAACTCGGCAGCTTAGTGAATGATCGTATCAGGATTCAAAAAGTTGCAGTAAAATGCACCCGATACCATTCGAGTTCAAACACCCTTCAAAACGGCCAAAACACGAATCTTTGTAAATATACCCCACTGTGTGGCATAACGTGAATAAGAGACACTGTGTGGCATAACGTGAATAAGAGACACTGTGTGGCATAATTTGAATTGGAAGTATTATTGTGTGGCCACGCCCCCTTCCCCACAAGGCCTTTTTTGATACACCCTCCTTATTTAAAATATGTGGGGGGGGGGGGGCACCAGTCCTTACTTTGCCAGGGGCGCTCGGACCCCTAGATACACCCCTGCCCCCAATAGTCACAGAATCACCAGTGATATAATTAGCTCCACCTGTGGATCTTTTAAAATGTGTCAGTGAGTAATTAATATACCTGTGCGCCTGCTAGGTGATCTGGTAAACATAAACTGTTGAGGGTCCTTGAGGACCAAGTTTAGGAACTACTGTACTAGATGTACGAGTATAGCTGGGACTATTGTACACACAAATGAGCACAGCTGCTATGAAGTTTTGTGCAAATGTTATTTCATGGTGGAACAGGTCATTTTGCGTATGAGCAAGGTTCTGGCGATAACATTTTGGAGTTACGCCTTTTGCTTTTCCACTCACTGGAATGGAGTACCAGGGGGGTCATTCCGACCTGATTGCATGCTAGCTTTTTTTTGCAGAGCTGCGATCAGGTCAAAACTTTGCAAAACATGCGCATGCATATGCACCGCAATGCGCAGGCACGTCATATGGGTACAAAGCGGATCGGTGCTGGGCGATGGATTTAATTAAGAATCCATTCGCACAGCCGATCGCTAGAAGATTGACAGGAAGAAGGCATTTATGAGCCTCAAATTACCGTTTCCAGGGAGTGGTTGGAAAAACGCAGGCGTGTCGAGGCGTTTGCAGGGCGGGTGTCTGACGTCAATTCCGTAAATACAGACCTACTCAGAAACTGCACCAAACTTTTTTGTACCGCTCGGCTGCACAAGCATTCGCACACTTGCAAAGCGAAAATACACTCCCCCGTGGGCGGCGACTATCTGTTCGCAGTGCTGCAAAAAATAGCTAGCATGCGATCAGGTCGGAATTACCCCACATATTTGTAAACTCCCACCTCATGTTAGATTATAATCCTTTAAGTAGAGCTTGGAAGACAAATATCTTTTTTTCAGCTATTCTAATGTTGTGGTTGGAGCAGGATATAAATCACACAGAAACACATTTCAAGAATAATATATACTGTACCGCAGTTGAAATTCATACACTTGGGATTAAAGTGGTTTATCACAATTAAAATGAATATACTGCCTGTTATTTTTTTGTCCCCCACTCACCGTTGATCACTGTAAGATTTGCTCTGTTCTGTTATATTTAAGGCCACAATACATCAGAGCCCCATTTCCCTGGTCTGCAGCACCACCAATCCACTGGCCATCATTGATCGGTGATCTGTCGAGGAATCGGGGAAATGAACCAGTTAAAAATCCCAGATTTGCCGATCCTGACCATTTTTGGTCGGGACTGGGGAATTGAGATTTTTAAAATGTTCAATATTCTTGATTCCCTAACCCCGCCATCGGTACAGTAGGTCGGGAAATTGTGTTAATATGACACTGATATATGTGAGCCTTTTATAACCGTCTTTTCCAAAGTTATGAGGGAGATGTCTATGCTCTATCACACGTGCAGGTTACTGGTCAGGATTACGATCTCAGACTCTGTGCTCAGAATACTGCAATTTTGCCCACTCAATCTAGGACAGAAGAGGGGCACTCACATTCATACAATTTTGAATGGCATACCATAGGATTAACTGGCAATTTATTTGTGCCAGTAGCAAATACAAACCTATGCTGAATATCTTAGATATTTCATAAATATAACTATTATTAATTGTATGATATTGCCCATGGTTCAGCATTTACTTTAAATATATCCTTTTATTAACTCTATTTCTATTACATACAAATCAGACATGACAAAATAGAAAACAAATGTGGTAAGAGCACAAAACTGAAGTATGTCTATAAAACATAAAAGAAAAGATATTCCCTTAAATGTAGGTAGTCATACCAAAGTTCAACAAATCTACATTCTGTACATCTCATCATCACTCCACTTTGCACCTACTCAATGTACCTCTGCTATACTTATATATGTACTTCTCTCCAAATACTCCTTATGACATAACCAGGGGTTAACTTTACCCCACTATTAATGTGCCTCTCTTTGCACAAAAAGTGGACATTGGTCATGGTATTTATATTTTTTGTCAACCAGATTATCAGGTTCAAGGAAAGGCAAGTTTTAGGCATTTTCAAATAAAGGTTATGACTACCCTGAACAGCTTTGTTTCAGGTTTATCACTCATATCTTCCCTGCATTGATATCACGTAAGCCAAGTTTATCAATTCCATTCCTCATGTACCATCAACAGGTCATGTATTCTGTATTTCTGTCTGTTGAAACAGGTGGGAACATTTCTGCCCCCAAAGATAGATTAACTCAAGTGAGCATGATTAAAGAAATCCTGCAAAACTTGGCCTGTTGGTGGTATTTGAGGATTGTAATCGAGAATCATGAGATAAGATGTTTTAAACATTGTCTCCGGCCGGGATGTACTAAATGGAAAATGCGGTAAACCCCTGTTTACCGCATTTTCCGAATGCACTAACTCCCGACCGCCAGGAAAGCCTATGGGCTTCTCTCCGTAGCACTGGTTGGAGGGATTTGATCGGATCCCTCCCAGCATGCCCCGCGGCCGCCCCCGTCACTCTGTGTCACTCTTATCGGAAGAGCTGTCCTTTGCAAAGCTAATCGCTTCTGTGTCATTCAAGACATCCCGCCCTTTATATACTGTATGCACTGATACTCCATATGTGAAATTGCTGGGGAGATAAATCCAGCTCAGCTTGCACCTGAGGTCTGCTAAGCTCTTGCCATTGACAGTAATAGCGCTATGCATGTAGGGGGCTGGATAAAATACATAGGACATGCTATTAAGTTTGAAGCTCTTGATCTCACAAAAAGACTGCAAAGGATTAAGGGAGTAATTCAGACCTGATCGCCGTTGTGCAAATTCGCAAGGCGGGCGATTATTGAACGGCTGTGCATGCGCACAGATCGTAATGTGCATGTGCGATGCCAAACTGCAAAAGAAATCAGTGTCTTTTTTTTTTGTATAATCTGTTTTTATTTAGGAAAATATAAAGATTACATCCCAATAGACAAAAGAGCTTCAAGACAACATAAATAACATCAATTGCATATTAGCCATAAGGAGCAGTATAACTTGCCGCCCTGAACACTAGTATTAGAGCAAAAGCAGACTTTGATTGGGTGTTCAATGGAATCATCACAATGCCTACTCGTTATTTGTCAAAACAGCGGATGTAATCATGGTAACATAAGTAACAAAATAGAAGAACTATAGGAAAGAGCAAGATATGAAAAGAAGGAAAGAGTAGAAAAAAAAAATATATATATATAGTGTGACCAAACCCGGGGGACCATCAGACAGAGGGGAAGAGAATTGCAATCTCTTTAATCAATCAACTGCTAAACTCAGATAATTTAGTAGCATATATGTAGTCTTTGTACTCTTTGGAGGACGTATATTCTATCCAAGGTAACCAAGTGGCCATGAATTCTGGAAGTTTATCTCTGGAGACCAGGAGGCTGTTCTCCATATTTATATAATAATTGATTCTAGTGAACCAAGTTTTCCTTGTGGGTGGGGATGATGACCTCCATAGTGTGGGAATAACTGCCCGTGCTGCATTAGACAGATGACGGAGTAGTGATGTTTTATATTGAGCCAGCGACATAAAAGAGTGGGATAGCAGCCAGAAGGCCGTGTCAGAAGGGAAGGGGGTGTGAAGTATATCTTGGGAAATAGAGATTACATCAACCCAGTACGGCCGAAGTAAGGAGCAATTCCACCAAATGTGCAGCAAGGAACCGGTGGTCTTAAGACATCTCCAGCACCTTTCTGTCACTCCGGGGTACATGAAATGGAGAAGGGAGGGGTGTCTGTACCATCTCATTAAAAATGTATATTGGGTTTCTCTCACTTGTATACAGACTGAACTATTGTGAGATTTGAGAAATATCGTCTGCCAATCTTTGTCTGATAGTTGGAACCCTAGGTCTCTCTCCCAAGCTGACTGGAAAGGAAGAGGTGTCTGAGCACCGGGACTCTGTAATAATTTGTAAAGTGTGGAAACTGTATGCTGGGGGTTACACGTAGAGACACACAATCTCTCAAATTATGTTAGTTCCCTAGAGGCTAGAAGGTATCTGTGTTTGGAGTGCAAAAAATGTCTTAGCTGTAAGTATTTCCAAAAGTCGTGTTGTGGAATTTCCCATTTAGATCGTACTTCCGAAACTGTCTGACTCCTGAGGAGATCGCCAGCTGGCCTACCCTGAAGAGCCCTTCAAGAGCCCAATTACGAAAGTGAGAAAGTGTTAAGCCGGGTAGAAAGTCAGGGTTGGCTAGAAAAGAGGTCAACGGGCCGAAATCAGAAGAGAGGAAGGGCCAGCGGTGCGCTTTTTTCCAAAAGGAAAGGGTCGGGGTGATAGTTAGGTGGGGGGAAGGAGGCTTGGGAAGGGAAGAAAGCCAAGGGAAGATCTCAGGGTATTGTTGCATATAAAGCCCCTCTAGGACTACCCATTGCTTAGTGTCCAGAGTCCTCGTCCAATCCAGGACTCTATTAAGCATAATTGCCCAATAATAGTGTAGCACTATGTTCTATTTACCATGGGATATATGTGTAACCTTTAATCTTGAGTGCCTCCACCCAAGTCGGGTCCCTGTACCAAAGATTTGGACAGAGTAAAATGGGGTAGACTTGGGAATACCACATGCAATAAATTGTGTTTTTACTCCTCTTTTATTTATATGATACTTTTCTAAAATAATACTTTTGCCTTTACCTACAGATTACCGTGGACTCCGAAATTCTTCGTTCTCTCAGGATCGTGGTAAGTATTCTAGTAGTTGGGTGAAATAACTGATACCAACAACTTTAATCAAGTCCACTAGTGAATTTACTATAATAGTACAATACTTTTAACTCTATTATGAATATATTAATCATTTATTAGACTTAGGTTAAACATTAATCAATTTTCCCAATACATATACAACTTAACGTGTAATAATAGTTATAATTTATACATATAGGAATTCTCTGCTTAAGGGCTGATGTATCATAGATATTTATATATATGCATATATATGAACGAATCCAGAAGTATTAAAGTTTTTTCTAGTTTAGTTCCTCCTGAATACTGCAGTCAATTAAATAAATGAGAAGTATAAATATCCTGCTAAGTTTATGAAAAGTATAAATATCCTGTAGTTGTGCTTATCTTCTTTCTAGGCGAAATATTAACATAGTCAAAGGGTATTTTAAGAGGACTGAGTATTAATAAAATAAGTTGTATCCTGAACTTTAGTTTAATGGTATCCACTGGGTATAGATATTTCTCCTTCCAATTATGTAATACTCTCAATAAGTAATTCCTATTTTCATTGCAATTTGATTGAATCGATATTTACAGCTGGCATCAGGTTAGCAAAATACTAGTATCTCCAATTCGGGCGACACTTTCTTTGGTAGCCGGGTAATAGGTATTGCGGGGAATATTCTGTGATAATAACAATTTATTAATTTCACCACGCTGTATATTACTTCATACAGTAGTTTTGATGGAGATATTTGGTGGTAGACTTTTTATGAGAGAGAGGAGGGCAATTGATACATATATAAATTTTGTCTCCAAATGCTGATAGCTGCTACAGTCTTTATATCTGAAATATATATATATAGATATATGTATATTTGTTAATATTCTACCATAATGGTAAAAAGTCTTTCAATATGCCAATATAAGATAATTGGAATAGTTTATCTCTCCTCACTTTATCGATGGCATTTGAGGGGATACATTGAAGTACCTTGTTACACGGAGTTGGTATAAATGTCTATATAGGCTATATGCTGGGGGGAAGAATGAGCACATTACTGCAGCCACTTCTGGAAAACTCGGTGTCTCTGATAATAACAGTGCGATTAGTACCGGTACTGTCTGATAATGTTAGGTCCAATGTAGTAATTTAATTCACTTTATCACTGGCTCATATCCATGGGCTTTTTATGCACAGATGGAGGGTTAGTGACGCACTAGAGGAGATACCTTATCGTAGTGTATCATGTATCCACCTCTCTCTGCAGCGCTGTCACCGGGAAGTCTGTTCTGCTCCGCTCCCCCGGCTCCCCGACCGGCCACGGCTCTCGTCTCCCTTGACGATCGACGGTTTCCTCCGATACCTGGAAACCGTCCCCGCTCTCTGCCGTCCTTTCAAAGCATCCGGTCAATCCTTTTCATACGCCGCCACTCAGCCGTCCTTCCCCGTCCGTGCTCCGTGTCTCCCGTCTAGCAGTGCCGCTCTCGCTCTCTCTCTCCGCACCAACTGCCCAGCTCCAACGTCTTTTTTTCTGATGTCTCCATCCGGGTCTCCACGGTTTATCCTCGCTCTCCCTCTTTCTCACGAGCCACCGCTATCCCATATCATAGGGAATATCAAACTCAGTCCCATTCCCTCATATGAAAAGTAGTGGAAAGTCTATACAAAGTCTATCAACTTTATTAATAAAGAATTTATAACTTAACCACTTATACTATTATTACTATATTACAGTTGACACTATATATATATATATATATATCATACTAATCATGCTACAATAGCCTCTAATATCAGGTAGCTGAAAACCACTGCATCGGGTGGAGCGAATAATAGTGGACCGGCTAATTCTAGGCCGTTTCCGGGACCAAACAAATTGTTGTATCAAGAGTTGAATGGACTTGAACCAGGAGTCTGGGATCTGTATGGGAAGAGTCTGAAGTTTGTAGAGTAGTTTAGGGAGAGTATTCATCTTCACAACATTCACCCTCCCCAGCCAGGAAAGTGGTTTAAGATACCATCTACTGTAATCGGCCCTGAGAGTTCGAAGAAGGGGCATAAAATTCAATGAAAACAGACGGGAAAGATCACTCGGTAGTTGTATTCCCAAGTAGGACAAATGGGAGGTATTCCAAGTAAAGGGGAAAGATTGTTTGAGTTTAGCTACTATATCGGGAGGGGTGAAAATGTTCAAAGCGCATGATTTGGACATATTGATCTTAAAATTGGAAAGTGAACCGAAATTGGACAGCTCTTTCATAAGATGGGGGGGGGAGGAAACCGGGTGAGTTATTGTAGCCAATAAATCATCTGCAAATAGGGCCAGTTTGTGCTCTGTATCACCAACTCTCAGACCAGTAATACAATCATTGGCCCTAATGGCCCTAGCAAGAGCTTCGATACAGAGGACAAAGAGTAGGGGGGACAGTGGGCAGCCCTGTCGTGTTCCATTACCTATGGAGAAGGGATCAGATAAGGAACCATTAAATCGAACCCGAGCTGTAGGCGATCTATAAAGTCCCATAATCCTACCAAGTGCCAGGGGACCCAATCCGATGTGCCCCAGTACAGACCTCATAAAACCCCAGCTAACTCTATCGAAAGCCTTTTTGGCATCAGTGGATAGCAACACAGTGGGAGAGCTACCCCGGGAAGCTATGTGGATTAAGTTCAAAACCTTGGTGGTATTATCCTTAGCCTCACGGTTTGGGACAAATCCCACCTGGTCGTCGTGAATTAGAGAAGGCAGGAATATATTCAGTCTGTTTGCCATCAGTTTTACGAAAAGTTTGACATCAACATTAAGAAGAGATATGGGCCTATAACTGGAGCACACCGAGGGGTCCTTACCGGGCTTAGGAAGCACAGAAATGTGGGCTTCTAAGGATTGGCCTGAAAAATGGGTATCTGCGGAGATGGAGTTATAGGCTTGGAGGAGATAAGGGGAAAGGAAACCTTTAAATTGTTTATAGTAAGTAAGCGTGAAGCCATCCGGCCCTGGACTCTTACCAGAGGGTGTCGAGGTCATAGCGCTTTCCAGCTCTTGCAGGGTAAAAGGTAATTCCAAGGTTTCCCTGTCTGAAGAAGGTAGAACGGGATAAGATACCTTTTCTAAATACGCCTTCACCTTTAGAATATCAAAAAGAGGGGTGTCACCATCGGGTCGGTTCTCTAAGTTATATAAAAGAGAATAATACTGTTTGAAGCAGGCAGCTATTTCAGGGGTTTTGAAACGGAGAGTACCCCCAGGATCCTTCACATTATTAATAAAGAATGAAGAGCGTTGGGCCTTATGTGCCTGGGCTAGGAGGCGTCCAGGTTTATTACCCCACTGGTAGTACTTGGAGTTGCATTTACGGATTGAAAGCTGGATACTATCAGTGAGGGTCTTCTTTAGTTGTACCCGCGTGTCAGGTAATTCTAAGTAATCGGTCTCCGACAGAGACGTTTTATGTGAGGACTCTAGAAAGTGGAGTCGTTGCAGTAGTTTGGTGATAAGTGCTGACCTCTGTTTTTTCATAAATGTACCCAACTGTATAAGTTTACCCCGGATGGTGCATTTGTGCGCTTCCCACAGGATAATCTTAGAGACATCGTCGGTATCATTTATGGAGAAAAATTCAGTCAAGGCCTTCTCAATTTCTCCCTTGCAATATTGATCCTGTAATAAGGATTCATTAAGACGCCAGGTCCATTGACCTGGGGTAGTTTGGGGGGTTGAGAGAGTCAAGGACACTGGGGTGTGGTCGGACCAGGTTATCAAGCCAATAGAAGAATCTATCAGTAAGGGGAGATGTCTGTGACTAAGGAATAGATAATCAAGATGAGAGTAAGCTTTATGTGGAGTGGAATAGAAGGAGTAGTCTCTATCAGAGGGGTGAAGGACCCTCCAGGAGTCAGCCAGCTGGAGATCGTGGAACAAGCTTCTAACTTGGCGGTATTGACGCTGGGAGGTCCGGGGAGCATTAGAAGAAGAGTCTAAGGATGGATACATTATCCAATTCAAATCACCCCCCAAAACAACAACACCCGAAAGAAGAGGTTCTATTTGGGAAAGGGCGGAACGAAAAAATGGCACCTGGTCCTTATTTGGGGAATAAAGTGCAACAAATGTGTAAGGGCACATACATATTTTACAACGCACCACCAGCAGCCGACCCGGGATCAGCTTATGCACTGAAATATCCGACAGCTGAAGGGTCCTAGAGAATAATACCGCTACACCTTTTGATTTAGAGTCCGGGTTGTTATTATAAAAGGCCTGGGGAAAACGATAGTTAATCAGGGAGGGGCTGCGAGCTGAGATTCTAAAGTGCGTTTCTTGGACCAATGCGACATCTACTATATCGGCCCAGAGAGTGTTAGGCGCCGGGGTCCGCTCGTCGGTGCGGCCCGGCGCCTAGCAACCAGGGACGCCGTACGCAGACATCCGCCGGCTCCCTGGCAACGCTGGACGCCGGGCGCACTGAGCTGCACGGACCCTAGCAACGGGGATGCCACTGACGGACCGCGTTCCCCGTTGCTGGGTCCAGGGTTTAATGAACCTACACCTGTTTCCTGGCCGTGCAGCAAGGCAGCTGCACGGCATGTAGGTAATTAGCCCTGTCAGCACCCGATTGGAGGACTCCTGTTCATATGCACTCTCAGGGCTTCTCACAGACGCCGGTAATAGCTTCCTGCATGCTGTCTCTGTTTGCTGAGAGTCTGTTCCAGTCTTGCTGTATCCGGTCATTCCAGTATTCGGAAGTCCTGAACTCGGAAGTTGTCATCTTATTCCTGGAGTCCTGACTAATCACCGTATAACATCCAGTGGTGTTCGTGAGTCGCGGCCTTGCCGTGTGTTGCGGCTTGTCCGCTTTATTATTTATTATTTGTGTTTTGGAGCATTTCGCGGAGGGTTCCGCTTCCACAGGTCCACTCTGGTATCCAGCGGTGCTGGGTAGGAGTATTGGACAAGTGGATTTTGGTTGTCCTTTTCCCTGGCGGGTTTCCGCACATACTTCAGGTTTTGTTAGTTAGCTTGTTGCCCCTGGCCTGTTGTCAGTCAGAGGTCCTCTTGTTATCATCCTGCCTCGGATTTCCCTTTGTCTCTCACTAAGACCGGGGGGCACCGGAGTTGGGCAGACATAATCCGCCCTTCAAACGTGGCTGCCAGGGGCTCAAGAAACCATAGTCTCGCAGGGGATTTCCGATAGCACGGGTGAGACAATAGAGTTAGGGCGCCAGGGGCAACTAGTCTTTCCTGCTCCCGTTACCTGCATTCCATTCCAGCGCTCTGGTCCTTGCCATAAAATCTCCTCTGGTCAGGAGTGCTGGAATCATAACATTATTACCGGCCATACCAAAACTTAAAATTAAACGGAGTTTAATTTTTTCTTATTCAGTTTTTGTAAGAAATTGTCGGCCTCATGAATCCAACAGGGTTAGGACCAAATCCTGGTCAGCTCTTAGTCAGTCAGATTCAAGAACTTACTCAGATGGTTCAGGATCTTTCCCTTCGGGTGAAGTCGCAGGAAGATCTTTTACGAACTTCCCCGAGGGTAGTTCCTGAACCTAAAATGCATTTGCCTGACCGTTTTTCTGGTGATAGAAAAGAGTTTTTTAATTTTAAAGAATCCTGTAAACTTTATTTTCGTTTAAGACCGATCTCCTCGGGTACTGAATCTCAGCGGGTCGGGATTATTATTTCTTTGCTCCAGGGGGATCCCCAGACTTGGGCATTTGGTTTAAAAGCAGATGATCCGGTGTTATTGTCAGTAGACGCTTTTTTTGGGTCTTTAGGACTATTATATGATGACCCTGATAGAGAGGCATCCGCTGAAGGTCAATTGCGCGCCCTCAGACAGGGTAGGAATCCTGCAGAGGTTTATTGTACGGAGTTTCGCCGGTGGTCGAACGACTGTGGCTGGAATGACCCAGCCCTACGCAGTCAGTTTCGCCTCGGCTTATCAGAATCTATTAAAGACAGTCTCCTCCAGTATCCCGCTCCTGAGACTCTCGATAAACTCATGGAGCTTTCTATTAAGATTGATCGTCGTCTTAGAGAGCGGAAGGCTGAAAAAGGAGCATCGGTCAGGTCATCTCCACGTGTATATTCCATCCCTGAGGACATAGAGGAACCCATGCAGATGGGTCTCTCCCGGTTGTCTCCTGAAGAGAGAGCCAGAAGGCAAAACTCTGGTCTTTGTTTGTACTGTGGGGGTAAGGGACATTTTGCTCGTAATTGTCCGAATAAGTCGGGAAACGCCTTGACCAGGTGAATTGTGAGGGGGTTCACCTAGGTCTGCAGCTTATCTCCTCGAATAACTCCCTTTTAGTCCCAGCTAAGGTTCCCTTTGGCAGCCTCAGTTCCTCGGTGTCGGCTTTTGTCGACAGTGGAGCCGCAGGAAACTTTATGGATTTAACTTGGGCTAAGGCCTTAGGCATTCCTCAGTTATCTTTGGGTAGGTGTGTCACCATGCATGGCTTAGATGGGAGTCCACTGTCCAATGGGGTTATTTCCCTCTGTACACCCCCTGTACTACTTACGGTAGGAGCTCTTCATTCTGAAAAAATCGAGTTCTTCCTTACCCATTGCCCAGCAGTTCCAGTGGTTCTGGGTCACCCTTGGCTGGCCTTTCACAATCCCACCATTGATTGGCGGTCAGGGGAGATTTCTCAATGGGGTGCCTTCTGTGATAAGGAATGTATTTCGTTTCCAGTCAGAATAGCTGCTGCCATTCCTGAACTCATTCCCGTGGAGTACCAGGAGTTTGCTGATGTGTTCTCCAAGGGCAATGCAGACATTCTGCCTCCCCATCGGCCTTATGATTGCGCCATCCAGCTAATTCCTGGTGCCGCATTGCCAAAGGGAAGGTTATATGCTTTATCCGGGCCAGAAACTGCGGCCATGAATGACTATGTTAAAGAGAGCCCAGGGAAAGGATTTATTAGGCCATCTAAATCTCCTTTAAGTGCAGGCTTCTTCTTTGTGGAGAAAAAGGATGGCTCGCTCAGACCTTGCATTGACTATAGAGCC
Source organism: Pseudophryne corroboree (assembly GCF_028390025.1). Classification (NCBI taxonomy): domain Eukaryota; kingdom Metazoa; phylum Chordata; class Amphibia; order Anura; family Myobatrachidae; genus Pseudophryne; species Pseudophryne corroboree. Next base: position 845,409,950 of record NC_086444.1, on the reverse strand, counting down.
CTAAATAAAATCTCAGTTAAAAATACTTATCCTCTGCCGCTGATTTCTGTCCTCTTTGATCAGCTGCGTTCGGCTGTGATTTTTTCCAAAATTGACCTAAGAGGAGCGTATAACCTCATCCGAATCAGGTCCGGAGATGAGTGGAAGACAGCCTTCAGTACTCAGTCGGGTCACTACGAGTACCTAGTGATGCCGTTCGGCTTGTCTAACGCTCCAGCAGTTTTCCAGGACCTCATTAACGATGTGCTCCGTGACTTCCTAGGGAAATTCGTGGTCGTTTACTTAGACGACATCCTGATTTATTCTGACTCTATTGAACAACATGTTACCCGGGTGCGTCAGGTTCTTCAAAAGTTACGTGAGAATCGTCTATATGCCAAACTGGAAAAATGCGAGTTTCATGTCACGGAGGTATCTTTTTTAGGGTACATTATTTCCCCTCGGGGATTTTTCATGGAACCAAAGAAGCTCCATGCCATCCTTAGTTGGGCGCAACCCACCAATTTAAAAGCAATTCAGCGCTTTTTAGGGTTTGCGAATTATTACAGGAGGTTCATTCATTCTTTTTCCGACCTGGTTGCTCCCATTGTGGCCCTGACAAAGAAAGGAGCGGATCCTACCAACTGGTCGCGTGAAGCGGAGTTGTCCTTTCGGGCCTTGAAACAAGCTTTTGTCTCGGCTCCAGTCCTCAGACATCCCAATCCAGGATTGCCCTTCGTTGTGGAGGTTGATGCCTCGGAGGTTGGAGTAGGGGCTATACTATCTCAAAAGGATCCAGAGTCTCTGGAACTACATCCTTGTGCCTTTATGTCCAGGAAATTCTCCTCCGCTGAATCCAATTATGACGTTGGTAACCGGGAATTACTGGCAATAAAATGGGCTTTCGAGGAGTGGAGGCATTGGCTGGAGGGAGCAACACATACCATTTCAGTATTGACTGACCATAAGAATCTGCAATACATCGAATCAGCTAAGCGGCTGAATGCCCGGCAGGCTCGTTGGGCTTTGTTCTTTACTCGTTTCAAATTTATTATAACTTTCAGGCCAGGTTCCAAGAATACCAAGGCAGATGCTCTGTCACGCAGTTTTCTTCCGGTTCATGATAACAGTCCTGTTACTCCCATACTTCCATCTTCAGTCATTTGGGCAGGCCTCACAGAAGATTTATTTACCCAGTTAAAACAGCTTCAACATCAAACTCCTGGAAATACTCCTGCTGGTCGTCTTTACGTCCCTGAGTTCTTGAGAGCTACTGTTTTGACTGAGTTCCATGATAACAAAGTTTCCGGGCATCCAGGGATCTCTAAGACATTGGAGTTAGTCTCCCGCTCAGTATGGTGGCCTGGTCTTTCTAAAGACGTTAAGGAGTTTGTTTCTTCATGTCAGGTTTGTGCACAGCATAAGGTTCCCCGTTCCTTGCCTATCGGGCAACTTATGCCCTTGAATGTCCCTCTCAGGCCATGGTCTCATATTTCCATGGATTTTGTGGTGGACCTTCCCCTTTCAGCTGGATGCAGAGTCATTTGGGTGGTAGTAGACCGTTTTAGCAAGATGGCTCATTTCATTGCCCTTCCCCGACTGCCATCTGCCCAAGGATTGGCAGTGTTGTTTCTCCGCCATGTTTTCAGACTTCATGTGTTGCCCACTGATATTGTTTCTGATCGGGGTCCACAATTCATTGCACAATTCTGGAAGTGTTTTTGTGCTTCATTAAAGATGAGATTGTCATTAACATCTGGTTACCACCCACAGTCCAACGGGCAAACCGAGCGAGTTAACCAATCATTGAAACAGTATTTGCGTTTGTACTCAGCCAAACTCCAGAATGATTGGTCCGAGTTTCTTCCATTGGCGGAGTTTGCTTACAATAATTCTTGTCATTCCTCCACCAACGTGTCTCCATTCTTTTCAGTTTTTGGTTTTCACCCCAGAGCTAATTCTTTTTTTCAACATTCCTCAGTTTCCTCGCTAACCTTAACCTCCCATCTCAGAGCCATTTGGAAAAAAGTGCACCTTGCTCTCAGAAAAGCGGCCTTTCGAGAGAAAAAAATTTCTGACCGGCTCCGACGTCCTTGCAATTTTAAGGTGGGAGATAGGGTATGGTTGTCGACTCGTAACATTAGACTTCGACAATCTTCAGCTAGGTTGGGACCCAAATTTATTGGACCATTTCATATCATTAAAAAAGTTAACCCAGTTGCTTTCCGGTTACGTTTACCAAAATCTCTTCGGATTGGTAATACGTTTCATTGCTCCCTGTTGAAGCCATACATTTCTTCCAGTAAATTTCCTCGGAAGATCTCTCAGGGAAGATCTCCAGTGGATGTACAGGGACAACAGGAGTTCCTGGTGGAGAAGGTTCTCGATTCCAAGTTGTCCAGGGGCCGGCTTTATTTTCTGGTTCACTGGAGAGGTTATGGTCCAGAGGAAAGGTCCTGGGTCCTGGATAAGGATCTTCATGCCCCAAGGCTCAAGAGGGCATTTTTTCGGGAATTTCCTTGGAAGCCTGGCTTTAGGGGTTCCTTGACCCCTCCTCAAGGGGGGGGTACTGTTAGGCGCCGGGGTCCGCTCGTCGGTGCGGCCCGGCACCTAGCAACCAGGGACGCCGTACGCGGACAGCCGCCGGCTCCCTGGCAACGCTGGACGCCGGGCGCACTGAGCCGCACGGACCCTAGCAACGGGGACGCCACTGACGGACCGCGTTCCCCGTTGCTGGGTCCAGGGTTTAATGAACCTACACCTGTTTCCTGGCCGTGCAGCAAGGCAGCTGCATGGCATGTAGGTAATTAGCCCTGTCAGCACCCGATTGGAGGACTCCTGTTCATATGCACTCTCAGGGCTTCTCACAGACGCCGGTAATAGCTTCCTGCATGCTGTCTCTGTTTGCTGAGAGTCTGTTCCAGTCTTGCTGTATCCGGTCATTCCAGTATTCGGAAGTCCTGAACTCGGAAGTTGTCATCTTATTCCTGGAGTCCTGACTAATCACCGTATAACATCCAGTGGTGTTCGTGAGTCGCGGCCTTGCCGTGTGTTGCGGCTTGTCCGCTTTATTATTTATTATTTGTGTTTTGGAGCATTTCGCGGAGGGTTCCGCTTCCACAGGTCCACTCTGGTATCCAGCGGTGCTGGGTAGGAGTATTGGACAAGTGGATTTTGGTTGTCCTTTTCCCTGGCGGGTTTCCGCACATACTTCAGGTTTTGTTAGTTAGCTTGTTGCCCCTGGCCTGTTGTCAGTCAGAGGTCCTCTTGTTATCATCCTGCCTCGGATTTCCCTTTGTCTCTCACTAAGACCGGGGGGCACCGGAGTTGGGCAGACATAATCCGCCCTTCAAACGTGGCTGCCAGGGGCTCAAGAAACCATAGTCTCGCAGGGGATTTCAGATAGCACGGGTGAGACAATAGAGTTAGAGCGCCAGGGGCATCTAGTCTTTCCTGCTCCCGTTACCTGCATTCCATTCCAGCGCTCTGGTCCTTGTCATAAAATCTCCTCTGGTCAGGAGTGCTGGAATCATACCATTGAGACCGTAAAAGGGAGGCCCTTTTCTCTGGTACATTAAGGCCCTTCGCGTTAATCGATTATATTTTGAGTCTACCAGGTGATGTCATGGGAGGCATAAGTCATAGTAGAAAGCGGTGGGCCCGGAATGGTCAAAAAGAGGAAAGAAAAAGGAACAGGGAGGAAAGAGAAAGAAGCAAATCAAGTAGAAAAAAACAACAATAACCGTCAAAAAAACCGCAATGGGGTAGCTGATCCATCTAAGAATCAGAAACCCAAGAGGCAAAGCAGCCGAGAGCGGGTAAGGGGTGAGTGAGGGAGCCACCGCCAAAGGCATATTGAAAAATGGGAAAAAATAATGCAACAATCATTACACATAAGTATTTTTAACTAACTGTAAACCTCGTTAACATGAAGAAATCTTCAAATGGCAGGAAGAAAGAAATCTCATCATCAAGAAACAGGAGCCGACAATCAGCGGCATAATATATAATAGGAGGGACCTAGTCCCGATGACAACAAGATATTGGATTAAGTCTCATCAGCGGTTAGAAAAAGTTTCACACTTTAACCTAGAGAGATAATTTGAGAAGAACATGAACAAACAAATGATAACAGTTTATCAATCAGGTAGCGTTTGAGCCATTGTCAGAGGGGAAGTCATCAGCTCTTTTCCTCCCGGCGTTCCGCACCTCCTGCCAGGGGATTCCAGTACTCAGGGATCGGAGAGATGGCAATGCTGGAGTAGGGAAGTCCCAGTCGCGTAAGTCAAGTTTCGGTAGTCCAAGACCATTACAGAACATAGGGAGATCAGAGTAGGAGTTAAGAGTATGGGTTTTCCCCAAAGAGGAAACGTGGAGCAGTGTCTTTTTTTATCACTAGGCGAACGCAGGTTTATTCACAGGAAGCAGGCGTTTGGGGGTGGTAACTAGCTGTTTTCTGGGAGTGTCAGGAAAAACGCAGGCGTTCCCAATCGTTTTTAGGGTGGGTTTGGGATGTCAGCTCCGGAACGATCAGCCTGTTTCTTTCGCACTGTAGGAGTAAGTCCTGGGCTACGCACAGACTGAAAAAAAAAAAACATTCGATGGTGAGTGAGTTGCAAACGAATTTGCAGCTGACCGGGATTTGCAAAGCTTTTCGCATGGCGTACGTAGACTTTCATGGGGCGAAATTTGAGCCAATTTTTTCAGCAATGATTAGGCTTCTTATTGAAGAACCATTATGCACTCTCCAGATTTTACTGTGCTAGCACTGGCATGGGTCCAGCAGAGAGATAAACAGTTCATTTGTTTCTTTCCAACCCCATGTGTTAAAGGCTGCTAATCCGGTAACCAGCCGATATAGCTCCCAACCTGTACGCAGAGGTGGGAACCAAAAGATTTGGAGAGCAGAAGAATGGTTCAGAGATTCAGCAGTGAGACTTAAAGCTGAATGTCAGGACGGGTTGGGTACAAAAACCTGGCGGTCAGGATACCAATGCTGAGAATGTAGACTGCTTCCGGGTAAGTACTTTACCCCTAACCCACCACTCCCACAGCTGCCTAACCCTAACTGTTCCCTCCTGCAGTCTAACCCTAACCTTCTCCCCTCCCCCAGTGCAGCCTAACCCTAACCTCCGCTACCCCTGCAGCTACCCCCTAGTTTCTAACCCTAACCCAAGCTTCATACTTACCTCAGGGATCCATCAGCATTTTTAGCATTGGCATTCCGGTGTCGGGATTTTGACCATCGGGATACCAACTGCATCCATCAGGGCTGGTGAGGGGTTATAGCGAAGGATTGTGAAAACCACCAAGCTTTTTGATTTTTCCTCATTCCCTACAGGTATAGCGGGTCTGCATGCTCCCTGACAGTAGGGTCACATTTAAGCTGTACCATTGCCTTGCCTTACCTAATATACAGAAGGTACTGGTGGCGGTATAAAGTGTTAATATATTGTGGGCTCTAGTGCGTCTGCTTCTCTTCTGCCCTCAATCCTGCCATACACATATTCCATGCTGCCAGACACCTTGCCTGTTATACTTTCCCTCCCTGCTGCTACACTGATTCTCTCTGCTGTCCCCAACACATTTCTTCTCCTTTCTGTCCAGCGTCTCCTCTTGCTGCACCTGTCTGCTGCCATTCTCCCTTACCAGTCAAGCTGGATTCCCTGCACTGCTTTCTTAGCTGCACAAGAGACGGTATCCGGACTCCAGGTCGACAGCAAAAAGGTCGACACACCTTAGGTCGACGCCAATTGGTCGACACACCTTATGTCGACATGGACAAACTGACGACAGGAACAAGGTCGACATTGAAAAAGGTCGACATGAGTTTTTCACGATTTTTTTCTTTTTTGGAACCTTTTCATACTTAACGATCCACGTGGCCTACGATTGGAACGGTAATCTGTGCTGAGCGAAGCGGTAGCGGAGCGAAGGCACCATGCCCGAAGCATGGCGAGCCATGCGAGGGGACACGGTGCACTAATTGGGGTTCCCGGTCACTCTACGAAGAAAACAACACCAAAAAAACATAAAAAACTCATGTCGACCTTTTTCCATGTCGACCTTGTTCCTGTCGACCTTTTGTCCATGTCGACCTTTTGTCCATGCCGACCTAAGGTGTGTCGACCAACTGGCGTCGACCTAAGGTATGTCGACCTTTTTGCTGTCGACCCTGAGTCCCAGACCCCAAGAGACATCAGAAAAGCGAGCCTATCTCATTTTATTCCCTGGGGAGGCCAACATTGGGCAAACACAGTAATGGGGCAGATGACTAATAACTTAAACAGGAATAAGCAAATGGTCAAGGCAGAAGATTATAATTGTAAATAATAAACATAATGAAGTAGTGGCAGACAACAGACATGTAATAAATCACAATACAAGGTTGGGCAATCAGCAGGCAGAATGGTTATATAGAGCAGAGTCAATCATGAGCATGACAGAAAACAAACCACTATAACCGGAAAGGAGTGTGTGACGTTGGTGATCTTATAAAGTCTACTGTAACAAATCACTGAGAATCAATTTATTCAATAATCTAGACAAATGACTAGTAAATACACCCGATGGTAGGAACGTAAAGGTGAATGGCACCATAAAACCCTGTTTTGAATGAGGATAGGTGAAAGTGTGGAGATTGTGTTATACCCCTTTAACACTGCATAAATAACCCGGTATCGACCCGGCATATTGCTGGGTTGACACGGGTCGGTGTGCGATGTTAAAGGGGCTTCGGAGAATTCCCGGGTCGCCTGACCCTGTAATTCAACCCAGGAATAAAGCAGTGTTATTCCCTCCCGTGTTGAATACCAGGTCAGTGGCAGCGTGAACAGGTTCCCGGTTCGATGCGACCCAGGACCCGTTCACTACATAGGGAGAGGCGGCCGGATATGAGCTCATCTCCCAGCGCCGCCTCCGCCCCTGCCACTATGGCAACCGACCCGGCAAATTGCCATATCAGAAAGCCTGCTGTTAGGATCCAATGACGGATACCACCCGGGAAGGACCAGTTTCAGGTTCCCGGGTGGGATCCGGCATTGGCAATGTGAAAAGGGGTATTACTCTCCCCTGACCCTGGCACTTCTCCTGAAAAGTGTCAGGTTGCCATGAGAAATTGTGGTACCCAGTAAAATTAACAGGCAGCTCCCTTCCGTTCACCTCATTTTTTTCTGCCCTACATTTGCTATCTGCACTAAACTCACCTAATAATTGTTTCCTCCATTTCCATAGGCTATTGTTGTAAAATTCTGCTAAGTTAAAGAGTAATCACATATCATAAATAAAAGATCAAGATTTATACTAAGCCTTAAAGAGAGATAAAGTGGAGAGAAATAAAGTACCAGACAATAAGCTCTTAACTGCCATGTTACAGGCTAGTGTTTGAAAAATTACAGTTAGTAGTGGATAGGTTGGAAGTTTATCTCTCTCCACTTTATCACTCTCCAAGGCTTAGTACATCTGCCCCATTATCATTTATATATAGTTTAAAATAAATCATAAAGCGTACGCGCGCGCACGCACGCACGCACGCACGCACGCACACACACACACACGTATTTAATGTATATTAATACATTTTCTTCAAACTGGGGCTGGTAATTTCTTTCCATCTGTCAAATGCTGGCCATACACACTACAATTATCTGACTGATCCACCTGATATCAGCGAATCGGGCAGATAATAGCAGCGGGTGACCTTTTCAAAAAATATTGATTGGTCAGGCATGCCGGATTGTTCAGCATGTCCCTCTTATTGTTTTATCAGCCACATTGGACAGTGTATGCCCTACCGCGGCCGACCGACGGACATTCCACTGTTCCTTCATATGGGAAGAAACGGGGAAATGTCTCCTCCCCAGGTGCGGAGCACTGATATCATGTGACATTCACTCTAAGAGATCTCACAGTGTATATCCCAAATATCGGCAGGGTCAGATTTAATCCCTGTCAGTCTCCATGTCAGTCTGACAGGCATTGTATCTGACTGTACATGCCCGGCATAAGGGCCTGCACAGTGTGTATGAATCATAAGCTGTTGGAGACTGGGGTCATTGGCAGGGCCGTCTTTTCGTATGGGCTCAATTGGCTCTTGTCCAAGGGCCCCCGGAGTAAAAGGGCCCTAGGCTGATATCTGAGGGTCCCCTCTTTCCAGGGGTACCAGATTTTTGAAAATCGGCCTGGGGAACCGGAGATATCGGACTTCAAAGCAGTGGTCCCCATCCAAGCCTGTTAATTGTTCTTCCCAGCCAGATATCTTGGGTTCTGTCTGACTTAAGGCCCGTACACACTGGCCGATATATCGGCAGTTCTCTTGAACGGCCGATATATCGCGGGTCCGTCGGCCAGTGTGTACGGCCGATACGTCTGTGAACTCCGTTGTTCACAGACGTATCGCGTCGGCTGCGCAGCACAGCCGATGGCCAATATATCTACCGATATATTGGCGCGTCGCTGTGTGTGTACGGGGCGGTCGGCCGACCGCCCGTATACATGCTGCGGCGGCCGGCGGTGATTGACAGCTAAACTGGGCGGGCGTGTGTACACGCCCGCCCAGTTCATGACGTCAGTCCCCGACGGATCGAGCAGTGTGTATGCTGAACACACTGCCCGATCCGTCTATAGATATATCTGCCGATCAATTGATCTGCAGATATATCTTTCAGTGTGTACCCACCTTTAGAGTTTTGGGCATACTCCAAAAGCTGGCACTCTCCCCTTTCAGTGAACACTGGCAGCTTGTCTCTACTATGCCCAGAACCAGAGATATCAGTCTTCAAGCAGCTGGTCCCTGCTCCAGCTCCACACGCTTAATATGCAGTTTTATATTTTTGGTGGTGGATTGCTCTGGCTCCTGAACTCTGATCCTCAAGTCCCAGTACCTCCTGATAGGTGGGACTCTCTAGTTTTATTTATCCCATTAAAGCTAAGAAATCTATTTCCAGGAACTGGAGATATCTACAGTAAAGTAAGCTGCCCTGACCCCCGGAAAATTATGACTATTAAGCCCACTCCACTATCCACCCCTCCCTTGTGTATTAAATACCCCCTACCACCCTGGAAGTCATGTACCAGGGCCCCTTCATTCAGCTCAATGTCCCCTTCTACAGATTAGGGTTCTCCTTCTCATCCCATTTGTGCAGTAAAGGAGTAATTAGCAGAAATGATTTCTCCTGGTCCTACATGCTGAGTGAAAGATAGAACCCCCCTACCCCCCGCAGAACATCAAAGCTGCCGCTGATAGCACCCCCCACCCCTACCACTGATGGGTGGGTAGGGTCCCCAGTGCATTGCTGTGCCCAGGGTCTACACTGCTGTTAAGACGGCTCTGGTCATTGGCACCAGTAGCTCCACAGCCATATCAGGTCCTGTATACCTATGCACCCACTGATGACTACCCTTACTAGTGTGACTGAACTTTTAATGTGTGTACACCATTTTATCACAATACGTAATTCAACCAAAAAGGGAGAAGTACATGCAGAACAAATATGACAGATAATTCTATATAGCCCACTTAAGGGTTAATTTCATTGGAAAAACTTGCCAAATTCAGTCCAAATTCAGAATGTGGATCTTTTCTGAAGAATATTTTATTTTACATTTTGCTTATCTACATCAGCTACAAACAACTGACATACATGTTCTAACTCTTGTTTGCAATTCTAAAACAGAGTAAGTAAAACATTGGGAACTACCGGATACTTCAAGTTTCTTGCCTGCAAAACAGCATTCTTAAGTTAGTGTAAACTCAGTCATCTATACTAACATAATAAGAATGTTTTGTCGGTTTGTTCAAAGTTGGCACAAAAGCTACTGTACCATGGCCCTCATTCCGAGATGATCGTAGCTGTGCTAAATTGCTACGATCATTCACACTGACATGCGGGGGGACACCCAGCACAGGGCTAGTCCACACCACATGTCAGTGCCGGCCGTCCCCCGCAGAAGTACAAAGGCATCGCACAGCGTCAATGCCGTTGCACTTCAAGAGTAGCTCCTGACCAGCGCAGCTTTAGAGTTGGTCGGACCGCCCCCTCACGCCCAGCGACTGCCTCTGCCTGTCAATCAGGCAGAGGCGATCGCAGCCCAGCTACGGCCCTCGGCTGTCTGGCATGCGCCGGTGCACTACGGCGTCGGCGCAGTGGGTTCCCGTTCGCTCGGCTGCGATAAAAAGCAGCGAGCGAACGGGTCAGAATGACCCCCCCATGTTCATGATAACTGCATCATTTTGTAGTGGAAAGTCCTAGAAATAACCTGCACTTTGTTTCCTCTCGATCCGTAGGGTCGTACTTAGCAACGCGTTTCATTGTGGCAATCACCCCACAACTTCCTTAAGAGCATGTTTGGAACGCTACTCTGACACAGAGATCCTCCTTCCTGGTGTATGATACATGCTTCTGAGGAAGGTGTGGGGTGATTGCCATACCGAAACGGGTTGAGCCCTATAATGAGTCCTTGTGCGTTATATTGGTGAACCCCAGATCCGATGTCCATACCAGTAATACTTTGTGGACAAAGACGTATCTGTTTACCAGCATTATTTGGACATCATCTGTGAGGACTTCTTGCTAATAAATGCCTTAAAGATTGGCATCACCATCAACAGGGTAATATTTATCCACTAACTGGCAAATACGGTATACCAGAACTGTTTACTTTGTTGCACATTGTCATATATTTACTCACTGACAGTGTTATAAAACAACTATCTAGCATTACCGAGGTCTGCGATTGGTTTTATTATACCCTGAGTGCAAGACTGTTCTGTCCATGTGTTTTATTGCTATTTCTACATTTTGATATTATTATTAAATATTGCATTACATCTACTTAGGCACATTGCATATTTTCATTTTGATACAATGTATGCATTGATACCCAGTTCTGATGGTTCAGTGTACTTAAACTGAGTTTCATTGTATAAAATTACCTTCAGGCTGTGTGTATAAGATGTACCAGGGCAGTAGAGAGCCTGTCTGGGCCCAGGTACTTTTTATGGGTGTGGCCTAATCACAGGAGGCGTGGTCAAGCACCCTTAGAAAAAAATACTGGAAAAAAATGGTGTTTTAAGCGCCTCCATAGCCACACTGCAGCCCAACACACTGCAGCCCAACAACAGCAGTGTGTGCTGGGCTGAGGAGAAGAGCTGCAACTGCTGCTGCCAGGTAAGTGGGAGGTTCCCGGGGCCCCCACTGGGCCCCTCCATCAGACCTGGGCCCAGGTAATTTGTACCCTCCCCCCCCCTCTCTCGGCACCACTGACAGGTTCTATTCCCACTCCATTGGTGTCGTGGACACCCAGGATTGGGAATAGCTGTGGCGGCACTGCCGACATTCTGGCAGTCAGGATTCCGGCATCAGAATTTTGAGCATCGGGATTCCACCTGCCAGGATTCCAACTACATCCCCAGGAACCCACTAACCAAGGGTGTTTTTGTGCATAAAAAATATGTTGCATCTTAAAAGATCCCCTCTAACTCTCACTTTTCCACCAGGTTCATGCAAATTGTCACACATCCCCTGTAATGCAACACACATCCCTGGGCACAAATCCTGTGTAATTCAGCATGGGATCTGTGCCCTGTAATGAAGCACATACACTGCCTGTAATGCAATACACATACCCGGTAATAGAGCACTTATCTCCAGTAAATCAGCACATATCCATTGGGCACTTAGGCCCAGATTTGTCAAGCCTTGGAGAGTGATAAATTGCACGGTGATAGATGACTAGCCAATTAGCTCCTGTCATGTCACAGGCAGCTGATTGGTTGGTACTTTATCACTGTGCTATTTATCACTCGCGAAGGCTTGATAAATCTGGGAACCTGTAATTCATCACAGATCTTTGAGCACACAGCAATCAGTGTACTTGAGAGCAGTGCCCATTTTCTTATTCTCCTCCCCGCTACTGACTCCATAGAGGGAGGATAGTGATGTGGTCCTCACTCTGTTGCACCTACCTGGCTCAGCCTCAGTGCGATTGCTAGACTCTTCAGTAGTCATGGCCATCAGAATGGCAGCAAAGATTATTTGCCGTGTTGCTACCACTGCAACATGACATGAGATATCATGTAACTATTGCCTGTTTACCATTAGGGGATGCTAGTGCACATGCGCAATTGACAGCTGTAGTTTGTGCATATGCAAATAAACTCTGCTCTGACGCAGAGATCCTCCTTCCTGGCATGTGCAGCAGGAGTGGGGTCAGCAGCATCAGAAGGAAGCATGGAGTGATGGGAATAATTGTAACCATGGCATCAAATGGCAAAAGCATATCCATGGAATGGAATATTGATGTTTGCCAAACATCAGTACATCACTATTTCAGGGTTTTTCTCAGACATTCAGGCAGGGCCGTCTTAACAGCAGTGTGGGCCCCTGGGCACAGCAATGCACTGGGGCCCTTACCCATCCTCCAGCAGTAGGTGTGGGGGTGCTATCAGTGGCAACTTTGATGTTCCGTGGGTGGCAGGGGGTGTTCTACCTTCCACTCAGCATGTAGGACCTGGAGCAGTAATTTCTGCTTATTACTCCTTTACTGCACATATGGGGCGGAGGGAACACTAAACTGTAGAAGGTGGCATTGGGCTGAATAAAGGGGCCCCGGTACATGAATTCCAGAGTGATATGGGGTGTTTAATACGTAGGGGAGGGGTCGATAGTGGAGTGGGCTTAATATTAATCATTTTCTGGTGGGAGGACAGATTGCTTGACTGCAGATATCTCAAGTTCCTGGAAAAATATTTCTTAGCTTTGAATGGGATAAAAAAACTAGAGACTACCACCTTTGAGGAGGTTCTGGGGACCTGGGGATCAGACTTCAGGAGCCAGAGCAATCCCCTGATGAATATATAAAACTGCATATTAGGCATGTGGAGCTGGAGCAGGGACCAGCTGCTTGAAGGCTGATATCTCTGGTTCTGAGCATAGTAGAGACAAGCTGCCAGTGTCCACCGAATGTAGCGAGTACCAGCTTTTGGAGTAGACCCTCAGAAAAACACTAAGTCAGAAAGAGCCAGAGAGATATGTCTAGGTAGGAAGAGCAATTAACAGGCTCTGATGGGGACCACTGCTTTGAAGTCGGATATCTCCGGTTCCTTATGGCCGATTTTCAAAAATCTGGTACCCCTGGAAAGAGGGGATCCTCTGCTATCAGCCTATGACCCTTATACTCATGGGACCCTTGGGCAAGTGCCCTTTGAGCCCATACGAAAAGACGGCCCTGCATTCAGGGAGAGTTAACAAGGCAGTGTGCAACATAAGTGAAAATAACCGCACCTGTATTTGCTGTACCAGGCAGGCAAAGAAGAAAAAAGGAAAAAACATGAAAGTCTATGACAGCAGAACCCAAAGTTTCAAAGCTGGCAGCAAACAATGAAGTCCAGAAAAAGCAAGATACATGACCATGTGATAAAACCAAAATTGTGGTATTGGTAAATGGCGCTAATTCCCATACACATATTTGCCTTATATACCCTCTATAATCAAACAGGGGACATGTAAAGTAAAATATACATACTTATTAGTAAAGTGCACATATGTGCAAAGTGGTGCAAAAGAAAACATTAAAATGCTTAAAAACATAAGTACATAGGGTGACAGAACGCAGGTACAAGAATTTAGTGTTTATGTGGTCTCTCATCAGTTATAGGGGCTGCGGTGAGCTTAGCTTTTTGACAAAGCAAGAAGGTCCCGGGAGCACGGCACCACCGCAGTTCGTATAGATGAGCACAGGGCAATTTACTGCAAGGTCCACTACCTTGATGACCTACATGCATGGACACGTTTCGGTCAAGGCGACCTTTGTCATGGCAAGCCACCTGTTTTTGAGAAGGTCGCCTAGGACGGACTGCGTTATCACTGCTTTATCATTTCTCCAGGCTTAATACATCTGACCAAGTGTACCCTGCAGCACATCTGAACACAAGGATCTCACAGACAAGGGGGGTAATTCCAAGTTGATCGCAGCAGGAAAGTTTGTAGCAGTTGGGCAAAACCATGTGCACTGCAGGGGAGACAGATATAACATGTGCAGAGAGAGTTAGATTTGGGTGGGGAGTGTTCAAACTGAAATCTAAATTGCAGTGTAAAAACAAGCAGCCAGTATTTACCCTGCACAGAAACGAAATAACCCACCCAAATCTAACTCTAACTGCAGTCAGATTACAGAGAGTCTCAGATTGCAGAGCCAGGTGCAAGGTGTTGCAATAGATTTAACTCTAGTTAAATGCAATATAATGCAACCCAAGATAAATGCTGTAGAAAGGGTCACAGGGTCCCATAACTCCCAACATGACCCTCTCCAGGAGGGACACAATGCTCTGCTCCTGGACTTTTTTCTTCATTTATAACTGCCGGTACCTGTGCTGAACAGGTTAATGGACAAGAAAGGTGTTTCAGCACAGGTGAGGGCAATCATAGATTAACGGGGAAATCCAGGAGCAGAGCCTTCTGTCCCTCCTGGAGAGGGTCATGTTGGGAGGTATGGGGTCCTGACAAATGTAAATCTACAAGAGATGTTTGGGAATGTAAATTATATAGCCACCAGAAAATGGTATTTCTTAATCTCTCCAGTGGCATCAGGAATTAGGTTGCCATTATATAGTGGTCACCTGTTTGCTTTTTATTCTGTATACATTACTCTTTATTGTTGGCAAAATTATCTGTAATAGTATTCTGGCCATAAAAAAGTGTCTGTATTGTATATAGGGCATACCTCCCAACTGTCCCGATTTTCACAGGACAGTCCCATTTTTCCTGGACTGCCCGCTGTCCCACTTGCGGGCCGCAGTATCCTGTGGTCAGTGGGCAGCTAGGAGGACCCCTCTCACTCGCAGCTCTGTCCTCCTCTTCCCGTCTGTTAACAGGTACAGATGGACAGGGGGCATGACCAGCTGCTCACAGAGCACTGGCCATGCCCCCAGGGACGGATTTAGGGGTGAGGGTGCCCCTAGACACAACAGTAATGTCCGCCACCCCTCCCTCCTGCCTAATTGTATTAATTTCATCATAGCCAATTTAATGGAATGATATATTTAAAAAAAAATGTCACTTTGACATTCCTTAATTTTTAATTATGTATACATATTTACTAAGTGGGACAGTTTACAGGGGCAGTACTTGTATGTCTAACCCATTTACACTACAAATTAGATGGCATATTTTGCCGTTAGCGGTACATTTTTCGGTCTGACAGTACCAAAGCAAGCATCCAAGTGCCAGCCCACAACAAGCGGTGCCCCTAAGCATGAGCCTCAAGTGCCTAATGGGAAAGTTGTCACTGCATACCACTCACAATTAGAGTGAGCACAGATGTGGGAGTAATGATATAAAAATTTATATAAAAATTATATAAAAATACAGACACCTTCAAAACTATGCAGGATAGAAAACAGATTTGTAGTGAATTGAGTGCATTCACAGGAGGGAAATGTTACCAGTGGAGTACCCCAGGGATCTGTACTTGGACCAGTGATTTTTAATATCCTAATTGGTGACACTGCAAATGGCATTAAAGGGAAAGTATGCCTTTTTGCAGATGACACAAAGGTATGCAACAGGGTAGACACACCGGGATGCGGTCAAGGATCCCGCAGGACGGGATCCCGGCGGTCGGAATACTGACACCGGGATCCCGACCGGCACTATCCCGACATATTCTCCCTCTGTGGGTGTCCACGACACCCATAGAGGGAGAATAAATTAGTGTGCCCGCATCGTGGCAAGCGCAGCGAGCCCGCAAGGGGCTGCGTTGCGCTCGCACCCCTGTTGGGATTGTGGCGGTCGGGCTCCCGGTGTCGGTATTCCGACCGCTGGGATCCCGTCCAGCGGGATCTCGTACTGATTCTGACACACCAGGAGGGGTAAAACAAATGACTGAGGGTCTAGGTAGACTAGATGAATGGTCAAGAGTGTGGTAATTACAGTTTAATGCCAAAAATGACTTCACAGAAAGTGTAGTGGACAAGTGGAATAGCCTCCCATCAGAGTTGGTAGAGGCTAAGACAGTAGAGCAATTTAAACATACATAGGATAGATATAAGGATATCCTTACAATGAAATAAGGATCAAATATGGTTTGAGGTAAAAAAGGGGCAGGCTAGATGGGCCAAGTGGTTCTTATCTGCAGTAGGGATGGCCATCGCCATCGATGATTCAAAATAATCGATGGTTTATGGCTGATGTAGAATACTATTGCCATCGATGGGGAGAACTAGATGGTTTCCCTCCATTGCTAGAAAGTTATTACCAAATGTATTTCTTTTTCTAATGTGGTCCCGGGACACGGAGCATAGCCCCGCCCCCCGACACATGTGAAGCCCAGCTCCTGTATTCTGATTGGCTCATGGGCCAGTCAGTGAAAAAACAGGGATGACCATCGATAGTGGGAATCATCAATGGTTATCCACTGCATAGTTGGCAGCCATCGATGGCTACTTTCCATATTGCCATTGATGGTAATCATCGATGGAAACCACACCGATGGCCATACCTAATCTAATAAGAATTATGAACTGTGACTCATATGCTCATTTGTTCCTGTTCCTGATAAAGCATGCAAGTAATGTACTTGACAAGTGTGGCCAGCCATTTAATACTTTCACCCTATATGTGAGTTTCTGAGTGGTCCGGATTTCAAACTTTGTAATAATCAGAGTCAATAAGACAATTTGTATTTATCAAACTAACATCTGTTGCCGGTAAATGTTCAATCTGTGTATGCAAAGTTGCATGCATTAAAATCACTTGGTAAAGCAGCTGGACCAGTCCAAAGCAGGTACAGTGGCCCTCATTCCGAGTCGTTCGCTCGGTATTTTTCATCGCATCGCAGTGAAATTCCGCTTAGTACGCATGCGCAATATTCGCACTGCGACTGCGCCAAGTAATTTTACAATGGAGATAGTATTTTTACTCACGGCTTTTTCATCGCTCCGGCGATCGTAATGTGATTGACAGGAAATGGGTGTTACTGGGCGGAAACAGGCCGTTTTATGGGCGTGCGGGAAAAAACGCTACCGTTTCCGGAAAAAACGCAGGAGTGGCCGGAGAAACGGGGGAGTGTCTGGGCGAACGCTGGGTGTGTTTATGACGTCAAACCAGGAACGACAAGCACTGAACTGATCGCAGATGCCGAGTAAGTCTGAAGCTACTCTGAAACTGCTAAGTAGTTTGTAATCGCAATATTGCGAATACATCGGTCGCAATTTTAAGAAGCTAAGATACACTCCCAGTAGGCGTAGGCTTAGCGTGAGCAACTCTGCTAAATTCGCCTTGCGAGCGATCAACTCGGAATGAGGGCCAGTGTGTCTTCTACATGCTGGATAAAGGTCTCCACTGCAGCTTCCGGTGACTTAAAACAAGTCACACGCATCTTCTGCTTGATTTGTGGTAACACAAAGAAGTTGCAGGAGGCCGGGGGTATATCTACTAAGCTCCCGATTTTTTCTGATTATGCTTTTTTTTTCTAAGTGTCATCTCGGGGATTTACTAAACACAAATCTCGGCAGTGTTGGGGCTATTCGTATTGTTTTTCCCGGCTGAGTTCACAAATACGAATGAATAGACCATCAGTTAAACACACCTGTTATTTGATATAACTTGGTAATTTACTAAGAATTCTCAATCACTGCCGTTTTAAAAGGGACTGCTTTTTGGTGGCGTGTTCAGTTAGTCATGCACGGATCAGTGAGATCCGTGTATGCTTATGTGTGGGAAAGGGTGTGAATGGCTTAAATATGTAAAAAAAATTGCGTGGGATCCCCCCTCCTAAGCATAACTAGCCTTGGGCTCTTTGAGCCAGCCATGGTTGTTAAAATACAGGGCAAAAAATGCACAGGAGTTCCCCCATATTTATACAACCAGCACCGGGCACTGCGTCCAGTCTTGGTTCTAAAAATATGGGGGACAAAAGATGTAGGGGTCCCCTGTATTTTTAAAACCAGCATCGGGCTCCACTGGCCAGAGAGATAATGCCACAGCTGGGGGACATTTTTATATAGGTCCCTGCGGCCGTGGCATTACCCCCCCAACTAGTCACCCCTGGCCAGGGTTCATTGGAGGAGTGGAGACCACTTAAATCAAGGGGTCCCCCCCTCCAGGCACCCAAGGAGCAGGGGTGAAGCCCGAGGCTGTCTCCCCCATCCCTGGTCGGTGGATGGGGGGCTGATAGCCTTTGTTTGTGTAAAAGAAAGAATATTGTTTTTTTGTCATAGAACTACAAGTCCCAGCAAGCCTCCCACGCAAGCTGGTACTTGGAGAACCACAAGAACCACATGCGGGGAAAGTACAGGCCGCTGGTACCTGTAGTTCTACAACAACAACAAAATACCCAAATAAAAACAAAACACACACACCTTGAAAGTATAATTTTATTCAAACACACTTACACACTCATACATACCTACATCCCACACTGAGAATCACGTCCACTTGTCCAGTAGAATACATGGGGTACCTGTAAAAATAAAATTATACTTACAACCCATCCAGTGAAGCTCGGTCCTCTTTGGTCCTGTAGTAATCTAAAGGGTAGAATTAAAAAACAACAACAAAATTCCGGTCCACGCAACTAAAGGGGTTCCATGTGTACACATGAAATCCCTTTTCCTGAATGCCGGGACTCCCTGTGACTGCTGTCACTGGAGATCCCGCCAGCCAATCAGGGAGCGACACATCATGGTCAAAGAGCCTGAGGCTAGTTATACTTAGGAGGGGGGACCCCACACAATTTTTTTTAAACTTTTAACTGTTTAAAGACTTCTTATACTGTACACAATGAAGCCCTGCACGGATCTCACTGATCCGGCCGGGCTTCATTGTGTTATGTCCGGCAGTGTTTTACTAATCACTCCCGGAAAACACTGCCCGACAATACGAATAACATCGACATCGGAAAATACGGGGGGGGAAAACTCGGCAGTTTAGTAAATTACCGAAAAATTTCAAAAAGTTGCAGAAAAATACGACCAATAAAATTCGAGTTCAAACGCCCACCAATTCGGCAGAAACACGAATCTTAGTAAATAATCCCCCAGGTCTGGTCTGTACAGCAGATGACCAGCTCCTGGATGCGCTCATGGGCCAGAAAATCCACAACTTTCCTGGACTTACGCACAGGTGCATTGGGAATTGGGAAAGGCACCACAAGCGTGAGTTCTTGGACGGCGCCTGACAAAATGGCTTCCTGCACTTTTAGCAGGCATTGGTTGGTGTACCATCAGTGCGCTGCTGTATGAGTGATATGGTAGCTACATAACCAGTCTTGGCCACAAAAACAGCCACCATCTGCTATGCCACGCTGCACTCACGTTGGAATTTCTGAGGCGGTGCACCTCCAACTGGAGTCCACTGGGACGACTGTTGTTTGGTCTTATGGTTGAAACTGTAGATTCAGGATTAACCGCCACTGATAATATCACAGATAGAGTTTGAGTGACCATCGTCAAACCTGGCCAGCATGCTATAGCACCAAGTCACCCAAGCTTCTTTTGCTCTCGAGTCAGCTAATGGGGCACCCTGCTTGTAGAAACCTTGCTTAGGCCAAGTTTTTCATGCAATATCAAGTAGATGGATCCCAATGAGATGCCTATCTCCTTATCTAACTGGGCCATGATCACCCTGATGTCCAACTCAACTATGGCCTGCACGGCAGGAATGTTGTCCCCGATCATTGCGGATACAGGTCCCGTGCCAAAATTCTGCAATCCACTCAATCACAGTTGTTTGGGATGGTGATTCCTCCCCAAAAGCAGCTTGCAGTTGGTCAAATCAGTCCTGCGTTCACAGACCACTCTTGTAGTCATAGAAGATCATGGTTCTCCTGTGGCCTCTGTTGAGCTCCAAACCAAATTTGTAAAGGAAGTGAACAAGCTGACTTTTCCAGTGTGCAGTGCTGCTTATATACCGTTCTGTGCCTTGGCATGTAGTCAGAGATTACAGTTCACAATAAGACAGATTGCGTCTACTCTACCTATGCATTGCACACCCTCTCTCTCTCTCTCTCTCTAATATATATATGGCTCTAGACTAGGGGTGGGCAAAATACGGCCCGATCATGCCCGGCCTACTGCCTCCCACCAGCAAGCAATGACAAGCGGCCCGACCAGCTGAGCTGCTTGTCATTGCTCTGCATTGCAGTACCTCCACGCTGCCAGCGGCGCCTCTCTCCCCTGCTGCTGCTGCGTTGTAGCAGCCTCTTCCTCCCGCCTCCAGACTCCCCAGTGACAACGGCTGTGTTCAGCCGAAAAGGGGGCGAGGCTACGTGCCGATGAAGGGGCGGGGCTACACGGGACCTCAGGGGGCGGAGCTACACGGGACAAGAGCCAGACTGCTGCAGATCCATCCTTCCTGCCACTGCCAGCCAGATCAGTAAGTTAATGGGAAAAGTGAGTGTGAGAAAGTGTGTGTGTGTATATATATATGTGAGAGTGTGTGTGTGTGTGTGTGTGTGTGTGTGTGTATTTGTGTGTGCGGACAGTGGCGTCAGACTGTTTTTAGGTTGGGGGGAGAGATCTTTAGCTCTCGCTGTACCAAACCCTCCTGTGTTCTGTCACCGTGTCACCCCCCCCCGTGTTCTGTCACTGTTTCACCCCCCCCCCCCCGTGTTCTGTCACCGTGTCACCCCCCCGTTCTGTCACTGTGTCACACCCCCGTGTTCTGTCACCGTGTCACCCCCCCCGTGTTCTGTCACTGTCACCCCCACCGTGTTCTGTCACTGTGTCACCCCCCCGTGTTCTGTCACTGTCACCCCCCCCCCCCCCCGTGTTCTGTCACTGTCACCCCCACACCGTGTTCTGTCACTGTGTCACCCCCCCCGTATTCTGTCACCGTGTCACCCCCCCGTGTTCTGTCACTGGCACACCCACCGTGTTCTGTCACTGTGTCACCCCCCCCCCCACCCCCGTGTTCTGTCACCGTGTCACCCCCCCCGGTTTCTGTCACTGTCACCCCCCCGTGTTCTGTCACTGTCACCCCCCATGTTCTGTCACTGTGTCACTCCCCCCCTGTGTTCTGTCACTGTGTCACACCCCCCGTGTTCTGTCACTGTCACCCCCCATGTTCTGTCACCGTGTCACCCTGCCCGTGTTCTGTCACTGTGTCACACCCCCGTGTTCTGTCACTGTCACCCCCCGTGTGCTGTCACCGTGTCACCCCCACCGTGTTCTGTCACTGTGTCACACCCCCCGTGTTCTGTCACTGTCACCCCCCCGTGTTCTGTCACTGTGTCACACCCCTCGTGTTCTGTCACCGAGTCACCCCCCGTGTTCTGTCACCGTGTCACCCCCACTGTGTTCTGTCACTGTCACCCCCCGTGTGCTGTCACTGTCACCCCCCCCCGTGTGCTGTCACCGTGTCCCCCCCCCCGTGTTCTGTCACTGTGTCACCCCCCCCCCCATGTTCTGTCACTGTGTCACCCCCATGGTGTTCTGTCACTGTCACCCCCCGTGTTCTGTCACTGTCACCCCCCCCCGTGTTCTGTCACTGTGTCACACCCCCCGTGTTCTGTCACCATGTCACCCCCATGGTGTTCTGTCACTGTCACCCCCCGTGTTCTGTCACTGTGTCACACCCCCGTGTTCTGTCACTGTCACCCCCCCGTGTGCTGTCACCGTGTCACCCCCCCGTGTCACCCCCACCGTGTTCTGTCACTGTGTCACCCCCCCATGTTCTGTCACTGTGTCACACCCCCCGTGTACTGTCACCGTGTCACCCCCATGGTGTTCTGTCACTGTCAACCCCACCGTGTTCTGTCACCGTGTCGCCCAGAGGCGTCACCGGGTGTGGTGACACCCGGAGCGCACTCTGTACTATTACCCCCCCCCCCCCCCCCGCTCAAGCAGTGTGGTGTCCAAAAAGGGGGTGTGGCTTAATTTAAAAGGGGCGTGGCTTGGTGGGTCTTTTCTCTTTCGCTCTGGGGGCATGTCCAGCTTCCCCGAAGTTGCTGGCTGCCCCCGGACACTGGACTGTGTGTGTGTGCCGACTCTTATCTGTGACCCCTCGTGTTCTGTCACTGTGTCACACTCCCTGTGTCCTATCACTGTGTCACACCTTTCCCCAGGGGCCATAAGACACTGGATAATTTGCTTGCTGCGCAATAATTATCCTAAATAAAATGTTAATGTGTAAAAGGGGACTCTACCTTCCGTACTGTGTAAAAGGGAGCTCTACCTGCTGTAATGTGTGTAAGTGGCGCAATTTAAATAATGGAGACTATTGTGCAGCCTAATACGAATCTGTATTATTTTTTGTCCACACTCCTTCCACATGAAACCACGTCCCTATATTTTTGGCAAGTGGGGCGAGCTGCTATTTTGTGTGTGGCCCTCGGATACTGACAGGAAATGTCAAGTGGCCCCTCAGCTGAAATAATTGCCCACCCCTGCTCTAGACTATGGAAGGTGGCAGTGACGTGATGCAGGGGTCTTGAATGCTCATTTACTGACCGAGGTCGACAGACTGATAAGTTACCAACTCACCTTTTCAATGCATTTATAATTAATTAATAACTGTGGCATCACGAGTGCTATGATGGATGTGTATGATGTGATTTGTATTTTTTAAGCTGAGCCACCATTCTTGTGATTATTTTGATCAAGATGGAACAGACTTAAGGGAACACTACATGAATATAATATTGGAAGAGTGCAAGTGTCTATAAAATTATATATTTATATTTAAATATATGCTCAGTAAAAAAAAAAAAAAAAAAATATATATATATATATATATATATATATTCAAAATTATGTCCGGCACTCCCCTCAACAGCAATATGTTGCCTAGGTGCCACTCCAAGGAGGGAGTATATTCGAGATGTGGTGGACGGCACTCCAGGACTGCAATATCCATAAAAGTATTCAGGCACAGCCCAGCAGGTACAGATATACATGTATGGTTTTTGTATACGTGCAAGTGGTCTTGATAAAAGAGCTAACGCTCAGAAACGTTGACTGTACCTGCTGCACTGTGTCTGAATTATTTTATGTATATACATATACACCATACTATCCCTTTAAACTGGGACAATCATAAATTAAAACAGGTTCTGTGGCTGGCTGACTACAAACCTGCATTTCACATTTAATCAGCTACATTATCTGTGTAACCATTGAGAGTCCCCGTTTAAAGGTATATCTATATACACTATGTACATACCTCCCAACTGTCCCGATTTTGGCGGGACAGTCCCGTTTTTCACGGTCTGTCCCACTGTCCCACCCGTGGGTCGCAGTGTCCCGCGGGTGGGATGGGCAGTTGGGAGATCCCCCCCGTCACTCGCTGCTCTGAGCAGAGCAGCGGTGAATAGATGCTGTGCGCATGCGCACAGCATCTATTCACGGCAGAGAGGGACAGGGGGCATGACCAGCAGCTCTCTCAGCGCTGTTCATGCCCCCATAATGATGAAAACGGGGGCGTGGCTTGCGATCGCGGCACTTGCCGTGAGGCCACACTCCTTTCCGTTAGGCCACGGCCCTTAAAATCAGGCGTGCGCCTTCGGCGCGCGATAGAGTCCCTCCTCAGCTGAGCTAAAAGTTGGGAGGTATGCTATGTAGACAAAAGTGATTGGACACCCCTGCACAAGCAAAATAGTGTGCTCCTGCAGCAGACACGTGTTCATGAAGGTATAAAACGCGTAGGAGGCAATGATTAGATCATTTACTAACAGAAAGGCTTACAGAAAGGAGCAAACTGAGTTTGAAAAGGGGATCATCGTAGGCTGCTTGATCGGAGATATGAGTGTGAGATGCATTGTGGATGATAGGAAGGTTCCTAAACCCACTGTGTCTTTTCTCATTAATGTGTGGAAGAAGAACAGTTATTGCAGGAGTGCACCTCGCACTTGAAGACCACCAAAACTACAATCCAGGGACCAGAGAGTGCAAACCATGGAGATGTGAAGGAACAGGGATTGTGCCATGCATACCATTGCACATGAGTTCCAAATGGCCACTAATGTTCCGGTTTCAACAAGAACATTTCATAGGAAGGCCCATGCACTTGGATATTATGGGCGAGCAGCTGCTCATAAACCTCTAATCACAAAGAAGATTGCAGCCCAGCACTTCTTATAGTGTAAAGAGCACAAAAACTGGACAGTGGAACAATAGCGACGAGTGTTATGGAATAACAAATTATGGTTTACACTTTTCAGTTAACATGTTTGGGTTTGGAAACTGCCAGGAGAACGTCTGATGCCAGGGTGTACAGTATCTACAGTTAAGAATGGAAGTTGTGAGGCTGTTTCAGCTGCTTTGGCATGGATCCACTAGTAGTACTGCATGAACACATTAACTCTGAGAAGTATAGAGATGTTCTCAATAATGCTGTGCTCCCTAAATTATGGCAGTTCTACAGAAACAAAACATTGTTATCAGGACAACATTGCCACGTATCATGTTTCCAAGGTGACGCTGGACTGGTATATAGAAAATTGGGTAACCCGGATGGACTGGCCAGTTCAAAGTCCAGATCTTAAACCCTTAACTTCTGGGATGAATTGGAGTGACGGGTGTTTTCTAGACCGACTTGACCTTCTGTAGTGTCACAAATGGTCTCTGTACTTAAGGTGGAGTGGCAAAACATGGTATGTTTTGCCATTTCACCTTAAGTAAAGAGACCATAATGTACGGAGCATTACTGTTGTCCTGGAACTTGTGGACAGTTTGTCAAGAAGGGTGCCTGCAGTAATCGCTGCACGTGGTGGACCTACAAAGTGTCAGTGCCCAATCACTTCTATCAACATAGTGTTTATACAGATATAGCTACGTTCATCGTTGCTGTAGTTTCGCCATATACGCATCTTAGCCGTGGAATGAATATTTAGCAGGTTGGCAGGGTAAGGCATGGTAAGGCGTACTAAGGTACAAGAGGATCCACAGCATTCAATACACAGCTTCACCACTGGCTGGCGATTGCTCCACTAATATAAACTACAAAGCTGACAACAATAGCAGCGGATGGATGCGGCATTACAGAATACTACTTTATTCAATAGCAAGCCCTGAAAAGTGGGCCAATCACTTTTACTGTAAGTAGTGTAAAGCTTTACAATGTCATTTCTTTATGTACTGTAATACAGGTCACATTTGGTCCCTGCAGTTTCAGCAGTGATACTGTATGCGATGGCAGAGACACAGTAATAGCGTCCCTTATAAATAAACGGTGGGTCAGGATCCGGACTAGAGCCAGCCACTACTCACCATTTTGCCATTTTCCGTGGCTCAGGGATGCTGTTAGTTGTCAGCTGCGGCGCCGGCCGGGGGCCGTGATACATGATTCTGTTTCATCTTTGGTTACACTGTTGTGGAATGCTTGGTGTTTACAGAACGCTGGGCAGCCATGTTCAGAGTCTGCTGACCGCAGTAATGCTTAATTGAAACCCTGGAAGTGCTCAGCTGACTACTCTATCCAATGGCTATCTGTCTCAGGGTATATACCTGTACAATTTCTTTCTCCAGTGCATGCTGCTGCGTGTTTCTGCTCCAAGTTCCAGGCTCCCCTCTGTGTCTCCACATGCTTTCCCAGAGCATTCGTACATGCGTATCACTTAGTGTTTCATCAAGTGTTTTAAGTCCACCAGTTCTCAAGTACCAAGTTCCATCAGTTAAACATCGTCTGTTTCTTCAGGTGTTTTTAAGTTCACCAGTTCTCAGGTACCGAGTGTCATTGGTTAAACATTATTTGTTTCTTCAAGTGTTTTCAAGTTCACCAGTTCCTAAGTACCGAGTGCCATCGGTTAAACATCATTTGTTTCTTCAAGAGTTTTCAAGTTCACCAGTTCTCAAGTACCGAGTGCCATCGGTTAAACACTGTTTACTTCTTCAAGTGTTTTCAAGTTCCCAAGTACTGAGAACCATCGGATAAACATTGTTTGTTTCTTGAAGTGTTTTCAAGTTCTCTTGTTCCCATGTATCGAGTAACATCGGATAAGCATCGTTTGTTTCTTCAAGAGTTTTAAAGTTCTCCAGTTCCCAGTCTTTGGAGCACCTCTATTTAATTTACCTTCAAGATTTTCTTTGTGGTTAATCTTAGAGTTTAGCTTCATCAAAGACTCTCTCATTATCAGTCTGCCACTAGGTAGTTCTTTCTCCTATTCACCAAATTTATTGGTGTGTTTTGTTGGTTATTATGATTTTCATATTTTACCTTATAATTTCCTTCAGCAGCTACAGGTAATGTAAGAGGTAGTTGTGGAACACAACCAGGGAAGCCCAGCTAGGGAGCCACCATTTGTGTAGTGGTGTCTGTGCATCTATGATGAGTGGGTCCAGTCTGTGCTAAGAGAAGGGGTGTGGTTTCTCCACATCTCAGGCAACGTCAGTAATATTACCGGGTCGACACGGGTCGGTGTGCGGTGTGAAAGGGGCATAGCCGAAATCGCGGGTCGCCTGAGATGGCAATTCAACCCGGGAATAAAGCAGTGGTTGAATACCGGATAAGTGGCTGCGTAAACGAGCTCCTGGGTCGATGCGACCCGGGACCCATTTACCACAGCAGGGAGAGGTGGCGCAGAGATGATCTCATCTCCCAGTGTCTCCTCCACCTCTGCCCCCCGCTGCTATGGCAACCCGCCCGGCATATTGCCGAGTCGGGGAAGCCTGCAGCAGTGGCCAATGCTGGATCCCATTTGGGAAGGACCTGTTTCCAATTCCCGGGTGGGATCCGGCATTGGCAGTGTGAAAGGGGTATCAGTAAATATTCACAGCCTATGTATTGGCTGTAGTTGAGTGGGTAATTGCTTTCTTGGCCACCCTCTGGTTTGCACATTCAATAATAAATAAAATTATTAAATATTTATTCTTTATTCATGTATTTATCTTATTTTAAGATATAAGAGTGTTAAGATGTTAATGCCGAGGGAAAGCCATCAAACAAGTGCATGAATGGAAGGTTTGGTGATGTCCATGGCGGGAAAGTGTTTGATTCTACAGATACTGCAAATCTGGAAGTGGCAAGATTGTGAGATAACCTCATTGTGGGGAGGAATTGTGTATGACACCAAGGAAACAGACTTGAGGGACGGATGGGAGGTAGTTCTGTCAGCAGAACATGGGTGGTGAGGGGGTCCTGGATGGAGAGAATACAATCAGGATGGAGTGAATACAATCATTTTAGTTTTAGACTTTGAGAAAGCAATGGGACATCCAGGAGGAGGCAGAAAGACAGAAATACGAGAGAAAGGATGGAGGGAGAGGGGTCAGGGGAAGAGAGGCAAATATCAATGTTACCAGGATATAGGTGGTGCTGAAGTCCAAAGGACATGATGTGATTTCAAGAGAATAGATATAGAGGAAGAAGAGAAGGGGCTCAAGAACAGAACCCTGGGGAGCACCAGGGTAGAGGGAGAAGGGTGGGGGAGTGAAGTCAGATGAGGAGACTGGAAAGGAGCATTTAGTGTGGTAGGAAGACAACCAGTAAAGAACAGAGCTGCAGGAAGTCTATAGATAATGAAAGAATATCTGCATGATGAATGTCTACAAATATACCACACCCCGGGCCCTCATAATATTTTACAAGTTGTTTATAAACATGTGTAATAGGAAAAACACAAGGACTGAGATACTGCAAAAACAAAGCAACAGCAATTTGGTTGTGCTGAAATAAAATGTTATAAAGTAAATATGTAGACTAACTGTTGCATTGCAAGATCTCAAGTACAGAACTCTCAGTTGGAATATTATAAAAGGGTCACAGGCTAAGATTAATATTATCTTCTTCACTGTCCTTGTAATATGTTGTATATTAATAATGATATAATAATCAATATACTTAGTACATAGTCCAGAGTAAACTTATTGTTAAAGAAAACATGACTTGAATTGAATTAATTGTAACCATGGGGGTAATTCCAAGTTGATCGCAGCAGGATTTTTGATAGCAATTGGGCAAAACCATGTGCACTGCAGGGGAGGCAGATATAACATGTGCAGAAAGAGTTAGATTTGGGTGGGTTATTTTAATTTTGTGCAGGGTAAATACTGGCTGCTTTATTTTTATACTGCAAATTAGATTGCAGATTGAACACACCACACCCAAATCTATCTCTCTCTGCACATGTTATATCTGCCTCCCCTGCAGTGCACATTGGCCCTCATTCCGAGTTGTTCGCTCGGTATTTTTCATCGCATCGCAGTGAAAATCCGCTTAGTACGCATGCGCAAAGTTCGCACTGCGACTGCGCCAAGTAACTTTACTATGAAGAAAGTATTTTTACTCACGGCTTTTTCTTCGCTCCGGCGATCGTAATGTGATTGACAGGAAATGGGTGTTACTGGGCGGAAACACGGCGTTTCAGGGGCGTGTGGCTGAAAACGCTACCGTTTCCGGAAAAAACGCAGGAGTGGCCGGAGAAACGGTGGGAGTGCCTGGGCGAACGCTGGGTGTGTTTGTGACGTCAAACAGGAACGACAAGCACTGAACTGATCGCACAGGCAGAGTAAGTCTGAAGCTACTCTGAAACTGCTAAGTAGTTAGTAATCGCAATATTGCGCATACATCGGTCGCATTTTTAAGAAGCTAAGATTCACTCCCAGTAGGCGGCGGCTTAGCGTGTGTAACTCTGCTAAATTCGCCTTGCGACCGATCAACTCGGAATGAGGGCCATGGTTTTGCCCAATTGCTAACAAAAATCCTGCTGCGATCAACTTGGAATTACCCCCCATGTACAGTATGTAACAATCAGATTTGGGGTGGTCATACATGGGTGGAACAAACTACATAGATTTAATCACTAGATTCACCCAACTTTTCTTTTAACAAGGACGGAAAAAGAAGCTCTCCACTGATTTACACAAAATACTCTGTTACATCAAATACAATCAAGCAACACTGAGACTTAGCAAATAAAAGAACAGACTAATAATATTTAAATCACATCAGGGTACAAAGAACTGTGACTTTTATCTATTTAAATAATTATTACTTTATAACAGCAGTAAAACCAGGAACATGAATAATGCTTTGGCTTTTGAAAACATAAATATTTCTAACCTTTTCTTGCTTTTTATCATTGTAAAGAAAAAGTTTGTTTCCTCTTAGTTCCGTCCAGCACTTCATTTCCTGCAGGAAAAACAGAAGTTTCATTGTGTAACTAGAGTTTAGACTTATATTACATTAGAACATTTTGGGCTTATTCAGGAAAATCCCTACACTATGGCGCATATATTACACAATGTGTACGCAGAAAGAAGCTGTTGCAGTTGAGATACACAGTATCAGAGATGTCTTTCAAAAGTGCTAGGCGGTGGTTGGGAGGAGGTTAAACAGACGCATGGGGAAAGTCTGTCTTATGAGCGTACTATGAGAGTGCGGCTAAAGTGTTTGTACACAGGAGCTCAATCATTTACATTGAAGGCCATACTCATACACAAAATCTGCACTGGCTATATGGCTGGTGCAAGTTTCGAAAGTGTTACTTATTGTGGCGACCAGTGGTGGTTTTATCTATGGGCTGCAGGGCTGTAGCCCCAGAGCTAAATCCACCACCTCTGTGAGCCAGTTTATGTCCGTGTCTCCACTGTGACTAGCAGTAACTTTCCATTGGTAGTGCTATCTGTCACCCACACAACAGGCAGCCCCATTGGGAGGTGTTTTCTCCATTTGGGACTGCCAGACCATGCTGCGATTAGCAGAGAATGTGCTTTCTGTGGGAAGCCACTCCCTGCCTTTAAGGGCAGCCCTACCTGGCATCAATGGGCTGCAGCCAATGCAGTCCATAGAAGCCAGGGTTTTGCACATGCACAGTCCCACCGTCGCTTAGGCACATGTGCAATTCCCGGCACCTGCCGATCCATTGCGCAGGTGCTGGGGTTCTCCTCTCCTTCTACAGCATGCAGCAAAGGCACTGGCAGTCCCCCTCCTCCACAGAGGTAGGAGCCTCCGCTGGTGGGGTCTAAAGGCACACTAAGCAGTATCTCAGTCCTTGTACATTCATACACTTAGATGTGCACCAAGGAAGGGCTTTGTAGTGCATTTGCATAAAGTCAAGAGACTATCAAAAGATGCAGTTGTAGCCATGTCTGCTGCCACCACCAATGAAACGGGCCCTATGTAAGCTATTTTATTTTTTTACTTTTGCAATTCTCTAACAAAAGGATTTTTTGTAGGTAAATGTAGAAAAGGAAATGTATACTAAACAGTGAGGTATTTTGCAAATGTTTGAAATTTTCAAAGTTAGAATTTGACTTTAGTACCCCTTTCAGACAGAGAAGATGATTAGGCCACATCCAGGGTGGATGCGCCGCCAAATTTGGTCCCAGCTGGACCCTGCACACAGAGAAAGGACCTGGGTTAAGCTGGCCTTGACATTTTCATCTCTTGTGTGATAGGGGCTACTGAGCTAGGTCTGGGGTCCAACCCGTGTTAAAAAAGCCAGGAAAAAATGGGACCAAGCTCCGGCTTCTGTCTGAAAGGAGTAGTCTTGGCCCAACCACACCACACATCAGAATTAATTGATTGTTGCAGTCCAAGCTCTTTCTCAGACCATGAATTTCATAAAATGTCAAATTAAAAATGCAATGCAGAAAGGCATTGTGAGTAACGGTGAAGTAAGAAAGGAACTAATAAAAATCTCTGATATAGAGAACATCTGAGTAGCACCCTGAAAACAGAATGGTCACAAATAGAGTATGTGGGGACGGAAGGAGGGGAGGGGGGGGGGGTGGTGGGACGGCACATGTTCAATATTCACATACCATTAATAATGTCCTCTTGTTTTAATTAATTACACATTATGTATTTGAGAAACTAGCTAGTAACAAAATAAATAACCTGTATCCTATATTATACAGAGCTGACAAATATGTTCACATGTTACTTTAACATATACTAAAAAAAAATATTTTAGAATTAAGAATTGTGGCCCCATGTGCAAACAGTGAGACTTGAGCAAAAGTGATTCAAGTAAATTTCGACACTACACTTTTTTGGGTCTTTGTAGAAGTTACTAAGCTTGTTACATGGCTAGTGACTACAGTGGCCGTGTTTGGATTATGATCCTCGGGATGCAGTGGTCGGTCAGAATACCGACCACTGCATCCCGAGGATCATAATCCAAACACGGGAAGGTAAGTATACTTACCTTCCCCCCTCCTGGCCCCCTAACCATAACCCCCACTCCCCGCAGCCTAAACTTAGAACAGCCTAACCCTAACCCTTGACGGTGGTGCCTAAACCTAACTCCCCTCCTCGCAGCCTAAACCTATCCCTCCCCCTAGCAGCCTAATCCTAACCATCCTCACACAATATTACTTCATCCCCGCTGGAGTGCACCATTATAGAAGTCTCTGTACTTTGACATAATTGCCGGGAAAGGTCTTCCTCGTGGAATTGTGATAATCAGTTCCACATTTTGAGAAAGTAGCCTCCTATGCCGTTCACACACAAGGTTCCCGGCAGTGCTGAAAACTCTCTCCGAGTACACACTGGAGGGTGGGCAGGCAAGTAACGCAAAGCCAGTTTGTATATGGGCCTCCAAATTGTCTTTTTCTCTGACGTCCTAGTGGATGCTGGGAACTCCGTAAGGACCATGGGGAATAGCGGCTCCGCAGGAGACTGGGCACAAAAGTAAAGCTTTAGGACTACCTGGTGTGCACTGGCTCCTCCCCCTATGACCCTCCTCCAAGCCTCAGTTAGATTTTTGTGCCCGGCCGAGAAGGGTGCACACTAGGGGCTCTCCTGAGCTTCTTAGTGAAAGTTTAGTTTTAGGTTTTTTATTTTCAGTGAGACCTGCTGGCAACAGGCTCACTGCATCGAGGGACTAAGGGGAGAAGAAGCGAACTCACCTGCGTGCAGAGTGGATTGGGCTTCTTAGGCTACTGGACACCATTAGCTCCAGAGGGACCGAACACAGGCCCAGCCTCGGAGCTCGGTCCCAGAGCCGCGCCGCCGGCCCCCTTACAGAGCCAGAAGCAAGAAGAGGTCCGGAAAAATCGGCGGCAGAAGACATCCTGTCTTCACCAAGGTAGCGCACTGCACTGCAGCTGTGCGCCATTGCTCCTCAGCACACTTCACACTTCGGTCACTGAGGGTGCAGGGCGCTAGGGGGGGGGCGCCCTGAGCAGCAATAAAAACACCTTGGCTGGCGAAAATACATCACATATAGCCCCCAGGGCTATATGGATGAATTTTAACCCCTGCCAGATTCCACAGAAAAACGGGAGAAAAGGCAGCCGAGAAGGGGGCGGAGCCTATCTCCTCAGCACACTGGCGCCATTTTCTCTCACAGCTCCGTTGGAGGGAAGCTCCCTGGCTCTCCCCTGCAGTTACTACAACTTCCAGTAGGGCCACACGTTACATGATTGAGGCTATGGAAAATGTTTTTACACATTTCTGATAATACCAGTACCACTAAAAAGGGTATTAGGTTGGGTGAGAAAAAACTGCCTGTAGTTTTTCCTGCATCTGAGGAATTAAATGAAGTGTGTGATGATGCGTGGGTTTCCCCCGATAAAAACTGTTAATTCCTAAAAAGTTATTAGCATCATACCCCTTCCCGCCAGAGGATAGGGCACGTTGGGAAACACCCCTTAGGGTGAATAAAGCGCTCACACGCTTGTCTAAACAGGTGGCACTACCGTCCCCTGGATACGGCCGCCCTTAAGGAACCTGCTGACAGAAAGCAGTAAAATATCCTAAAATGTATATACACTCACACGGGTGTGATACTGCGACCAGCAATCGCCTCAGCCTGGATGTGCAGTGCTGGGGTGGCTTGGTCAGATTCCCTGACTGACAATATTGATACCCTAGATAGGGACAGTATATTACTAACTATAGAGCATTTAAAAGATGCATTTCTATATATGCGTGATGCACAGAGGGATATTTGCCGACTGGCATCAAGAGTAAGTGCGCTGTCCATTTCTGCCAGAAGAGGGTTATGGACAAGACAATGGTCAGGTGATGATGATTCCAAAAGGCATATGGAAGTATCGCCTTATAAAAGGGAGGAGTTATTTGGGGTAGGTCTAACAGACCTGGTGGCCACTGGAAAATCCACATTTTTACTAGAGATGAGCGCCGGAAATTTTTCGGGTTTTGTGTTTTGGTTTTGGGTTCGGTTCCGCGGCCGTGTTTTGGGTTCGACCGCGTTTTGGCAAAACCTCACCGAATTTTTTTTGTCGGATTCGGGTGTGTTTTGGATTCGGGTGTTTTTTTCAAAAAACCCTAAAAAACAGCTTAAATCATAGAATTTGGGGGTCATTTTGATCCCAAAGTATTATTAACCTCAAAAACCATAATTTACACTCATTTTTAGTCTATTCTGAATACCTCACACCTCACAATATTATTTTTAGTCCTAAAATTTGCACCGAGGTCGCTGTGTGAGTAAGATAAGCGACCCTAGTGGCCGACACAAACACCGGGCCCATCTAGGAGTGGCACTGCAGTGTCACGCAGGATGTCCCTTCCAAAAAACCCTCCCCAAACAGCACATGACGCAAAGAAAAAAAGAGGCGCAATGAGGTAGCTGTGTGAGTAAGATAAGCGACCCTAGTGGCCGACACAAACACCGGGCCCATCTAGGAGTGGCACTGCAGTGTCACGCAGGATGGCCCTTCCAAAAAACCCTCCCCAAACAGCACATGACGCAAAGAAAAAAAGAGGCGCAATGAGGTAGCTGACTGTGTGAGTAAGATAAGCGACCCTAGTGGCCGACACAAACACCGGGCCCATCTAGGAGTGGCACTGCAGTGTCACGCAGGATGGCCCTTCCAAAAAACCCTCCCCAAACAGCACATGACGCAAAGAAAAAAAGAGGCGCAATGAGGTAGCTGACTGTGTGAGTAAGATAAGCGACCCTAGTGGCCGACACAAACACCGGGCCCATCTAGGAGTGGCACTGCAGTGTCACGCAGGATGGCCCTTCCAAAAAACCCTCCCCAAACAGCACATGACGCAAAGAAAAAAAGAGGCGCAATGAGGTAGCTGACTGTGTGAGTAAGATAAGCGACCCTAGTGGCCGACACAAACACCGGGCCCATCTAGGAGTGGCACTGCAGTGTCACGCAGGATGGCCCTTCCAAAAAACCCTCCCCAAACAGCACATGACGCAAAGAAAAATAAAAGAAAAAAGAGGTGCAAGATGGAATTGTCCTTGGGCCCTCCCACCCACCCTTATGTTGTATAAACAGGACATGCACACTTTAACCAACCCATCATTTCAGTGACAGGGTCTGCCACACGACTGTGACTGATATGACGGGTTGGTTTGGACCCCCCCCAAAAAAGAAGCAATTAATCTCTCCTTGCACAAACTGGCTCTACAGAGGCAAGATGTCCACCTCATCATCATCCTCCGATATATCACCGTGTACATCCCCCTCCTCACAGATTATCAATTCGTCCCCACTGGAATCCACCATCTCAGCTCCCTGTGTACTTTGTGGAGGCAATTGCTGCTGGTCAATGTCTCCGCGGAGGAATTGATTATAATTCATTTTAATGAACATCATCTTCTCCACATTTTCTGGATGTAACCTCGTACGCCGATTGCTGACAAGGTGAGCGGCGGCACTAAACACTCTTTCGGAGTACACACTTGTGGGAGGGCAACTTAGGTAGAATAAAGCCAGTTTGTGCAAGGGCCTCCAAATTGCCTCTTTTTCCTGCCAGTATAAGTACGGACTGTGTGACGTGCCTACTTGGATGCGGTCACTCATATAATCCTCCACCATTCTTTCAATGTTGAGAGAATCATATGCAGTGACAGTAGACGACATGTCCGTAATCGTTGTCAGGTCCTTCAGTCCGGACCAGATGTCAGCATCAGCAGTCGCTCCAGACTGCCCTGCATCACCGCCAGCGGGTGGGCTCGGAATTCTGAGCCTTTTCCTCGCACCCCCAGTTGCGGGAGAATGTGAAGGAGGAGATGTTGACAGGTCGCGTTCCGCTTGACTTGACAATTTTCTCACCAGCAGGTCTTTCAACCCCAGCAGACTTGTGTCTGCCGGAAAGAGAGATCCAAGGTAGGTTTTAAATCTAGGATCGAGCACGGTGGCCAAAATGTAGTGCTCTGATTTCAACAGATTGACCACCCGTGAATCCTTGTTAAGCGAATTAAGGGCTCCATCCACAAGTCCCACATGCCTAGCGGAATCGCTCCGTGTTAGCTCCTCCTTCAATGTCTCCAGCTTCTTCTGCAAAAGCCTGATGAGGGGAATGACCTGACTCAGGCTGGCAGTGTCTGAACTGACTTCACGTGTGGCAAGTTCAAAGGGCATCAGAACCTTGCACAACGTTGAAATCATTCTCCACTGCACTTGAGACAGGTGCATTCCACCTCCTATATCGTGCTCAATTGTATAGGCTTGAATGGCCTTTTGCTGCTCCTCCAACCTCTGAAGCATATAGAGGGTTGAATTCCACCTCGTTACCACTTCTTGCTTCAGATGATGGCAGGGCAGGTTCAGTAGTTTTTGGTGGTGCTCCAGTCTTCTGTACGTGGTGCCTGTACGCCGAAAGTGTCCCGCAATTCTTCTGGCCACCGACAGCATCTCTTGCACGCCCCTGTCATATTTTAAAAAATTCTGCACCACCAAATTCAAGGTATGTGCAAAACATGGGACGTGCTGGAATTTGCCCATATTTAATGCACACACAATATTGCTGGCGTTGTCCGATGCCACAAATCCACAGGAGAGTCCAATTGGGGTAAGCCATTCTGCGATGATCTTCCTCAGTTGCCGTAAGAGGTTTTTAGCTGTGTGCGTATTCTGGAAAGCGGTGATACAAAGCGTAGCCTGCCTAGGAAAGAGTTGGCGTTTGCGAGATGCTGCTACTGGTGCCGCCGCTGCTGTTCTTGCGGCGGGAGTCCATACATCTACCCAGTGGGCTGTCACAGTCATATAGTCCTGACCCTGCCCTGCTCCACTTGTCCACATGTCCGTGGTTAAGTGGACATTGGGTACAACTGCATTTTTTAGGACACTGGTGAGTCTTTTTCTGACGTCCGTGTACATTCTCGGTATCGCCTGCCTACAGAAGTGGAACCTAGATGGTATTTGGTAACGGGGGCACACTGCCTCAATAAATTGTCTAGTTCCCTGTGAACTAACGGCGGATACCGGACGCACGTCTAACACCAACATAGTTGTCAAGGCCTCAGTTATCCGCTTTGCAGCAGGATGACTGCTGTGATATTTCATCTTCCTCGCAAAGGACTGTTGGACAGTCAATTGCTTACTGGAAGTAGTACAAGTGGGCTTACGACTTCCCCTCTGGGATGACCATCGACTCCCAGCAGCAACAACAGCAGCGCCAGCAGCAGTAGGCGTTACACGCAAGGATGCATCGGAGGAATCCCAGGCAGGAGAGGACTCGTCAGAATTGCCAGTGACATGGCCTGCAGGACTATTGGCATTCCTGGGTAAGGAGGAAATTGACACTGAGGGAGTTGGTGGGGTGGTTTGCGTGAGCTTGGTTACAAGAGGAAGGGATTTACTGGTCAGTGGACTGCTTCCGCTGTCGCCCAAAGTTTTTGAACTTGTCACTGACTTATGATGAATGCGCTGCAGGTGACGTATAAGGGAGGATGTTCCGAGGTGGTTAACGTCCTTACCCCTACTTATTACAGCTTGACAAAGGGAACACACGGCTTGACAAATGTTGTCCGCATTTCTGGTGAAATACTTCCACACCGAAGAGCTGATTTTTTTGGTATTTTCACCAGGCATGTCAACGGCCATATTCCTCCCACGGACAACAGGTGTCTCCCCGGGTGCCTGACTTAAACAAACCACCTCACCATCAGAATCCTCCTGGTCAATTTCCTCCCCAGCGCCAGCAACACCCATATCCTCCTCATCCTGGTGTACTTCAACACTGACATCTTCAATCTGACTATCAGGAACTGGACTGCGGGTGCTCCTTCCAGCACTTGCAGGGGGCGTGCAAATGGTGGAAGGCGCATGCTCTTCACGTCCAGTGTTGGGAAGGTCAGGCATCGCAACCGACACAATTGGACTCTCCTTGTGGATTTGGGATTTCGAAGAACGCACAGTTCTTTGCGGTGCTTTTGCCAGCTTGAGTCTTTTCAGTTTTCTAGCGAGAGGCTGAGTGCTTCCATCCTCATGTGAAGCTGAACCACTAGCCATGAACATAGGCCAGGGCCTCAGCCGTTCCTTGCCACTCCGTGTGGTAAATGGCATATTGGCAAGTTTACGCTTCTCCTCCGACAATTTTATTTTAGGTTTTGGAGTCCTTTTTTTACTGATATTTGGTGTTTTGGATTTGACATGCTCTGTACTATGACATTGGGCATCGGCCTTGGCAGACGACGTTGCTGGCATTTCATCGTCTCGGCCATGACTAGTGGCAGCAGCTTCAGCACGAGGTGGAAGTGGATCTTGATCTTTCCCTAATTTTGGAACCTCAACATTTTTGTTCTCCATATTTTAATAGGCACAACTAAAAGGCACCTCAGGTAAACAATGGAGATGGATGGATACTAGTATACAATTATGGATGGACTGCCGAGTGCCGACACAGAGGTAGCTACAGCCGTGGACTATTGTACTGTACTGTGTCTGCTGCTAATATAGACTGGATGATAATGAGATGTAGTATGTATGTATAAAGAAGAAAGAAAAAAAAACCACGGGTAGGTGGTATACAATTATGGATGGACTGCCGAGTGCCGACACAGAGGTAGCTACAGCCGTGGACTACCGTACTGTACTGTGTCTGCTGCTAATATAGACTGGATGATAATGAGATGTAGTATGTATAAAGAAGAAAGAAAAAAAAACCACGGGTAGGTGGTATACAATTATGGACGGACTGCCGAGTGCCGACACAGAGGTAGCTACAGCCGTGGACTACCGTACTGTGTCTGCTGCTAATATAGACTGGTTGATAATGAGATGTAGTATGTATAAAGAAGAAAGAAAAAAAAAACCACGGGTAGGTGGTATACAATTATGGACGGACTGCCGAGTGCCGACACAGAGGTAGCTACAGCCGTGGACTACCGTACTGTACTGTGTCTGCTGCTAATATAGACTGGATGATAATGAGATGTAGTATGTATAAAGAAGAAAGAAAAGAAAAACACGGGTAGGTGGTATACAATTATGGATGGACTGCCGAGTGCCGACACAGAGGTAGCTACAGCCGTGGACTACCGTACTGTACTGTGTCTGCTGCTAATATAGACTGGATGATAATGAGATGTAGTATGTATAAAGAAGAAAGAAAAAAAACCACGGGTAGGTGGTATACAATTATGGACGGACTGCCGAGTGCCGACACAGAGGTAGCTACAGCCGTGGACTACCGTACTGTACTGTGTCTGCTGCTAATATAGACTGGATGATAATGAGATGTAGTATGTATAAAGAAGAAAGAAAAAAAAACCACGGGTAGGTGGTATACAATTATGGATGGACTGCCGAGTGCCGACACAGAGGTAGCTACAGCCGTGGACTACCGTACTGTACTGTGTCTGCTGCTAATATAGACTGGATGATAATGAGATGTAGTATGTATAAAGAAGAAAGAAAAAAAAAACACGGGTAGGTGGTATACAATTATGGATGGACTGCCGAGTGCCGACACAGAGGTAGCTACAGCCGTGAACTACCGTACTGTGTCTGCTGCGACTGGATGATAAATAATGATATAAAAAATATATATATATCACTACTGCAGCCGGACAGGTATATATTATATAATGACGGACCTGCTGGACACTGTCTGTCAGCAGAATGAGTTTTTTATTTTATAGAATAAAAAAACACCACACAAGTCACACGACGTGTGTTTAACTTTTACAGGCAGACATTCACAATACAATATAGTATACTATATACTGGTGGTCAGGTCACTGGTCAGTCACACTGGCAGTGGCACTCCTGCAGAAAAAAAGTGTGCACTGTTTAATTTTAATATGTACTCCTGGCTCCTGCTATAACCTAACTGCTCCCCAGTCTCCCCCACAATTAAGCTGTGTGAGCACAGTCAGATATTATACATAGATGATGCAGCAGCACACTGGGCTGAGCACAGATATGGTATGTGACTGTGTATCGTTTTTTCAGGCAGAGAACGGATTATATTAAATAATATAAAACTGCACTGGTGGTCACTGGTCAGTCACTAGTATAACTAACTAATACTATCAGCAAAATTCTGCACTCTCTGTCTGAGTACTCCTCCTAAGCTCCAGTAAATGAAGTGTCACTGTCTCACTCTGTCACTAGTATAACTAACTAATACAACTATCAGCAAAATTCTGCACTCTCTGTCTGAGTACTCATCCTAAGCTCCAGTAAATGAAGTGTCACTGTCTCACTCTCACTCTCCTATCTATTTCTTCTCTAAACGGAGAGGACGCCAGCCACGTCCTCTCACTATCAATCTCAATGCACGTGTAAAATGGCGGCGACGCGCGGCTCCTTATATAGAATCCGAGTCTCGCGATAGAATCCGAGCCTCGCGAGAATCCGACAGCGTCATGATGACGTTCGGGCGCGCTCGGGTTAACCGAGCAAGGCGGGAAGATCCGAGTCGCTCGGATCCGTGTAAAAAAAGCTGAAGTTCGGGCGGGTTCGGATTCCGAGGAACCGAACCCGCTCATCTCTAATTTTTACCCCAGGTAGCTTCTCAACTTAAGAAGACGCCGTATTATCAGGCGCAGTCCTTTCGGCCCCATAAGGACAAGCGGGCAAAAGGCGCCTCATTTCTGCCCCGTGGCAGAGGGAGAGGAAAAAGGCTGCAGCAAACAGCCAATTCCCAGGAACAAAAGCCCTCTCCCGCCTCCGCAAAGTCCTCAGCATGACGCTGGGGCTTTACAAGCGGTCTCAGGCACGGTGGGGGTCCGTCTCAAGAAATTCGAGACGTCTCCCCCTCGCCGTTTCATAAAGTCTGCTTTACCGACGTCTCCCTCAGACAGGGAGACAGTATTGCAAGCCATTCACAGGCTGTATTCCCAGCAGGTGATAATCAAGGTACCCCTCCTGCAACAGGGAAAGGGGTACTATTCCACACTATTGTGGTACCGAAGCCGGACGGCTCGGTGAGACCATTTTTAAATCTAAAATCCTTGAACACTTACATACAAAGGTTCAAATTCAAGATGGAGTCACTCAGAGCAGTGATTGCAAACCTGGAAGAAGGGGACTATATGGTCTCTCTGGACATCAAAGATGCTTACCTACATGTCCCAATTTACCCTTCTCCAAGGGTACCTCAGGTTTGTGGTACAGAACTGTCACTATCAGTTTCAGACGCTGCCGATTGGATTGTCCACGGCACCCCGGGTCTTTACCAAGGTAATGGCCGAAATGATGATACTCCTTCGAAAGAAGGGAGTTTTAGTTATCCCTTACTTGGACGATCTCCTGATAAGGGCAAGATCCAGGGAACAGTTGGAAGTCGGGGTAGCACTATCTCAGATAGTGCTGGGGCAGCACGGTTGGATTCTCAATATTCCAAAATCGCAGCTGATCCCGACGACACGCCTTCTATTCCTAGGGATGATCCTGGACACAGTCCGGAAAAAGGTGTTTTCTCCCGGAGGAGAAAGCCAGGGGGTTATCCGAACTAGTCAGAAACCTCCTAAAACCAGGCCAAGTGTCAGTGCATCAGTGCACAAGGGTCCTGGGAAAAATGGTGGCTTCCTACGAAGAAATTCCATTCGGCAGATTCCACGCAAGAACTTTCCAGTGGGACCTGCTGGACAAATGGTCCGGATCGCATCTTCAGATGCATCAGCGGATAACCCTGTCACCAAAGACAAGGGTGTCTCTCCTGTGGTGGTTGCAGAGTGCTCATCTTCTAGAGGGCCGCAGATTCGGCATTCAGGACTGGGTCCTGGTGACCACGGATGCCAGCCTGAGAGGCTGGGGAGCAGTCACACAGGGAAAAAATTTCCAGGGCTTGTGGTCAAGCCTGGAGACATCACTTCACATAAATATTTTGGAGCTAAGGGCCATTTACAATGCCCTAAGCCAAGCAATACCTCTGCTTCAAGGTCAGCCGGTGCTGATCCAGTCGGACAATATCACGGCAGTCGCCCACGTAAACAGACAGGGCGGCACAAGAAGCAGGAGGGCAATGGCAGAAGCTGCAAGGATTTTTCGCTGGGCGGAAAATCATGTGATAGCACTGTCAGCAGTGTTCATTCCGGGAGTGGACAACTGGGAAGCAGACTTCCTCAGCAGGCACGACCTCCACCCGGGAGAGTGGGGACTTCACCCAGAAGTCTTCCACATGATTGTAAACCATTGGGAAAAACCAAAGGTGGACATGATGGCGTCCCGCCTAAACAAAAAATTGGACAGGTATTGCGCCAGGTCAAGGGACCCTCAGGCAATAGCTGTGGACGCTCTGGTAACACCGTGGGTGTACCAGTCAGTGTATGTGTTCCCTCCTCTTCCTCTCATACCAAAAGTACTGAGAATTATAAGACGGAGGGGAGTAAGAACTATACTCGTGGCTCCGGATTGGCCAAGAAGGACTTGGTACCCGGAACTTCAAGAGATGCTCACGGAGGACCCGTGGCCTCTACCTCTAAGAAGGGACCTGCTCTAGCAAGGACCCTGTCTATTCCAAGACTTACCGCGGCTGCGTTTGACGGCAGGGCGGTTGAACGCCGGATCCTGAAGGAAAAAGGCATTCCGGATGAAGTCATCCCTACCCTGGTCAAGCCAGGAAGGATGTAACCGCAAAGCATTATCACCGCATTTGTCGAAAATATGTTGCGTGGTGTGTCTATGGGCCTAAAATTGGGGTCCATTAAGGTTCAAATTTCGGCTCTGTCGATTTTCTTTCAGAAAGAACTGGCTTCAGTTCCTGAAGTTCAGACGTTTGTCAAGGGGGTAATGCATATACAGCCTCCTTTTGTGCCTCCAGTGGCACCTTGGGATCTCAATGTAGTTTTGGGGTTCCTAAAATCACATTGGTTTGAACCACTCACCACTGTGGACTTAAAATATCTCACATGGAAAGTGGTAATGCTGTTGGCCCTGGCTTCAGCCAGGCGTGTCTCAGAATTGGCGGCTTTATCCTATAAAAGCCCTTACCTAATTTTTCATACGGACAGGGCAGAATTGAGGACTCGTCCTCAATTTCTCCCTAAGGTGGTTTTCAGCGTTTCACTTGAACCAGCCTATTGTGGTACCTGCGGCTACTAGGGACTTGGAGGACTCCAAGTTGCTGGACGTAGTCAGGGCCCTGAAAATATATGTTTCCAGGACGGCTGGAGTCAGAAAATCTGACTCGCTGTTTATCCTGTATGCACCCAACAAGCTGGGTGCTCCTGCTTCTAAGCAGACTATTGCTCGTTGGATTTGTAGTACAATTCAGCTTGCACATTCTGTGGCAGGCCTGCCACAGCCAAAATCTGTAAAAGCCCATTCCACAAGGAAGGTAAGCTCATCTTGGGCGGCTGCCCGAGGGGTCTCGGCTTTACAACTTTGCCGAGCAGCTACTTGGTCAGGGGCAAACACGTTTGCTAAATTCTACAAATTTGATACCCTGGCTGAGGAGGACCTAGAGTTCTCTCATTCGGTGCTGCAGAGTCATCCGCACTCTCCCGCCCGTTTGGGAGCTTTGGTATAATCCCCATGGTCCTTACGGAGTTCCCAGCATCCACTAGGACATCAGAGAAAATAAGAATTTACTTACCGATAATTCTATTTCTCGTAGTCCGTAGTGGATGCTGGGCGCCCATCCCAAGTGCGGATTGTCTGCAATACTTGTACATAGTTATTGTTACAAAAATCGGGTTATTATTGTTGTGAGCCATCTTTTCAGAGGCTCCTCTGTTATCATGCTGTTAACTGGGTTCAGATCACAGGTTGTACGGTGTGATTGGTGTGGCTGGTATGAGTCTTACCCGGGATTCAAAATCCTTCCTTATTGTGTACGCTCGTCCGGGCACAGTATCCTAACTGAGGCTTGGAGGAGGGTCATAGGGGGAGGAGCCAGTGCACACCAGGTAGTCCTAAAGCTTTACTTTTGTGCCTAGTCTCCTGCGGAGCCGCTATTCCCCATGGTCCTTACGGAGTTCCCAGCATCCACTACGGACTACGAGAAATAGAATTATCGGTAAGTAAATTCTTTTTTTTTTTTCACTTCCAGTACTC
The DNA here is from genome assembly GCF_028390025.1 of Pseudophryne corroboree. NCBI lineage: Eukaryota > Metazoa > Chordata > Amphibia > Anura > Myobatrachidae > Pseudophryne > Pseudophryne corroboree. The sequence continues at coordinate 845,366,878 of NC_086444.1, read as the reverse complement.
AAAGGGACTCTGTGACATGCCTATTTGTTCGGTGTCATGAAAATTATCCGCCACCATTCTTTGGATGGTGATCATATCAGATGGAGTTATGGTAGAGGTGTCACTAATGTTGGACAATTCTTTTAGACCTGACCAGATGTCAAAATCTTGTGTCAACTTATTGGCACCACCACTGAGTCTTTTGGGAAGGCTCAGTTTTTTTCTGGCTACTGCTAAAGGAACTGAATGAGGAGATGTTGTAGTGCCATGTGTCATTTGAGCTGCCAACTTGCTCACCAGGAGCTCTTTGCATCTCTTAAGATCTGGGTCAGTTGGAAAGAAAAACACGGCGTACGACTGAGGATCAAGCACGGTTGCTAAAATGTAGTGATCAGATTTCAAGATATTGGCAACACGTGGATCCTGGCAAAGCGAATAAAGAATTTCATCTACAAGTCCGGCATACTTTGCAGATTCACTTTGTTTAATCACCTCCTTCAATTTCTCCAGCTGATTTTCCAGTAGAATTAGGGGAATCACCTTACTCAAGCTAGCAGTGTCGGAACTCAATTCACAGGTGGCTACTTCAAAGGCTTTGAGCACCTTGCACAAGACAGAAAATATTCTTCCCTGTGCTGGGCTACGGTACATTCCCCCTCCTTTCCCAATTTCATGGCTTGTTGTATAGCTATGGATGGCTTTTTGCTGTTCCTGAAGCATATATAGGGTGGAGTTCCACCTTGTTACCACGACTTGCTTCAGTTGATGGCAGGGCAAATTAAACCATTCTTACAGGTGCTTTCATTGCCTGCATGCTGTTCTTGAATTCCAAAAATGTTCCAAAACTTTTTGGGTCCACAGACCACATCTCCTGCACTCCCCTGTTATTTATTAACTGTTATTTTATTACCACTATTTACCACATCCACACTATGGGCAGGCTTGCAACATCCCTCAATACTCCATGTCTACCTAATCCTTTATTTTGCCCCCCCTGGTACCACCTCAATCCTTCTCTCTCAGTCACCTACATCACATCCTCTCTCTCTCCTCTGTCTCCCATCCTACCCTCTGCCTCCCTTCCCCTCCTCTTCTGTTTCCCCATTCCAATAAACTTCTGCCCCTTCACAGGCACTCTACCCCACCACTCAACCCTGCTCTCTCCCTCCTCTACCTGTCACCTCACCTCTCCTCCACCACTATCATACTGCACTCCCTTATTTCACTTATTTCACATCCAAGATTGACTCCATACGTCAGGACATCACATCCCACCAGACCGTCTACAACCAGCCACCACCCATCCCTTACCATCCTCCCCTTCCCTCTCACCAACTCTGACATCTTGCTCCCATGAATCTGGTGAGGAAGTCATGGCCCTCATCCATTCCTTCCCCACAACCAACTCCCCCGTTGACCCTATCCCCTCCCACCTCCTCCGCTACCTCTCTACTTCTGCCTGTTCCCATCTTGCCTACCTTATCAATCTCTACTTCTCATCAGGCACTATCCCCTCTGCCTTCAAGCATGCTCTTGTCTCCCCTATTTTTAGAAAGCCTACCCTTGATCCAAACACCCTCTCCAACTACCGAGCCATCTCTCTCCTCCCTTTTGCCTCCAAACTCCTTGAGCGTATTGACTATAATCACCTCACTGCCTTTCTCTCCTCCCACTCAAGCAGTATGCTTGATCCATACCAGTCTAGTTTCTGTTTTCTCCACTCCACTGAAACTGCCCTCACAAAAGTCTGCAATTACCTCCATGCAGCCAAATCTAAGGGCTACTACTCTCTGCTTATTCTTCTTGACCTCTCTGCTGCTTTTGATGCTGTGACCACCCTCTCCTTCTGCAAATCCTTCCCTCTCTTGGACTGCGTGATACTGCCTTCTCCTGGCTGTCCTCCTACCCATATATGATTGTTCCTTCTCTGTCTCTTCTCATAACGCTACCCCCTCCCCCTCACGCCACACTTCCACTAACTGTTGATATCCCCTAAGGTTCTGTTCTTGGTCCTCTCCTTTTCTTTCTTTATACGTCCTCTTTATGTGAAGTAATTAGCTCTTTTAACTTCCAATATCACCTCTATGCTGATGACACTAGAATCTACCTTTCCTCCCCTGACCTCTCCCTGTCTCTCCTCACTTGTACCTCCAACTGTCTCTCTGCTATCTCTTCCTGGATGTCCCAGCACTTTCTTAAACTCAATTTCACAGACCTAGGACGAGAGAGTTGGGTACTCGGGGATTCTTCCGATGGTTGGGAAGAGGAACCGTAGCTGGGTCGAAATAGAGACGGCCGGATGTAGGTCTTCCTCATGCAGCTTTATAAGTAACTAATGCTTGAGAATGATGCTGAGGAACACTGAATGAAGAAATGAATGATGACTTGTGGATGATGCTGAAGAATACTGAATGAAGAAATGAGTGATGACTTGTGAACGATGCTGAAGAACACTGAATGAAGAAATGAGTGATGACTGGTAAACAAAGCTGAAGAACAATGAAGAAATGAGTGATGACTTGTGAATGATGCTGAAGAACACTGAATGAAGAAATGAGAGATGACTTGTGAACGATGCTGAAGAACACTGAATGAAGAAATGAGAGATGACTTGTGAATGATGCTGAAGAACACTGAATTAAGAAGTGAGAGATGACTTGTGAACGATGCTGAAGAACACTGAATGAAGAAATGAGTGATGACTGGTAAACGAAGCTGAAGAAGAATGAAGAAATGAGTGATGACTTGTGAACGATGCCGAAGAACACTGAATGAAGAAAACTAGTTTTATGGTAAGAACTCACCTTTGTTAAAACTCTTTCTGCGAGGTACACTGGGCTCCACAAGGATAGACATAGGGGTGTAGAGTAGGATCTTGATCCGAAGCACCAACAGGCTCAAAAGCTTTGACCTTCTTTCCAAGATGGATAGCGCCGCCTACTATATCACCCCGTCTCCGTGCACAGGAGCTCAGTTTTGTTAACCAGCCCAATGCAGTAGCAAGTAAAAGAGACGACAACTGCTAGTTGCCACAACACCACACTCTCACGACAGGAGAAGTGTCAGCGGCTAATGCCATACCAACCCAAAGAAGCTAAGTGTGTCAGGGTGGGTGCCTTGTGGAGCCCAGTGTACCTCGCAGAAAGAGTTTTAACAAAGGTAAGTTCTTACCATAAAACTCGTTTTCTGCTGCGGGGTACACTGGGCTCCACAAGGATAGACATAGGGGATGTCCTAAAGCAGTTCCTTATGGGAGGGGATGCACTGTAGCGGGCACAAGAACCCTGCGTCCAAAGGAAGCATCATGGGAAGCGGCAGTATCAAAGGCATAGAACCTTATGAACGTGTTCACAGAGGACCACGTAGCCGCCTTGCACAATTGTTCAAGGGTCGCACCACGTTGGGCCGCCCAAGAAGGTCCAACAGACCGAGTAGAATGGTCCTTAATGTGATCAGGAGCAGAGAGACCAGCCTTCACATAAGCATGTGCAATCACCATTCTAATCCATCTGGCCAGAGTTTGCTTGTGAGCAGGCCAGCCCCGTTTGAAAAACCCAAACACAACAAAAAGAGAATCAGATTCCTAATAGGAGCAGTTCTCTTCACATAGATACGGAGAGCCCGTACCACATCCAAAGACCGCTCTTTGGGAGACAGATCAGGAGAAACAAGTGCCGGAACTACAATCTCCTGATTAAGGTGGAACGAAGAAACCACCTTAGGTAGATAGCCGGGACGAGTCCTAAGAACCGCCCGGTCACGGTGAAATATCAGATATGGGGAACTACAGGACAAGGCACCCAAATCCGACACTCTTCTAGCTGAAGCAATAGCCAGCAGAAACACCACCTTAAGGGAAAGCCACTTAAGGTCAGCTGAACCAAGAGGTTCAAACGGAGAATCTTGTAACGCCCCCAAAACCACCAACAAGTCCCAAGGCGCCACAGGCGGGACATAGGGAGGTTGGATACGAAACACGCTCTGAGTAAAGGTATGCACATCAGGTAAGGTCGCAATTTTTCTCTGAAACCACACCGACAAGGCAGATATTTGAACCTTGAGGGAGGCCAGACGCAGGCTTAAGTCCAGGCCCTGCTGAAGAAAAGCCAACAACTTGGCTATACCAAACTTGGATGAGTCATAATCGTTAGATGCGCACCAAACAAAGAATGCCAGACCCTATAGTAAATCCAAGCAGAAGCCGGTTTCCGGGCCCGCAACATAGTTTGAATGACAGCCTCAGAAAACCCTTTAGCCCTTAAGACGGAAGCTTCAAGAGCCACGCCGTCAAAGACAGCCGGGCTAGGTCCTGGTAGACACAGGGGCCCTGAACGAGGAGGTCTGGGCGTTGTGGAAGTAAAATTGGACGCTCTGATGATAGGCCTTGCAGGTCTGAGAACCAGTGCCGTCTGGGCCACACTGGAGCTATGAGAAGCAGAATTCCTTTTTCTTGCTTGAACTTCCGAATTACCCTGGGCAGGAGTGACACCGGAGGGAACACGTACGGCAGCCGAAACCTCCACAGTACCGCCAGCGCATCAACGAATGCTGCTTGAGGATCCCTTGTCCTTGCTCCGAAGACCGGAACCTATTGATTGTGTCGAGAAGCCATCAGATCTACGTCTGGAAGGTCCCACCTTTCTACTAGGAGTTGAAACACTTCTGGATGGAGGCCCCACTCGCCGGCATGCACGTCCTGACGACTGATAAAGTCCGCTTCCCAATTCAGGACTCCCAGAATGAATATTGCCGATATGGCCGGTAGATGGCGTTCTGCCCAATGTAGAATCCGTGAGACTTCCTTCATTGCTAGGCGGCTTAGAGTGCCGCCTTGATGATTTATGTAAGCCACTGTGGTGGCGTTGTCCGACTGTACTTGAACAGGACGGTTCTGAATTAAATGCTGGGCTAGGTTCAAGGCATTGAAGACCGCCCACAACTCCATAATATTGATCGAGAGGAGGGACTCCTCCTTGGTCCACCGCCCCTGAAGGGAGTGTTGCTCCAGCACCGCGCCCCAACCTCTTAGACTGGCATCTGTCGTCAACAGGACCCAGTCGGATATCCAGAACAGACGGCCCCTGCACAGTTGCTGTCCCGGAGCCACCAGAGCAGCGACAGACGGACATCCGGAGTCAATGAGATCATTTGAGACCTGATCCGGTGAGGCAGGCCGTCCCATTTAGCTAGAATCAGCCTCTGGAGAGGGCAAGAGCAAAATTGAGCGTACTCCACCATGTCGAATGCTGACACGATGAGGCCCAGCACCTGCATCGCCGAATGTATCGACACTTGCGGACGAGATAGGAAGCAACGAATCCTGTCCTGAAGTTTCAGGACTTTCTCGTGAGACAGGAACAACCGCTGGTTGTGAGTGTCCAATAGTGCTCCCAGATGCACCATGCTCTGAGCAGGGATCAGGGATGACTTCTTCCAGTTGATGAGCCACCCGTGGACTTGCAGAAACCGGACCGTCACATCTAGATGACGCAGGAGAAGTTCTGGGGAATTTGCCAGGATTAACAAGTCGTCCAAATACGGCAGTATCCTGACCCCTTGACGGCGGAGTACCACCGTCATCACCGCCAGGACTTTTGTAAAGACTCGCGGAGCCGTTGTTAAACCAAAAGGTAACGCCCGAAACTGGTAATGGCAGGTAAGCATCCTGTATATCCAGGGAGACCATGAAGTCCCCAGGTTCCAAGGCCAGAACTATGGAGCGAAGGGTTTCCATCCGGAACTTGGAAACCTTCACAAACCTGATCAATGACTTGAGGTTGAGAATGGGCTGGGAGGACCCATTCGGTTTCGGGACTAGAAACAGTGGAGAATAGTACCCCCGGCCCCTCTGCGCAAGAGGCACCTGTACTACGACTCCTGTATCCAGGAGGGTCTGTACCACCGAATGTAGAGTGTTTGCCTTTGTCTTCTCCAACGGGACCTCTGTCTGGCAAAATCGATGAAGGGGTCGGTTTTTGAAGGCCATGGCGTAACCTCGAGTGACGACTTCCCGTACCCAGGCATCTGAAGTGGTCTTCAACCATTCCTGGGTATACCCTAGAAGCCGGACCCCACCCTGGGATCCCCCAGAGGGAGGCCCGCCCCGTCATGCGGCAGGCTTATCTGTCTTGGAAGCTGGCTGACGGGCCGCCCAGGCTCTTTTGGGCTTAGGCTTACCAGGTTTGGAAGTGCGGGCCTGCTTGTTGTACGCCTGACCTTTTGCTTTACCTGAAGGATGAAAGGGGCGAAAGGAAGTACGTTTAGCCTTCAACACTGAAGGAGCAGTACTTGGCGGACAAGCAGTTTTGGCAGTAGCCAAGTCAGCCACAATCTTATTTAAATCCTCCCCAAACAGAATATCTCCCTTAAAAGGGAGTACCTCCAGGGTTTTTCCAAAGTCCAGATCCACAGACCAGGATCTCAGCCACAATATCCGGCGAGCCAGGACTGACGTAGTAGAGGCCTTGGCTGCCAGGATACTGGCATCAGAAGCCGCCTCTTTAATATAACAAGAAGCTGTGACAATATAAGACAAGTTTTGTCTAGCATGGCCAGAGGAGATTTCAGCATCTAACTCCAAGGCCCATGCTTCAATGGCCTCTGCAGCCCAAGTAGCTGCAATAGTGGGCCTTTGTGCAGTACCCGTGAGGGTGTAAATCGCTTTCAGACAACCCTCCACACGTTTATCCGTAGGCTCTTGTAGAGACGTGACGGTGGTGACCGGTAGAGCTGAGGAAACCACCATCCTAGCCACATGTGAGTCCACTGGAGGAGGCGTTTCCCAATTCTTAGACAGCTCAGGCGCGAGGGGATAGTGAGCCAGCATCTTCTTTTGAGGCACAAACTTCGTGCCCGGGTTTTCCCAGGGTTCCTGACGTATATCAATTAGGTGGTCAGAGTGAGGTAAAACTTGTTTAATCACCTTCTGACGCTTGAACCTATCTGGTTTCTTAGGAGGAACGGATGGCTCGGGATCATCCGTAAACTGTAAAATCAACTTAATAGCCTCCAAAAGATCAGGAACATCCACATGTGAACCACCCTCCCCATCAGCCGTATCTGAGTCAGAACCTGTGGGGTCAGTGTAAGTGCCGTCTTCATCCGACAAGGTGTCAGTGACAGCAGTGGATTGTGAGGAGACAAGCGCTCGCTTAGAGGACCACTTGGACGTAGGCGAGCGCCGGTCAGACTTTTTAGTAGTCAGGGACTGGTTCAACTTCTTTATTTGAGCAGATAAATCGTCCGCCCACGGCGGGTTAGCTGCAGGGACCACAAACGGTTGCACCGGCATTGGGGATCCCATAGGGAGTGTGCAGCGTATGCAGAAGTGTGGAAAAAGTGGCCCACGGCGGGTCATTATTTGCCGCCGTTGCCACCGTCTCACTGGGGGGCAAGGAGCCCCCAGAACCAGAGCCCAAAGCTGCTATATTCTCCTCATAGGTATCTGCGTCTTCAGCAACACCGGCAGTGTGTTCTGCCCCAGAACCGTTACCCTCAGAAGCAGACATGATATAACTTGCAGTATCAGGTAACACAGTACAATTTGTCAGCAGCACAATACCTCTAGCCCAAACCCCTGCGCAGTGTAGTCAGCACCAGCAGAGATAAAGGAGAGATATGGTGACTAAATCACAGAGAAAAATACGTAATACAGTATATCTTTGTGAAAATCCTATATTAGATAAAACCTGACGCACCAAGCCCCCTCAGGTTATAGAATATAGGGATAGCAGGTTGAGTGAAAGACACGAAATGGACACCACTCAGCTATCAAATGCACACACAAATAGTCACAGTCTGTACAATGCAGAGGTTATTACTAACAATAATACTGCACTGGACTAGCTTACACAGCTATATAACAATAGATATAATAGTACACAGTAAGAACTGAATGTATATCACAGGGTAATTGTACTAGGAAATCCTGACTAAGTGCACTCTTTCTTAACTAACACTGACTAAAAAAGGCAGGTAGAATACTTAAGTGTCTTGTAAAGTCACAGCACTGACAACCAGGCGGCTTTACATAGGAGGATTTGCCCAAGCATTCCCAGGAACAGTGAGCTGAGGGATAATGGCAACGCAGACACTGCCAGGGAGTGAGGGAGAGACAGATATGCAGCTCCAGGGCGGGAACATTTGTGGGAAATGGCGCCCTGGGGCTGGGGGAGGGGCTCCAGGTCTAAGCCTTATCCCCTCTGCTGGCAAAACCACCGGGTACTGCGGGCTACTTGTAAAAAAGGTTTAGAGATAAAACCTGACCTGCACCCATGCCCTGGTGATCTAGTGGGATCGCGTGTACTGCCACAGTGTCCACCACCAGCGCGCGGGTCCTGCCTCCCACCGGCTGCGCCGGATCGCGATAAAGTGCGGGACCCACTTACCTCCTCCCGAAGTGCGGCCACGCCATCCCGGAGAGCCCCAGCCGTGTGTGACTAACTTGGAAGAAAACCGGAGCCTCCTGCTGTAGGTACCCGGCAACCAGGGCACGGGAGTGTACAGCGCCACTGGGGGAGAGATGGAGCTGCAGCAGGCAATGTCTACTGACATCCAGCACAATATGTGCCTCAGCTGCAGCCCTTGTGGTCTTCTTTTTTCCTCAGAAAAAGCTTTCTAGAGCTGCTGTGAGCAGCTCTTCCTGTCACATGCTTGCACTGCAAGCACCAACTACAAACTGAGCTCCTGTGCACGGAGGCGGAGTGATATAGGAGGCGGCGCTATGCATCTTGGGAAGAAGGTCAAAGCTTTTGAGCCTGTTGGTGCTTCGGATCAAGATCCTTCTCTACACCCCTATGTCTATCCTTGTGGAGCCCAGTGTACCCCGCAGCAGAAATGACAGATAACTTGTGAACGATGCTGAAGAACACTGAATGAAGAAATGAGAGATGACTTGTGAACGATGCTGAAGAACACTGAATGAAGAAGTGAGTGATGACTTGTGAACAATGCTGAAGAACACTGAATTAAGAAATGAGTGATGACTTGTGAATGATGCTGAAGAACACTAAATAAAGAAATGAGTGATTACTGATGACCGATGCTGAAGAACGCTGAAGAAATGAGTGATGACTTGTGAACGCTGGGACTCACACTGTGATGCTGGAAGCACTGGGACTCAGAGCTGGTATACACACTGTGATGCTGGAAGCACTCGGGCTCAGAGAGCTGGGAAACACACTGTAATGCGGGAAGCACTGGGACTCAGTGAGAGCTGGGAAACACTCCTCCACGAACAGCAGCGTGAGCCTGGGGGTAGCTTGTGCAGCGACGATACTCAGGCATCGGGGCTTTGCCCGGCATCTCCTTTTTAACTTCCCGCTCTGCTCTCATTAGCGGGAGGAGCTGTGATCGCGTCACTGGCCCACCGCACCCACGTGGACGCTTGGCGCAATGGCGGCACCCATGGACCGGGGGACCGCCGGAGGCAGCGCCAATCGCACACCGGGACCCGGAGCCCACCGGGGGGAAGCCGCCACGGAGACCCAGCGCACATGAAGGGGTAAGCGCGGCAGCTGCCGCTCCCTGGCTGTGACACTCAAAATGTCGAAGACTGAGCTGATCATCTTCACTCCCTCCCGCACAACCTCACCTCCCCAATCTCATTGTCTATTGATGGCACGACTATCTCCTCTAGCCCCCAAGTACGCTGTCTTGGTGTAATCCTTGACTCCTCCCCCTCCTTCAAACCACACATTCAGCACCTCTCACAAACCTTTCATTTTCATCTCAAATATACTTTGACCCTTTCTCACCCAGGATGCCACTAAGACCATTATGCACTCACTGATCATTTCCAGACTGGACTACTGCAATCTCCTCCTAACTGGCATCCCTGAAACTTACCTCTCTCCAATCCAATCTATCCTCAATGCTGCAGCCCGGCTCATCTTCCTCACCAAATGCACTATGTCCACCTCCCCTCTCCTACAAGCCCTTCACTGGCTTCCCTTCCCTTTCAGAATCCAATTCAAACTTCTCACACTCACTTACAAAGCTCTCACCCACTCCTCTCCCATTTACACCTCTGACCTTATCTCCCTTTACACTCCCACCCGTCCTCTTCGCTCTGCTAACGCTGACTATCCTGCTTTCTCATTACTTCCTCCCACTTCTATCTCCAAGATTTTTCACGTGCTGCTCCAATTCTCTGGAATTCCCTACCTCTCCCCCTCAGACTCTCCACCTCTCTACAGAACTTCAAACTGGCTCTTAAGACCCACTTCTTTACCAAACCCAGCCAAATCTCATCCTAACCCTCTGTTCCACACTCGGTCTACCCCATCTGTGTCACCCCTGTCTGTCAGCCCCTCCCCTTTAGAATGTAAGCTCTCATGAGTAGGGCTCTCTTCCTTCATGTGCTTAACCTTTTCTTACTGTAGTAATCCTCGACTGCCCCAAATCCTGCGGTTTTCGGCCACCCTATTTCAGTGTCATCTGTTGATGTAGCTATGTTTAGTTACCCTGTACTTGTCCTATATTTTCTTTAACTGTAAGTCACCGTTTTGCTGTTTTGATAATTTGATTATGTACTCTGTAATTGGGCGCTGCGGAACCCTTGGGGCGCCATATAATTAAAGGATAATAATAATTATTAAAAAACCCTGTATTACCAAGTTGATCATGTGAGTAAACGGGGTTCAAGTGGGGTAAGCCATGTTGCTATGACATCCCTTAGTTTTTCTAAGATGTTGTCAGCGGTTTGCCTCTTATTGAAGCCGGTGATACACAGAGTAGCTTCTGAATGAGCTGGTGTTGTTTGTTAGATGATGCTGCTGCTTCTGCTGCTTAAGGTGATTCACCCACCCAGTTGGCTGATACAGTTACGTAATGTTTTGTTTGCCCACTACCGCTTGTGCACATATCTGTGGTTAAGTGGACAGTGGGTAAAATGGCATTTTGTAGGCCAATAATTTTTTTTTTTATTGCCTGGTACATCCAAGGAATGGCTTTTCGGTTAAAATGGAACAGAGATGGAATTTGGTACCGGGGACACAGGACCTCAATTAACTGTGTAAAACCCACTGCATTAATAGTGGATATTAAACTAATACTAGTATAGCTTAACCGTCAAATGCTTTCACTCAACTCCACATAGCACGCAATTGCTTGCTATGAATAAGTATTTTTAATTATATGCTGCTTGCAGCTCTTTCCTCTCAAGCAGAGAACACAAGTTAAATATGTGCTGTTATTCTTAGGCATACAGTACTTGCCTACTCTACTCAAAGTTGAGGGAAACTCCTGATTTCTCGGTATGTGCCAAAAATGATGGACGTGTAAACCTGAGCTCCGCTTCAGGTCTGAATGAAACTCTAGCCCCATTCCATCCTGGGCCACTGATCATGGAGTTTCAGCCTGCTGCAGACCTCTAGGATCCTATGTAGCTCATTGAGCTGCAACCTCTGCTCCATGATCAACACTCAGCCATGTCCCCCAGGTTCACCGCACCATCTTATCTGTCACTGCGGCCTTTCCACCAAGGGTACACCTGGAGGTGACCATAGGTGCCTTAAGAAGCCTGCACCATCCCCAATCTGTGTCCAAGCAACCTTCTGATTATGTCAGGTCAGGCTGAGGAGAGAAATCCGACGAGCAGATCAGAGCAGAGACCACAGGAGGGAGGAAGCAAGGAGGACGAATATAGTTCTTTCTCATGGGCACTAGGCTTTCCGAGGAGTGTGGATAGCTTGGACACGGTGTGGTGTTTGTAGCGACTGGATTGCTGAGACTTGAAAACAGTAACTGCTGAAGACGAGGAATTGAATAACTGTGACTAGAAAACACAGACTGCAGAAGATGGATTCTGATTAACTGTGTCTTGAAAACACGGATTGCAGGAAGACTGGGTAAGAATTAACTGTGTCTTGAAAACACGGACTGCAAGAAGGCTGGATACTGTGGCTTGGAAACACGTACTGCAATACTTGAGAACCGGACTGTGGAGCAGGTCCGGATTGCAGGATAGCTGGGACAAGGCTGCAGTACTTGAGAAACTGACTGTGGAGCAGGACCAGTTTGCAGGATAGCTGGGACACGGCTGCAGTACTGCAGTACTTGAGAACCAAACTGTGGAGCAGGTCTGCTGGAGTACAACAGTATGCTCAGGATTACCGGATAGAGTCAGTGGGTACTAAGATGACATAGCACAGGAGTCCATAAGTAGGTAGCTAACAGAGAGAATCCCTGCAGATCTGTAGATGACTACAAAGCACTGACATCAGGAAGTGCTTTTGCAGAATCTTTATAGCCCTGGGTGATTGCAGATTGACTGGGAGTATCATGTGGTCATAGATTGGCTTCCAATTGGTGTTAGACTGATCATCTGATCCAAACTGTCATGGCTATGTCCATCTCCAATTCTAGAGGAAACTCTGGTGTAGAGTACACTAAGAACTTGCAAAGGGAATTGAGACAATACCTCCACATGAACTCTGCAATTCATATCTAGCTCTTCCAGCTGGATACTAAGGGGTACATTTGCTAAGGTTGGAGTTTTGATAGAACTGGTGAGTTTGCCCATAGCAACCAATTTGACACAATGTCCTCTATTAAATATGACATTGTTTCTGCTGCAAGATCTCTGACATTGAAGTCTTCAAAAGAAGCCCTCCTCTCCAAGCCACGCTGCAAAGAACTTCCTCGAGATTTGTCATGATCTACTTTCATCAGAATAAAGAGCAGATCATGACAAGGCAATCCGCATGTTATCTACAGTAACAACAAGCTCCAATTTTTTCATGATCTATCCCCATTAACTATTAGTAAATGGAGGGGCCTCCATAGTCTTACCTATGGATATCATATCCCTAGGGATGCACTACAGTTGAGGCTTCCCCTTCAAGCTCATAGTGGACCTTGGTGGCAAAACAGTCATCATCCGTGATTCCCACATGGAGAAACCTGACCATGCCCCTCGGGAATGAATTGGGTTTTCTAATCCTCCATGCCATCAAGTATTTCTAACTTCATTTATTGCTGACTCTTACATATTGATTTTTATTTTTTTTCTCTCCCCCTGACCCCCCCCCCCATCCCCTATTTCAGTGGGGCTCTGCTATTCCTATTACCTACCGTTCTCACAACAGTGCTCAGCCATCCTTACCCTATTCCCCCTTGTATAATACGCTTTGTGACCACAAAGCTGAGGTGATCTTCCATCAGGAGACCCACATTTGAGATTCAGATCATTCATCCATTGCTTACAAGCATTATCCTACCATATATAACTCTTGTAGCCCCAATAAACATAAAGGCATTGCTATCTTGCTGTGCACTTCTCTCCCCTTTACTCCCCTCTCTTCCATGTCTCATAATCATTACATCATTCTGACAGGCAGATTATTAGCTATTCCTCTCATTGTAACAAACTCCACAAACAGAAAGTCACTGACTTCTCTCATAGGATCCACCACCTGGAGATGATTCATAAGCAACACTAAATAATCAAACCAAGACATTGTGGCCATACCAGCTGAAAGGGTTAAAGCTCGTCTCTGCTTCACATGTCATAGAATTGTTTGTGTTACAGAACTGTTTGTTCCAGCACATTTTTGCTACTGTCTTTGTCTGTTATCTTTTTATACCGTGGGCATAACTTTTCTTTTTGAGTACAAACTTGCCCATATATGTATATCCTTCCGCTGCGGCAGTTCCTAGCCAATCATGTTATGTTAACCCCCTTTTGTGTTCTGTCCAATTAGTTATTGACTTGGGACATACACGCCCTAAATCCTTTCTTTTATATACTTTTGTTAAACAAACAATAAACAGTGTGAATCTTTACTGCTTGTGTTTTGCATGTTACTTGTAGCAAAAGGTTTACACTCACGGACGTCTAAGAGACTATCACATCGAGGGTTAAAGAATAGAGGAGTAATCCTTACAAGATCCTTACAAGTGGGAGCTCGTGCCGGGATTCAGTTGATCGTCCCCGGACCGGTAAGATAGAGAATTTATTGTCTGTCTTTGCCATACGGGATTGCGGTCATACACTGAAGCTGAATCCGTGTCAGTGTTCTGGGAACACGTGACCTAACATCTTTAATGTCTGGGACTTAAAGATACGTCTGAGAAGTGACCAGGGGTCCAAGCGCAATTCTCCAAAGACGTTAGTATCTGGGATACTTAAAATAGACCTGGGAGTCTATACATAACGTAGATTTTACCTCGATTTGATTGTCTACTTATTATGTTATGGCCATAACAGATATTAGAGTATAAGTTTCATGTATTCAGCTTGACGGGTGGTAAGTGCACGTCTGTTGAATACCCTTATAACTTTCTTGCTTCCTATCACAATACGCTGCATTTCCAAGTCCCTGTACGAGTGGTGAGTAAACGTACAGATTATTACTATCGATTGTTTTGTTAAAGTACTATGCAGATGATATTGTGATATTGTCAATAACTAATTAACTGGTTAGCTGATGCATCCATAGAAAGTTGTTGGAAATTGTGTTTTTACTATGGGCTCTGGTCAGAGTAAGAAAACTGTATACCCCCCTCCCCTACCCGGGGAGACATGTAAAGAATACGTGGCCCGTAATTCTACCTCTGATTATTATTTGATTGATCCCTGGGTGGATAATTTAGCAGGGTGGACAGAGAAAGCAGGACAGGACCCATTCCCACGGGAAGGCAGTAATTACCCTTTCTATATGGATATGGTTAAAGGTCTTTGTTTAGGGGACAGGGAAGCCTGGCCGTGGTATGATCATGATCCACAATGGGATATGACATATATGCGGGCCGGGGGTGAGCAGTGGCTGACCATAGCGCCCTATTGGTATGATAAATCCATCAATAAGAAACAAAGGAGGATTAAAAATATCAGTTCCCAACAGCACAGAAAGGAGGAAGTGAGAACCTGCAAATCTTTGAAAACCCTCTCGCCTCCCCCTTACAGCCCAATATATCTTGCTCTTAAAGACACAGATCTCTTAGCAGCAGTAACCCTTTCACAACAGATGGGATCGCCTCCACCTCCACTGCTAGAAAATTCGTCCACTAGCTCTATCCCTAACGCACCAGTAACCCAGAGTTTAGATAATAGTGTAATAACCTCCCAGCCCACATCCCTTAAACAATCAGCCACCCGCCGCACAGCCGATTCCACTATCGCTGCCGAGGGCTCCTTCTCCCCCCATGTCACTCGAGGAGGAACTGAATTCTCTGACGGCGGTGAAGCTTCTTCCACCACCGTGGCCCTCCACTTACCCTTTATGACAGTGGGAGACCAAATGTTAATAAAACCCATTGAAATAGAAGATTTAGACAGGATAGTAAAACACTGTCCCAAGCCTACCGTTACCCCCGATGGCTGTATGTCTTATTTGCGCAAAGCTTGCAAAGGACGCAGCTATACACAAGAAGACATGAGGCTGATTATAGATGGTGTAACCGACCACTATAATGGATGGGACTGGACAAAGGTCCCTGCCATCCACACACCTGCTGCACAAAATAGTGCCGCTAACTACACCCTCAACACACAGACAGGTATCGAGAATATGTGGAAGGAAATTGATACACATATGAAGGAAGTCTTTAAAACCCGTGCTTCTTTGCCTGTCGCTGTAGCTTGTAAACAGAAGCCTTCAGAGTCTGTTACTGAGTTTTGGAAAAGGTTTAAGGACTGTTGGACAGATGACGCTGGCTTACCTTTGCTTAACTCGGAAAGCTTACTCATTTCCACCTTCATTAACAACCTTCTACCTTCTGTCATAGTTTCCGTTAAGCAAAGCGTCTCTTCCTGGACTTCTGATAGTACGAAAGATTTTGAAAAACATTTATATGAGAAAGAGGCTGCAGGGTGCTTTGATGTAAAGAAACCTGCACCCACTCATAACTATCAGAACTCCAGACGCTTTGACAGACAGAACCAACCCCGCAGTCAGGGAAGATTCCAAAGACCCCAACATAAATCACCTACAGGAGACATGGCCGGCAAACGGCACACCTCCTGTTACAACTGTGGCCAGGATGGTCACTGGGCAAGAGATTGCCCCCAGCCCCCTCAGACACCTCGACAGCCTGCTCTGAATCCTGCCCCCCAACAACACCCCCGCCCACGCCATGACAACCCTCTCTCTGATCATGTACGTTTCAGAGTTGACTGGCAAGACCCCGCGCACTGACGGGGCCCGGAGGAGGGTATCCCAGCCTTTATTCAACTCACCCGTCATTGGAAAGATTCACCTCTGCTGCCACTTATTATAAATGGAAGTAAAATTCCCTTTTTAGTGGACAGCGGTGCAACAACCAGTGTTTTGTGTTCTGACCTATATGATGGTGATTTGGAAAAGACTGCTCCTTCAATGGGAATCAATGGGATACCCACCAATGCCTACCTAACCAAGGCCCTCTCTGTCTCCACAACAAAGGGGTTGTGCATGGGCAAACATAGGTTCACAGTCATACCTGAGTGCCCCATTAACCTACTAGGTAGGGACCTGCTTAGCAAACTTTCCATCTCTATTCTCCCCTCACCTACTGGTACTGGGTTGGATATTGAATCCCCTCATTTTCCAATTTGGGAAATGACTACCAACATGCCTGACCTCGCCCAAGTAAACCCCGCTCTTTGGTCAAAAGGTCCATATGACACTGGCCTAATCTCATGCACACCATATAAGGCCAATCTCAAACCCGACTCACAACCTGTTTATCAAAAGCAGTATCCCCTCTCACCAGAAAAGATAGAAGGTCTCCGCCCCATGATACAGCAATTCTTACAACAGGGTATTCTCAGACATATTGTATCACCATACTGTACTCCTGTGAACCCTGTTGCCAAAGCTGATGGCAGTATAAGATTTGTACAAGATCTCAGAGCGATCAATCAGTTAATTGTCCCAATTGCACCAATTGTTCCAGATGTAAACTCACTCATTTCTGCAATCCCTGCAGATGCTGCGTTCTTCTCTGTAATTGATTTGAAGAATGCCTTTTTCAGCATACCTGTAGATTCACAGACACAATTACTTTTTGCCTTTTCTTTTGAGGGTAAACAATTTACCTGGTGCAGATTACCCATGGGCTATATTGACTCACCCGTTGTCTATAGCATTGTACTCCAGGCCACATTGAGGCCCTGGCAACCTCACCATGGTTCAGTCCTGCTACAGTATGCAGATGATCTGCTGCTCTGTAGTCAAACTGAGGAGGCCTGCCGGGAGGATGGTGTTTCATTACTAAACTGGCTTTGTGAATGTGGACACAAGGTGTCCAAAACAAAAATGCAATGGTGTAAAAAGCATGTTGATTACTTAGGTTTTGTGCTCACTCAGGGAGAGAGGAAAATCAGTCCACAACGCATACAGTCTGTATTGGGCCTGGTCACCCCAACTACCCAGAAGGAACTACTGTCCTTCCTGGGTATGGTAAATTACTGCAGACAGTGGATATCTGATTGCTCCTATTATGATAACATTTTGAGACAAGCCACACTGAAGGACAAACCTAAAACTGTACAATGGTCACAAGAAATGTTAACTGCATATGAAAGTTTAAAATGTATGTTGATGAAAAGTCCGGCACTTGGCCTCCCCAATTATGTACTACCTTTCCATCTATATGCAAGGGACAATTGTAAAACCATGGCGGGGGTGCTCACACAGTTTCATGGAGGGAAGTTGCGCCCCGTGGCATTTTTTTCCAAAGTCATGCCAGTGTCTGTGCAAGGTATGCCTGCCTGCCTCAGGGCTTTGGCAGCCTGTGCAATGGTTGCAGAAATGGCCACTACCCTCACTTTAGGCCACACCACAGTACTCCACACCACACATGATGTCCTGGCAATACTTAAAGGCTTACACACACAGCACATGTCAGCACAACGCCTTAGTGGATATGAAGTACTTCTTTTGGGCAACCCTACACTTACCATCAAGTACACTGCCAGTTCTTCTGGCCCTACACCCATTCTCAATGCCCTTTTAGGCTTGAAAGGTCCCGAGGATGAACCACCCGACCTACATGACTGTGCTGCTTCCATTGAAGCTGAAACCTCTCCCAGACTTGACATGTCTCCCGTTCCCATACCAGGCGCAGACATAATTTTTGTTGACGGCTCCTGCAGTAGGCCCAATGACAATACATACCAAGCTGGTTATGCCATTGTCACCCTCCCTGACACTGTATTGGAAGCCCTGCCAATACCTTATCAGTCCGCGCAAGCTGCAGAACTCATTGCACTCACTAGAGCATGTCAGCTCTACCAGAACAAGCCTGTTACCATCTACACTGACTCCAGATACGCCCACGGCGTTGTTCATGACCATGGGGTCATTTGGCAACGCCGTGGCTTTCTCGGGGCAGATGGTAAAGGTATCTCGCATGCGCAGCTCATCTCTGATCTGTTACATGCCATTACCCTCCCTTCTGACATTGCCATTATCCACTGCAAGGCACATACTGGCGGCAAGGATAATATCTCCCTTGGCAACGCCCTTGCAGACACTACTGCTAAACAAGCGGCCCTACAGCCTACTGCCCATTCTCACATGGCAGTCATGGCCCCTCCCTCCCTTGACAACGTCCATCTGCTCACTCAACTTCAAGCTGCTGCGACTAATACTGATCTCTCCGACTGGACTTACCCAATTCTGCAGAAAAATCCTAAATCAGGATTAATCTGCAAAGAGGGGAAACCCTGTATACCCCAGTCCAGTGCCCCTTTGCTCATTGCCCATTACCATGGTGTTGGTCACCATAGTAAAGCCACGACACTCCTCCTACTAACCAAGGATTTTTATGTTACTGAGGCCAAAACACTTGTGGACCAATATGTTAGCAGATGCATCACCTGCCTCAGGAACAACCCTAACAACCCTAATAAAGCGAAACACCAGCATCTTGAATACCCCACTACCCCTTTTACACACTTACAAATTGATTTTACCCATATCCCTGGCATAGGCAAACAAGAATATGCCCTGGTCATTGCAGATATGTTCTCTCGCTGGCCAGAAGTATTCCCAACTAAGTCAGAGGATGCTAAGACAGTAGCTAGAATCCTAACACAGGAAATCATCCCGAGATGGGGATGCCCATTGCAGATAAATAGCGACAAAGGCACAGCCTTTACAGCCAAAGTCACACAGGCCCTAGTGAAGGCCTTGCAAATAGAATGGAAGTTTCACATCCCGTACCACCCGCAGAGTTCAGGGGTCGTAGAAAGAATGAATAGGACCCTCAAAGACAAACTAAGGAAGGCCACAGGAGGTACCTTCCACAAATGGAAGCAAGTCCTCCCTATCATCCTAGCAGAAATTAGGATGACCCCACAGAAAACCCTAGGGTACTCCCCTTTTGAGATATTGATGGGTAGGCCTTTTCCCACCCCATGGGCAAAAAAACCGTTGATAATACAGGAAGGAGATCTAGAACTTATAAGGGAAGAGTATGTCAGGGCCCTCATAACCAAACTTGATGAGATTGAACATGATGTTGTTTGTAAAAATCCTTTGAACCCACAGGAACCAACACATCCTTTCAAAGTTGGAGACAGAGTCGTGGTAAAAGTACTCCCAAAGAACAAGACTCCGGGAGACTTCACCTATGGTCCAGAGACAGAAGTCGTTGCTGTAACCCGAACCGCAGTCCTGACAGAAGAGAGTCCCACCTGGATCCATGCTTCCCGAGTAAAGAAAATTCCTAGACCAGACCTAGAGGAGGAAACAGGTGATTCCAGTGAGGTACGAACAGGGGCGGACAGCCCTGACCTCCCACCTAGCGAAGACAGAAGACCAGAGGAGGATGAAGAAAATGCCCCCTATCTTTACCCTGGGGACTACCTTGATAGCCCTACTGGCCCTCATTCACCTCACAACATGTGAAGTTGACATTACACACACCGACGGGGTTCCCACCTTGTGGTATAATTCCTCCAACACACACGTAGCCACCTATGTCCTAGACTATTTTATGTTCCCCAAGCTTGCTGACAACAAACATTTCATACAGCAAAAAAAGGAAATCAGGGATGTCCGAAACAGTTTATATTTGTGTTACTGATTCCTGGTGGGGATATAACTGTGATTCCTGGGGATCCGTGGGGTGGAACACGGGACTTGATTGGGGGTACAGACCATCAGACGCCTTAAACAGATGGAGTCAACCTGATGGAGTACCCCTACTCAAGAGACTGTCTATCTTTAAGATGGATGAAGGCCCGAATGCATACAGGTTTAGACTAAACATCCAACACCCTAGCAGAGCAGATAATGGTACCTATGTAGTTGGGATATGGTGGAAAACAGGGTACTTTAGCGCAAGACAGATCTTTTATTTATGGGATATGTTTAAACATCCAGCATACCAGTCCAGAGTCTCTCCCCAAGGTAAACCTTTAAGGCCTCATATTGCTACCTTTAAGGATATGGTAGCCATTAATAACCCCACTTTTGAAGACGTCCTAGCCATTGAAACCGGTTTCTCTGACATTAATTTCTGGCTAGAATGGATGAAGTATAATGCTGCAAAACATAATATGAGCAATTGTTACGTATGTGGCAAATCTAGGCCCCACTTAGGTACAGTACCTTTAAACATTCCTTTAGATCAAGAAGGATGCTTCTTTAGCCTATACAATGATACTAAAAATAATGATAGTCAGTGTGAAATGTGGAAGAAGGAATATCCTATATTATTAAAAAATCCTAATCCCGGAAGTACCATAACCATATACCCCGGGAATTATACCTGTTATGTATCCAACACCACCAAAGGAAGGGATTTAAAACCTTTCCCACCAGGGTATTGCGCAGAAAGAAGGACAACTGTCTTAGTTAATCAAACTAGATCATTAGGCGACATCTACTATATATGCGGGGATATGAAACTTAGGATCAAATTGGATACGCCCTGGCATGGTGAGTGTGCCCTGGCCAAAGTCATAATGCCACTTCTAATGATTACCGAAGACCACCCCACTCCTTCCTCTAATTCCCCTACCCTTCGGAAGAAAAGGACACTCCCAGGAGGTAGTTTTGACCCCCATGTATACATTGATGCTATAGGGGTCCCAAGAGGGGTTCCAAATAAGTTCAAAGCTAGAGACGAGGTAGCTGCAGGATTTGAATCTTTATTCCCTATAGTGACTGTAAACAAAAATGTAGTGTGGATTAACTATATATATTATAACCAACAAAGATTTGTTAATGATACCAAAGAGGCCCTTCTGGGAATATCTGAGCAACTAGAAGCTACTTCCCATATGACCTTCCAAAATAGGATGGCTCTGGATATGATGCTAGCAGAAAAAGGTGGTACATGCGTTTACATCAACAAAGCCAAAGGATGTTGTACCTATATCCCTGATAACACAGGTCCTAACGGTAAAGTAACATTAGCCATACAGAAACTAGAGTCATTATCAAAGGAACTCAAAAGGAACTCAGGTGTTGATAATCCATGGAGCCAATACTTTGGATGGGTTGAAAACTGGAAACAAGCCCTTATACAAATAGGTATACTTATACTTATTACCCTTATTCTTGTTACCACTATTGTTTACTGTATTATCCCGTGCTGTAAGAAGCTCACCTCCAAAGGTATCGATAATGCTATAATGTACAATGGTGCCCTGTCCCATACTACTGAAACTGAGGTACCTGGCCCTGAGTCATACGCCCAGTATCTAGTCCACTGGCGTGCAGAAAGACGTAAGCTTTGCGAGAATCATATAGTATAACAATAATGATTCTAAGAGGGGAATGAAAGGGTTAAAGCTCGTCTCTGCTTCACATGTCATAGAATTGTTTGTGTTACAGAACTGTTTGTTCCAGCACATTTTTGCTACTGTCTTTGTCTGTTATCTTTTTATACCGTGGGCATAACTTTTCTTTTTGAGTACAAACTTGCCCATATATGTATATCCTTCCGCTGCGGCAGTTCCTAGCCAATCATGTTATGTTAACCCCCTTTTGTGTTCTGTCCAATTAGTTATTGACTTGGGACATACACGCCCTAAATCCTTTCTTTTATATACTTTTGTTAAACAAACAATAAACAGTGTGAATCTTTACTGCTTGTGTTTTGCATGT
The DNA here is from genome assembly GCF_028390025.1 of Pseudophryne corroboree. Lineage (NCBI taxonomy): Eukaryota > Metazoa > Chordata > Amphibia > Anura > Myobatrachidae > Pseudophryne > Pseudophryne corroboree. Next base: position 845,344,853 of record NC_086444.1, on the reverse strand, counting down.
TACTTGTAGCAAAAGGTTTACACTCACGGACGTCTAAGAGACTATCACATCGAGGGTTAAAGAATAGAGGAGTAATCCTTACAAGATCCTTACACCAGCACATTTGGTGGTTATGTTTCAAAATCACTCCTTACTAGGCCGTGACTAATTCCCTCATAGTGGCCATTATGAGTCATGCTGAACCCCCTAATCAGTCTCATATTTTATTATGCGTCCTATCTTGTCAACTTCCTTAAGGGCCCTACACATTTAGCGATCCGCCGCTAAGCTGCCTGACGGCGGATACGGCCAACGGGCGACCCGGCGGCGGGGGGAGGTGACGTGGGGAGTGAAGTTTCTTCACTCCCCCCCTGTCACCCAGCTCCATAGAAGCATACTTGCCTACCTGACCCTCTCCATGAGGGAGAAAATGCTCTGTTCCTGGACTTTCCTGGTAATGTAGGATTGCCATCACCTGTGGTGAAACACCTTTCTTATCAATTAACTAGCTCACCACAGGTGATGGCAATCATACATAACCAGGAAAGTCCAGGAACAGAGCATTTTCTCCCTCATGGAGAGGGTCAGGTAGGCAAGTATGATAAAAGTGCAGGCAAATATGGACAAGATCATCCATACTCGCCTGCATGCACAGGCGACAGGGCACCAGCGATGAACGAGCGCGGGGCCACGCATCGTTCATCGCTTGTGCCTCCACACTCAAAAATATGAACGGTATCTCGTTCATTAATTAATGAGATTGTTAATATCTTTGACTATTATCGCCCAGTGTGTAGGGCCTATAAGAATACCAACAAGCTTGTACTCCACTCATGCATAATTGGAAACTCCCTGATTCTCGTTCCCAACAAACACTGCTGAATCAGATATGGTTTGTTTCTCCGATGGAATATATATCACTGGTCTCCTCAATAACACAATCAATAAATGTCATGCAGTCTGGGATCCTTGGCTCTCCCATTACACTACACCAAAAAAAGGAGCACCAAAACAGTGTAGTACATCCAACAGGATATTACATACAGTAAAGTAGGGCGTTAACACAATGTTTGAATGTAATGTAATATAGTAAAGCAACTATCCAGTGGGTGCTTCCTAATCACTGAGACAAATGATTAGATTAGCACAGTGTGTGTACTGTATAGTAAACCACACCAATCACTTTACACTAGTATTTTCCCATTACTCATTTTGGCTCAAAGATCAGGAAACGTGCAGCTTATTTTTTGTTTCAGTGGACCTATCTCACTATTGTTGCTCATACTGTTCAATGTAATGCCATTGATTTCAAGAGAAAATAGACTCTGAACCAGGTATTTGGCAGAGATAATTCTTATAATCAACATTGGTCATTTTCCAGTTTCCTTATTATTCCTTCTTATTTTTTATAGGTCTCCATCACTTTGCTTTTCTCCTTACAATTAGCTTTGTACAGTATGTCAGGTAAATAGAAATAATGGTGAATAGCAGTTCACTTTACTGGCAAAAATGGTGCACAGATACTAGGTTATCCTATTTGTATTTATTGTTAGAAAACTGAAGTAAACACTTTATTGGTGGCAATTAGTTACTGCTTCCTTTTCCATGCACCAGCTCCCATAGATGATACAAATCGTGCCACACTACAACTGATAGGCAAACACAGGGGGATGGGGGGATGCAAATATTTGCAAACATTGCATTACTCACCCCCCAAAAAATACAGAATTCTACGAAATCAAAATTCTTGGAAAACTCTTGTGTTCCAAAGGCCGATTTAAGCTATGGAAAATAATAATCATATTTGTCAATATGCTTAGTCTCTCATTGTAAGAGTGTCAAGACTGAGGTTTGTGGTGAATCCGAGTCGTAAGGCAAGGAGTCGGTGGTGCTTTTAAACAATAGCCGAGTTGGTCTTATAAAGGTCCTTTTCGTAGGTTTATTGATGAGAAATACAATAGCCAGGCACAACTGGAAAAGCCCCTGAAGGTCGACAAGCTGGGGTGCTCGTGGTGTCACAAATACCGAGATCCGGCCTGTTACAGGAGTCCAGAGGGTGCAAGCGGTGTGGCAACGAGACGGAAGGCAGCAAACTGTAGTTCTCACAACAAGACAGTATCCACTCAAGAAGTGAGACTGTATTGAGATCTCTGGAAATTGTATCAGCTGCTGGGATGAGCTTTAAAGCACAGGACTGCAAAGGGACTAGGACACAGCTTACTTAGGGTAGACGATGCACTAGCACTTGCTGCTAGAGCAGAGGCCAGCAATATACCCCCTGATGCCTCCTAATTGGCCAGTGGCGGCAGCAGCAGCAGTCAACAGACGATTGGAGCAAACAAGTCACCTGAGGAAAATCCAAAATGGCGGCAGAGGCACTTCCGGTTTTCAAACTGACCCTGAGCCCAAATCCAAGATGGCGGACGCGGCACTTCTGATTTTCAAAATGGACCCCCTTCTGAGTCCAGAGACCCCTGACAGCCACTCTCGCCCATCACCAGTACGGTGTGGTCGACAGTCATTAGGTCGTTCACTATTGGTCGACATGCATTAGGTCAACATGGTCACTATGTCGACATGTACTAGGTTGACATGCGTTTTTCAGTTTTTTTTTACAATTTTTCACTTCCACAGGGACTACGAGTGTGAATAGTAACCTGTGCCGAGTATAGCAGTAGTGGAGCGAGGCACCTTGCCCGAAGCATGGCGAGAGAAGCGAGTCATGCGAGGGGACACGGTGCACTAACTGGGGTTCTCCGTAACTTTACGACGAAAACGACAGCAAAAAAGTAAAATAAAAAATAAAAAATCAATGTCGACCTTTTTACATGTCGACCTTGTTCATGTCGACCCAATGGCCATGTCGACCTAGTGACCATGTTGACCAATAGTGGTCGACCTAATGACTGTTGACCTAAGTGTGATCGACCTAATGACCCATACCCACCAGTACCCCATGCGACCTTCAGATGGCCCCCACCAGAGCGCGCAAACCGGTAAGTTCAAACACGGGAGCGTCCCTGCAACCCGGACAAAGAGCCTTTGGCAAAACTATTACAGCAAGCGGTTTCTCCAGCTCCTATTCAGGAAATAAACAGGTCACTGAATATTTACACATTAACAGAGAATGCAGCAAAAAGCATCTGAGTCCAGCCACCTGGAGTGTGCTCATTTCTAGACAGATTTGTTAGCATGACATATATCTAATCTGATCACCTAAACATTAACCGCAGTGAGAAGTACTATGAGACTCCTTTGAGTGGCGAAGACATGATAAATTGTTGACAAATTCATCCTGTATACTGTAATTGTGTCAATCCCTGTTCTACTTCCATGCACAGGCAGCAGGTACTATTCTATTCAATCATGTGTGGTGATATATATAGAAATGTGTGTAAAATGTTATACGTATGGACCCACCAACCAACGTACAGGTAAGCTCATCTGGTGCGTTACTATCACTAAGGTTAAAGTCCAGGTAACGGAACCCCCAAAGTCAGCACAAGCCAGCCGCCCCAAGCAGAGCCGGATTAAGGGCCACATGGGCTGAAAATGTTCAAAAGCCTATACTGAGAAAGGGAGGTGCACTGTACGTGTGGCCAGTACCATGTGGGCATGTACACCCCCTACACAAATGGTTCTTAAACTGTGTGCCTAGGCACACTGGGGTGCCTCAGAGCACTTGTAGGGGTGCCTTGGATTGTTGGTCCAGGGTCAATTCAAATTATGTATGGTCAATGTCATAGAGAAAACCAGTGCAGGTGGCTGCCAATTATAAAATATGTGGACAAATGGAAGCAAGTCTTGTCCCTCACCACATAATTGAACCTAAGGAGGATATTTAAACACAATTTACTTAATTTAATATTTCTTTGTAAATTTCTCAATAAGAGACTTTTGGCCTAAGTGTGCCATGAAAAAAATTCTGATACTCTAGGGCAGGGGTGGGGAACCTTTTTTCTACCAAGGGCCATTTGGATATTTATAAAATCCTTCGGGGGCCATACAAAAATTCTCAACTTAAAAAACATACATACAGATGCCCCCACAGTGCCAGGTATACAGATGCCCCTCACAGTGCCAGGTATACAGATGTCCCCACAGTGCCAGGTATACAAATGCCCCTCACAGTGCCAGGTATACAGATGCCCCTCACAGTGCCCGGTATACAGATGTCCCCACAGTGCCAGGTATACAGATGCCCCCACAGTGCCAGGTATACAGATGTCCCCACAGTGCCAGGTATACAGATGCCCCCACAGTGCCAGGTATACAGATGCCCCCACAGTGCCAGGTATACAAATGCCCCTCACAGTGCCAGGTATACAAATGCCCCTCACAGTGCCAGGTATACAGATGCCCCCACAGTGCCAGGTATACAGATGCCCCCACAGTGCCAGGTATACAAATGCCCCTCACAGTGCCAGGTATACAAATGCCCCTCACAGTGCCAGGTATACAGATGCCCCCACAGTGCCAGGTATACAGATGCCCCTCACAGTGCCAGGTATACAGATGTCCCCACAGTGCCAGGTATACAAATGCCCCTCACAGTGCCAGGTATACAGATGCCCCTCACAGTGCCAGGTATACAGATGCCCCCACAGTGCCAGGTATACAGATGCCCCTCACAGTGCCAGGTATACAGATGTCCCCACAGTGCCAGGTATACAGATGTCCCCACAGTGCCAGGTATACAGATGTCCCCACAGTGCCAGGTATAAAGATGCCCCCACAGTGCCAGGTATACAGATGTCCCCACAGTGCCAGGTATACAGATGCCCCCCTCCCCCCCCCCCTCCCCTCCGTGCTGCTTACCTTGCACCTTTCGGCGGGACACGGAGGAGAGCGCGGCTATGTTGGGCGGCGGCGGCATATAGGACTTGAAACCAGCCGCCGGTTCAAGAGCCAATCAGAGCTCGCGGACCGGCAGCAGCGGCTCCTGATTGGCTGCCGGTCCGCGAGCTCTGATTGGCTCACGGACCGGCGGCTGGTTTGAAGTACTACACGCCGCCGCTCCCACCCGACAGCCGGGCTCTCCTCCCTGTTCTGACAGCTGAGACACGCTGCCGCCGGACTGAGCGGCAGCGTGTCTCACTGACACAAGCTGGTGGGCCGGACCAAACGGCTTCGGCCCGCGGGCCGTAGGTTCCCCACCCCTGCTCTAGGGCGCCGACATTCAAAAAACTTTGGGAACTACTGGTCTACACTATTAGATCTCTCTCACTGAGTACATATAAATTGCATAACTTTGTGAGAAAATACAAGTTCTATACTTATAATTTATGGCTGACTCTGTGGTGAACTAGGCAGTTGGTCATTAACATGCTGATGATGGACCTATATTTATTTGGAGGCCTGGAGCTTCAGCTCCATCCGCCCCATTGTTAATCTGGCCCTGGTCCCAAGGCACCACACTAGTGAAAAGTTAAAGTGAGTATTAATAAGTATGTAGCCAGTAGTGGATCTTGCTACGGGCACCATCCGGAGGGCGCCGCCGCCGTGGCAAGATCTGCTACTGGTGGTGCCCCCTGGTGCTGTGCTGTCACTGCTGTGCGGTGCGCAATGATGTCATCACGCACCGCATGGCATTGTGGGACCGGCACAAAGACGCTAGGGGTCATAATTGACCTCTAGTGTCTATGCTGTGCTATGGGAGCATAGATCAGGGGAGCGGCAATGGCGGCCGGAGACGGAGGTCAGCAGCGGTCGGGAATCAGGAGCAGGGGGTAGTGAGTAATAATTATTTTTATTTTTGTATGCGGCACAAACGGGGGCACAACTCTACAGGGGGCACAAACGGGGGCACAACTCTACAGGGGGCACAAACGGGGGCACAACTCTACAGGGGACATACCTGACCGGGAAGGAGGGACCCGCTTCCTGTAAGTAAAACACTTGATACACTTGTTAAAATTGCACCCCCCTGTAGAGCGCATGGGGAAATTGTTTTATTATGTAAATATTTTTATAGTAACCAGTGTCAACGCGCCCCCTTTTTTAAGCCACACCCCCTTTACCGGGGCCCGGTGTGGCTCTCCACGCTCCTGGTAGCTTATACTACAGAGATAAGTGAATGCAAGAGGCTACTACTCCTCATTGTGCAGGATTACTCTTTAAAATAAATTATATCATTTAAACTTTGCTTTATAATAAAACACCTATAGGTAATTTTAGACTGTTTCTTCAGTATCAATGAACTCCAAACATGACGCTGTGGACTGGTTTTTACTATGGACATAAGGATTGATGACCCCCATACTATATTACTTTCTGTGGGTACAAACATGAGAAGTTATCTGCAAAAGCAAAACTCAATCATTCAAAATAATCTCAAATAGTGCCTGCATCACTCAGCTGTGAAATGGGATCTGGCATTAGACTTTAGGCCATTTCTAGGGCTGTGGTATGCACATAACTTGAGTTTTGAAACCTGTGTTTCTTGTTCTTAAATTACCTTTGTGTACAAAAGATTTTATCTGCAGAATATAACTTTAATGATATAAAAGGATATAAGGGGTCATTCAGACCCGAACTCAGCCTGGCTGCATTCGAGTGGTCTGCGCACACACTGGCTGCAGTGCACGTGCGCGACCTTACACATTCCATGAAGGATGTGGCCATGGTGTGATTGACAGCGGTGGTGCAACGCTGGGGAGGGGGATGTGACAGGCCAATTGGGGGCATTCCGGGAGCGTTTCGGGGAGGCTGCGTGATGTCATACGCAACCGCTCCAATAAAAATAAAAAAGTCGGTGGCCCGCCTGACAGTTCAACCAGGCTGCAGTGCTAGGGGCCAACCTTAGTTCGATACATAGGGAGGCGGCCCGTCACACATGCTGGGTGGCCTTGCCCTTTGCTGAGCTGCCCCCAGCATGGGAGGAGATAGACGCAGATCTGGCTGTGTATGCAACGATCTGCATCCATCTCTGAATCAGGTACATAGTAAGTATATTCATTTACGAATTCAGGGGCTGGAAGTTACACAGTCTTTAAAGTGACAAAATCAAGATACAGGTTGAGTATCCCTTATCCAAAATGCTTGGGACCAGAGGTATTTTGGATATGAGATTTTTACGTATTTTGGAATACCCGTATATACTCGAGTATAAGTCGACCCGAATATAAGCCGAGGCACCTAATTTTACCACAAAAAACTGGGAAAACTTATTGACTCGAGTATAAGCCTAGGGTGGGAAATGCAGATCTAGCCATACACATCCATTCGCACAGCGAGCACGTTGATGCGCAACAAAAGATTTATATATATATACACGTACACACACAAACATATAATATGCACACACACACATGTAACTAACTGCATGTATACAGTATTTGGCGGTTCCAGCATCTGATACAACACTATATACACATGTACAATTGCAGCCCTGTTTGAGGAGTAACTTGCCGCCCACTGTGCCCCAGGCATGGAGGGGTCTAACATACATGCCAGCAGCCCCCGGCCAGGGCACATCAACTCTTTGCTGCTTGTACATTATTCAGGACACTACCAAATTGCATAGATAAACTGGTGGTACCTAAAACACAGCACAGGATCCCAAACGACACTCAGCATGGTCCTAACATCCGGGAGTCGGGAGGACGTTCTTTTTACTTCTAGTGGTTGTTCAGCCTCAGCGGTGCCAGCTGCTGATTGGATGGTTCCGCCATCAACCATCAAAAAGTGAGAGGACTGTATTTGGGGCGGCTGTTTGGCTGCAGCTGCTGTCATTCAGGCCAGCTGGGAGGGAGGAACGACTATTGGTGCTGCTGTCCTGCAGAACTATCAGCCGTCACTGGGAAGTTAAGCAGCTGGGCCATGAGATATTGCACTGCTGATGCTCACCGCAGCCGCACTTTACATGCACAGATCGGGAAAGGCTGAGCTGTGTGCCTTTGAAGCTGCGTGTGTTAGCAGCAACGGAGGTGAGGTCCGGCCGGGTGACTTTTCAGCAAGAGCAGCAGCGGCGGCAGTGCAGCGCGTATCTCACTTGCTGAACAGTCACCCCGGCCGGACCTCACCGCCGTTGCCACGAACACACACAGCTTCAAAGTCACACAGCTCAGCCTTTCCTGATCTGTGCATGTAAAGTGCGGCTGCGGTGATGTCACTGAGAACGGGCCGTGGCTGCTAATAAGAAGGGGTCCTGTCCAGCAAGACTCCAGCCCAATACACCGCTGGCAGGTGGCATGCGACCCGGGCCCTCCACTCGCTGTCAGAGAGGCCGGGCCTGGGACAGTTGTGGCCCCAGCACCCCCTTGATGGCGGCCCTGGCCGCTCACCCGGAAGCAGGTACTTTTCATGGTGGTCCTGGAGCATCACTCGAGTATAAGCCGAGGGGGGCTTTTTCAGCACAAAAAATGTGCTGAAAAACTCGGCTTATACTCGAGTATATACGGTAATTGCATACCATAATGAGATATCATGGTGATGGGACCTAAATCTAAGCACAGAATGCATTTATGTTACATATACACCTTATACACACAGCCTGAATGTCATTTTAGCCAATATTTTTTATAACTTTGTGCATTAAACAAAGTGTGTGTACATTCACACAATTCATGTATGTTTCATATACACCTTATACACACAGCCTGAAGGTCATTTAATATAATATTTTTAATAACTTTGTGTATTAAACAAGGTTTGTGTACATTGAGCCATCAAAAAACTAAAGTTTCACTATCTCACTCTCCCTCAAAAAAGTCCGTATTTCGGAATATTCCGTATTTCGGATATTTGGATATGGGATACTCAACCTGTAATATTATTCCGGTGTTTAGGGCCAGCAGAATATAAAAGCCTAATAAGCAAGGAAAGAGAACATTAGGTTATGTTGGTGCCATGCCAGCCTGCCTGCAGATTTTTTTCCCTCAGTGTTCTCTCCTATTTCACCATCTGAGTTTTTTTCATGCTCCTGCAAAAGCCCCTCTATTGCACATATATACGGAGCTGCTAAAGTGTGAATCACAGTGCATGCTTTATGTATAGGTTAGCGAAAAGACACTAACCTATATTCCTGTAAAAGCCTGGACTGCGATTCCCTATTCATCACCTCACTGTATATGCACAGTTCCCAGGGCTGTAACTAGGTGTGTGCCTGCAGCGCCTGGCCCACAGCGCATATGGACTGTGGGCGCAGCACCACAGGCAACACTGGCAGTTCCGTGAAGCAATGTATGGCGGCGGTATGTAGGCGCAGTGCCCGATAGGCGACCTGTGTGCAGAGTGCTGCAGCACTGGCTGCTTTCCAGGGACGTGTGGTGAGGGAATGGATGAGGAGGCACTGACTAGTACCAGAGCCAGATTTACACACAATATATGAGCCAAAGGGTCCATCTGGGAATAACACATAGGTGCAGAGGTATAAACTCCTGGAAATTTGGTGAGTTTTCATCAGAGATGTGTGGAAAAGATAGACAGGGGAGGCACTGCCTCTCCTGCCATAGACTTTTTACTCCAGAGTTTTGGCTATAAAAATGATTAGAATAATACAAAGAAGATATTTCTAACATATTCTTTGTATTTTTCATATTCTTTATACAGGCAAAACTCTGGCGCAAACGTTAGTATGACAGGAAAGGCTCTGCCTCACCCCACCACAATGCATTTCACTGCTATTTCCATTATAGCTGCAGCAGGCACAGTGCTGGGTGGACAGTCCGTGACTCCCCCCCCCCCCCCCCATAGGCCCACCCCTTCCTCATATTTCCTCCTATCGCCGAAGGCACCCCTCCCAAACAAACCCACACTGCCCCTGAGTAGAAGATGAACCAGCTCCTGGTCCTGCTTCTACTGCAGCAGTAAGAGACTCTGGCATATGATTAGACCTCAGCTAGGAACAGGCAGCAGTGCAGCTGCTGTGCAGAGTCACTGTGTGTCTGCAGGCTGTGGAAAGCCCGACCCGTTTTTTGTACATCCATTCTAGTCAGCTCTCATATAGAATTACTGTACATGGTTTGAGCACATGGCCATGGGGTGGAGTCTCAGCAGTCTTGCTGAACTGGAGGAGCCAGAGGCGTCAGGATAGACTACAAACAGCAAGTAATGTAAGTATAAGTAACACTTCAGTCATTTACTTCTAACAGTGCACTATTTGTACAGTATTATGGAACTACAAGACTCCTGCATGCACTGCCACAGAGCAAGCTGAGAATTGTAGTTACAAAAAGCTGGAAAGACAAGCACTCACTCTAATAAGCACTCAAAGGTATGTGTGTGTGTGTGTGTGTGTGTGTGTGTGTGTGTGTGTGTGTGTGTGTGTGTGTGTGTGTGTGAGTGTTATGTTTCTCTAACGTCCTAGTGGATGCTGGGGACTCCGTAAGGACCATGGGGAATAGACGGGCTCCGCAGGAGACAGGGCACTTTAAGAAAGAATTTGGATACTGGTGTGCTCTGGCTCCTCCCTCTATGTCCCTCCTCCAGACCTCAGTTTGAATCTGTGCCCGGACGAGCTGGGTGCTACTTAGTGAGCTCTCATGAGCTTGCTAAAAAGAAAGTATTTTGTTAGGTTTTTTTTATTTTCAGAGAGATCTGCTGGCAACAGACTCTCTGCTACGTGGGACTGAGGGGAGAGAAGCAGCCCTACTCACTGAAGATAGGTCCTGCTTCTTAGGCTACTGGACACCATTAGCTCCAGAGGGATCGTACACAGGATCGCACCCTTTGTCGTCCGATCCCGGAGCCGCGCCGCCGTCCTCCTCGCAGAGCTGGAAGACAGAAGCCGGTGACAGAAGCAAGAAGACTTCGAAATCGGCGGCAGAAGACTCCAGTCTTCACATGAGGTAGCGCACAGCACTGCAGCTGTGCGTCATTGCTCCCACACTAAACCCACACACTCCGGTCACTGTAGGGTGCAGAGCGCAGGGGGGGGGGGCGCCCTGGGCAGCAATTAGAGACCTCTTGGCAAAAGTGGGCATATATACAGTTGGGCACTGTGTATATGCATGGGCACCCGCCATATTTTTACACAGAAACGCGGGACAGAAGCCCGCCGCTGAGGGGGCGGGGCTTCTTCCTCAGCACTCACCAGCGCCATTTTCTCTCCACAGCTCCGCTGAGAGGAAGCTCCCCAGGCTCTTCCCTGCAGAATCACGGTAGAAGAGGGGAAAAAGAGAGGGGGGGGCACATAAATTTGTCGCAAAAACAGTATATACAGCAGCTACTGGGTTAACACTAAGTTACTGTGTGATTCCTAGGAGATATAGCGCTGGGGTGTGTGCTGGCACACTCTCTCTCTGTCTCTCCAAAAGGCCTTGTGGGGGAACTGTCTTCAAACAGAGCATCCCCTGTGTGTGTGGTGTGTCGATACCCTTGTGTCGGCATGTTTGACGAGGAAGGCTATGTGGAAACAGAGCGGGAACAAATGAATGTGGGGTCGCCGCCGACAGCCGATTGGATGGATATGTGGAAGGTTTTAAATGATAATGTTACTTCCTTGCATAAAAGGTTGGATAAAGCTGAAGCCTTGGGACAGCCGGGGTCTCAGCCCACGCCTGATCCTATGTCGCAGAGGCCGTCAGGGTCTCAGAAGCGCCCGCTATCCCAAATTGTTGACACAGATATCGACACGGATTCTGACTCTAGTGTCGATGGCGATGATGCAAAGTTACAGCCTAAAATGGCTAAAGCCATCCGTTACATGATTATAGCAATGAAGGATGTGTTGCACATCACAGAGGAAACCCCAGTCCCTGACAAGAGGGTTTATATGTATGGGGAAAAAAGGCAAGAGGTGACCTTTCCCCCTTCACATGAGTTAAATGAGTTATGTGAAAAGGCTTGGGATTCTCCAGATAGAAAACTGCAGATTTCCAAACGGATGCTTATGGCGTATCCTTTCCCGCCAACGAATAGGTTACGCTGGGAATCCTCCCCTAGGGTAGACAAAGCTTTAACACGCTTATCCAAGAGGGTAGCCCTGCCGTCACAGGATACTGCTACCCTAAAAGATGCTGCGGATAGAAAGCAGGAGGGTACCCTGAAGTCCATTTATACACATTCAGGTACCTTACTAAGGCCGGCGATTGCGTCGGCCTGGATGTGTAGTGCTGTAGCAGCATGGACGGATACCTTATCTGAGGAACTTGATACCTTGGACAAGGATACTATATTGATGACCCTGGGGCATATAAAAGACGCTGTCCTATATATGAGAGATGCTCAAAGAGACATTAGCCTACTGGGCTCTAGAATAAATGCAATGTCGATTTCTGCCAGAAGGGTCCTGTGGACTCGGCAATGAACAGGAGATGCCGACTCAAAAAAGCACATGGAGGTTTTACCTTACAAGGGTGAGGAGTTGTTTGGGGAGGGTCTCTCGGACCTGGTCTCCACAGCTACTGCTGGAAAGTCAATTTTTTTGCCATATGTTCCCTCATAACCTAAGAAAGCACCGTATTACCAAATGCAGTCCTTTCGATCACAAAAAGGCAAGAAAGTCCGAGGTGCGTCCTTTCTTGCCAGAGGCAGGGGTAGAGGAAAGAAGCTGCACAATACAGCTAGTTCCCAGGAACAAAAGTCCTCCCCGGCTTCCACTAAATCCACCGCGTGACGCTGGGGCTCCACAGGCGGAGCTAGGCCCGGTGGGGGCGCGTCTCAGGAATTTCAGCCACAAGTAGGTTCACTCCCAGGTGGATTCCTGGGCTATAGAGATTGTGTCTCAGGGATACAAGCTGGAATTCGAAGAGATGCCCCCTCACTGTTACCTCAAATCGGCCCTGCCAGCTTCCCCCTTAGAGAGGGAAATAGTGTTAGCTGCAATTCAAAAATTGTATCTTCAGCAGGTGGTGGTCAAGGTTCCCCTCCTTCAACAAGGAAGGGGTTACTATTCGACCATGTTTGTGGTACTGAAACCGGACGGTTCGGTCAGACCCATATTGAATTTAAAATCCCTGAACATATACCTGACAAGGTTCAAGTTCAAGATGGAATCGCTCAGAGCGGTCATCGCAAGCCTGGAAAATGGGGGATTTTATGGTGTCTCTGGACATAAAGGATGCTTACCTTCATGTCCCCATTTATCCATCAGGAGTACCTCAGATTTGTGGTACAGGATTGTCATTACCAATTCCAGACGTTGCCGTTTGGTCTCTCCACGGCACCGAGGATATTTACCAAGGTAATGGCGGAAATGATGGTGCTCCTGCGACGGCAAGGAGTCACAATTATCCCATACTTGGACGATCTACTCATAAAGGCGAGGTCCAGAGAGCAGTTGCTGATCAGCGTGGCACGCTCTCGGGAAGTGTTACAACAGCACGGCTGGATTCTAAATATTCCAAAGTCGCAGTTGATTCCTACGACTCGTCTGCCCTTCCTGGGCATGATTCTGGACACAGGCCAGAAGAGGGTTTATCTCCCGATGGAGAAGGCTCAGGAGCTCATGACACTGGTCAGAGACCTATTAAAACCAAAACAGGTGTCGGTGCATCACTGCACGCGAGTCCTGGGAAAGATGGTAGCATCATACGAGGCCATTCCCTTCGGCAGGTTCCATGTGAGGACCTTTCAATGGGATCTGTTGGACAAGTGGTCCGGATCACATCTACAAATGCATCGGCTGATCACCCTATCCCCCAGGGCCAGGGTGTCTCTCCTGTGGTGGCTGCAGAGTGCTCACCTTCTCGAGGGCCGCAGATTCGGCATTCAGGACTGGGTCCTGGTGACCACGGACGCAAGCCTCCGAGGGTGGGGAGCAGTCACACAGGGAAGAAATTTCCAAGGTCTGTGGTCAAGTCAGGAGACTTGCCTTCACATCAACATCCTGGAACTAAGGGCCATATACAAAGCCCTACGTCAAGCGGAGACCCTGCTTCGCGACCGATCGGTGCTGATTCAGTCAGACAACATCACCGCAGTGGCTCATGTAAACCGCCAAGGCGGCACAAGGAGCAGGGTGGCGATGGCAGAAGCCACCAGAATTCTTCGCTGGGCGGAGAATCACGTAAGAGCACTGTCAGCAGTGTTCATTCCGGGAGTGGACAACTGGGAAGCAGACTTCCTCAGCAGGCACGACCTCCACTCGGGAGAGTGGGGACTTCATCAAGAAGTCTTCACGCAGATTGCAAGTCGGTGGGAACTGCCACAAGTGGACATGATGGCATCCCGCCTCAACAAAAAGCTACAGAGGTATTGCGCCAGGTCAAGAGACCCTCAGGCGATAGCTATAGACGCACTAGTGACACTGTGGGTGTTCCAGTCGGTCTATGTATTTCCTCCTCTTCCTCTCATACCCAAGGTGCTGAGAATCATAAGAAGAAGAGGAGTGAGAACAATACTCATTGTTCCGGATTGGCCAAGAAGGACTTGGTATCCAGAGCTGCAAGAAATGCTCACAGAGGACCCATGGCCTTTGTCTCTAAGATAGGACTTGTTGCAACAGGGGCCCTGTCTGTTCCAAGACTTACTGCGGCTGCGTTTGACGGCATGGCGGTTGAACGCCGGATCCTAGCAGAAAAAGGCATTCCGGATGAGGTTATTCCTACGCTGATAAAGGCTAGGAAGGACGTGACGGCTAAACATTATCACCGTATATGACGAAAATATGTTGCTTGGTGTGAGGCCAGGAATGCCCCTACGGAGGAATTCCAGCTGGGCCGTTTCCTTCACTTCCTACAGTCGGGAGTGACTTTGGGCCTAAAATTGGGTTCCATTAAGGTTCAGATTTCAGCCCTATCCATTTTCTTTCAAAAAGAACTGGCTTCTCTACCTGAAGTTCAGACGTTTGTAAAGGGAGTGCTGCATATTCAGCCCCCTTTTGAGCCTCCAGTGGCACCTTGGGATCTTAACGTGGTATTGAGTTTCCTGAAGTCACACTGGTTTGAGCTACTTAAAACCGTGGAGTTAAAATTTCTCACGTGGAAGGTGGTCATGCTATTAGCCTTGGCTTCAGCTAGGCGTGTGTCAGAATTAGCGGCTTTGTCACATAAAAGCTCCTATCTGGTTTTCCATATGGACAGGCAGAATTGCGGACCCGTCCGCAATTTCTGCCAAAAGTGGTGTCATCTTTTCATATGAACCAACCTATTGTGGTGCCTGTGGCTACTCGTGACTTGGAGGATTCCGAGTTACTAGATGTGGTCAGGGCTTTGAAGGTTTATGTAGCCAGAACGGCTAAAGTCAGGAAAACTGAGTCGCTGTTTATCCTGTATGCACCCAACAAGCTGGGTGCTCCTGCTTCAAAGCAAACTATTGCTCGCTGGATCTGTAACACGATTCAGCAGGCTCATTCTGCGGCTGGATTGCCGCTGCCAAAATCAGTAAAAGCCCATTCCACAAGGAAGGTGGGCTCTTATTGGGCGGCTGCCCAAGGGGTCTCGGCATTACAGCTTTGCCGAGCAGCTACTTGGTCAGGTTCAAACACTTTTGCAAAGTTCTACAAGTTTGATGCCCTGGCTGAGGAGGACCTTGTGTTTGCTCATTCGGTGCTGCAGAGTCATCCGCACTCTCCCGCCCGTTTGGGAGCTTTGGTATAATCCCCATGGTCCTTACGGAGTCCCCAGCATCCACTAGGACGTTAGAGAAAATAAGATTTTACTTACCGGTAAATCTATTTCTCGTAGTCCGTAGTGGATGCTGGGCGCCCGTCCCAAGTGCGGACTTCTTCTGCAATGCTTGTATATAGTTATTGCTTAAATAAGGGTTATGTTATAGTTGCATCAAGGGTTGATCTGATGTTCTATTGTTGTTCATACTGTTAACTGGGTAAGTTTATCACAAGTTATACGGTGTGATTGGTGTGGCTGGTATGAGTCTTGCCCTGGATTCCAAAATCCTTTCCTTGTACTGTCAGCTCTTCCGGGCACAGTTTCTTTAACTTGAGGTCTGGAGGAGGGACATAGAGGGAGGAGCCAGAGCACACCAGTATCCAAATTCTTTCTTAAAGTGCCCTGTCTCCTGCGGAGCCCGTCTATTCCCCATGGTCCTTACGGAGTCCCCAGCATCCACTACGGACTACGAGAAATAGATTTACCGGTAAGTAAAATCTAATTTTTTCTGTGTTTTTTTTTTGTGCCCTCTCAGAAACATGTCCTTACAGTAATAACAATGGCATGCATGTGAGAGCTGATACAGACACACAGCTCTATTTCTCTAACGTCCTAGTGGATGCTGGGGACTCCGTAAGGACCATGGGGAATAGACGGGCTCCGCAGGAGACATGGGCACTTTAAGAAAGAATTTGGATTCCGGTGTGCTCTGGCTCCTCCCTCTATGTCCCTCCTCCAGACCTCAGTTTGAATCTGTGCCCGGACGAGCTGGTTGCTGTTTAGTAAGCTCTCCTGAGCTTGCTATAAGAAAGTATTTTATTAGGTTTTTTATTTTCAGGGAGATCTGCTGGCAATAGGCTCCCTGCATCGTGGGACTGAGGGGAGAGAAGCAGCCCTACTCTCTGAAGCTAGGTCCTGCTTCTTAGGCTACTGGACACCATTAGCTCCAGAGGGATCGTACACAGGATCTCACCCTTTGTCGTCCGATCCCGGAGCCGCGCCGCCATCCCCCTCGCAGAGCCGGAAGACAGAAGCCGGTGAAAGAAGCAA